>NC_051065.1:36547355-36888345 GCF_004664715.2 Peromyscus leucopus
CATAAGGTACCCTGAGAAATGGTAGATGGTAAACTTTGGGAATCTGCAAAGTAACAAAACAGTGGAGTCTGGAAGCACTAATTTGCAGCAATGTGTGCTCAACGCTACAGCCTAATATGAAACATTTTCAGAACGGATTGAAAGACCATACCGGTTCAGAGTAAAGTGGTCGCTCTGTGTCCCGTGTCCAGAAAGGAGAGCATTGCATTTGTACGTCAGCCATCAGGAAAGGGCATGTTACTTGCGCAGTAGCTTTCCCCTAGACACAACTTCAAGAAGTTAGAAGCCCAAACATACTCTCGGATCATGGGGGCAGCCAGGACGCAAGTTCACGTCAACAGAATCTAATTATAAACTGCCAACCCAAGTCATGAAGTGTGAAATTACCTCCATCTAAACCCAGACGTAAATCGGATACCTAACAAACGACTATAGAATGAAAGGCCTAAGGTGAGTATAAATCATAAATTTTATCTATCGAAATAACCTAAGGATAAGGCATCATAATAAGGTACAACAGGCACAAATGTTGTGAAGAACGATGACTTAAATTGTGAAATACACAAATATTAAAACAGAGTAGAAATATAAGTGGTAAGAATATGCAATAGATCTATATAACTCAATATACGGGGAATATCGCTGAAACAGAATAACATATATAGTAAAGATCAGATATAAATTTACATTTGTTCAAATATAAAAATGTTCAATGAGTAGAATAAGTTCAATATAAAAATAGATCTTATTTTATCACTATACCAAATTATTAACATGAGGTATAATAACAGTTAAAGCTTGTTATCAACATATAGATAAGATGCTATAACATACAAATTAACAGGGGGAATTTCTATTTCTATTTACCTAAAAATTGTTTACAGTAAGACAAGGATTTACCATAAGTTATACTATCGTCATTTCTTTCCCTACCTCCCTTTTTTCAAATCCTGAGTCTATCTGTCCACCCAAACCTAAAGACCGTCATCCATAACCCTGAAATAAACTAAGGGAGAAGGGGCGTGGTCTAGATTGGCTTGTCACTGCCGTTAGGGTGGGTTGTTATTTTGTTGGTATCTGGGAAAAGCACATATTCAATCCTCGTTAACCAAACTTAGGTTTCTGCACAATTAGAGTAATGGTAGTATTTGTCTGAAGAATTATGGCAAAGTGTAGGTATGAGAAATTACCAGGCACATTCGGATGTAGATTGTTGTTGGCGCCCTACACTTCTCTGATGACTTATTTTGAAGTGCTATTGAAATACATTATTTGTTATAAATGGGAGTTTGGATTTAAAGAACTAGCGTAGAAAGGATTCTGAAAAATCAAGATAAGCATGAGAGAATAGAATTAGAAGACATGGCCTTTATGTTCGCTTCTGTCTCACACCAGAGGCCTCTGATATGGACGAAAAACTTAACTTATTTTGCATACTTGGTTTAAGAAGGAGTGAGCAATTCCATCTCCAAAGCAGTGGCTATAATGCATTGGACCAAACTTCAGATGATAGAAGAGAAAGATGTTAGATCAGGAATTTACCTGTTAGATACAAGATTTCTCTGCTGTTAACACCGGATTCTAAGGCTTATGAAGTTTTTGGAGATGGTTTCATATCCTGAAGACAAAACGAACCTACGACCGCATGTTAAATATTTCTACAATTGATAGAGATGTCAACATGGGAGATCTACTTCTCTTCATAGGGTTCCTGTTCGAAACGATTTTGTTAATTTTGTTGGTATCCATAGTTTTTCTCCGCAGAAACAAAGGCAAACCCTCCCTCAAGTCGAAACATATCGGTTCATCGAGGTCGCCACTTGAAATAAACTGGTTGTCTTAGCTCAGAGTTTTGTCTGTCGTCATTCTCTCCCCTGTTATCTCATTAGCCATTGAAAATACAAAGGTTAATAAAGCACTACTCTATTTCTAGATCATGTCCTGTTGCTGTTATTTGAGCATATCTAAAGTTCGATTGGACTCTCAGTGAGCTGGCCTGTGGAAGTGTGGTATACTGTAACATCTTTATATATAGATAAGCAAAGATGTCTCATTTATGGAACAATGTTGGCATGTCGGTTATTTGTACAGGCTTCCATAGCTTATAATAATAGTGTGAATAAGAATCCGCTTTCAAATCATAGGAGTTCCCATTAAATCCTGATAGGTTCAATGGATGATGTCATACTTTAAATCTTCCAAATCTGCAAAATAACAACAACTATACTGCAAAGTCATTCATTGTATAACCTTTTGATCCGGGCGGTAATAGAAGTTTGGTTTAGATGGAACAGTAGAATTTCTCACAAATACCTTACCTGGCAAGTGAATGAGAAATCCTCTTCAATTCGCTATTAATGGGTTCTTAGATACTGAAGCTTCTAGAATTTCTATGTACTGATCAAATCATCATACCATTTGCTAAAGGTCCGGGAGACCTTATTCGTGACTGATAGTGTTATATTATATAGAATGTTCTTCTGAGATTCCTCAATTGATGAAGGGTGGAAAATCTGATATCAGAATAAATCAGAGTTCCATAGTATAACCAATCTCTTCGCATGAGATCAGTGATATATTGAGGGGTTCTGTGAAGTCCATCAGTACATAAGAATGGCATATAGTTCTGCCTTTTGTACAGAGCTATATGGACTTTGCAACCACTTTACTTAAGTCTCCTGATTTATATCCTGCTTTCCCTGATTTATTTGCATCAGTATAGAATGTGAGGACTCCAAAAATGGCTTTTATAGTACAATGTGAGGAAGGACCCATTCAGTCTTCTTTATGAATTCTATTCTCTTGCTTTTGGATAGTGGTTGTTAATCTCTCCAAAAAGTTACTGCAGGCTCTCTGCCAGTATTCATTATCTTTCCATAGTGATGAAATTTCCTCATTAGTTAATGGTACTACAATTTCTGCTGGGTCCATTCCTGTCAACTGGCGAAGTCTTAATTTACCCTTTTGAATCAAATCAGAGATCTTTTCTATTATAAGTCTTTAATTTCTTATTTGGTTTACGTGGTAGGAATATCCATTCCAATATAATATCTTCCCTCTGCATCAAAATACCTGTTGGGGAATGTCTGGAGGGGAATATGACAAGAATGCATTTAAGTTCTGGATCCACACGATCCACATGTGCTTCTCGAATTGTCTTTTCTACTAGAGCCAATTCCTTCTCAGCTTCGGCTGATAATTCTCTTGGACTATTTAATTCTTTGTCCCCTTCTAGACTATTAGCCAAATTTTGTAGTCCATCTTTGGGTATCCCATGATACCCAGTAAGTTTGGAAATGCTTCCTAATAACTTTTGAAAACCATTAAGAGTCTTCAATCTATCTCTTTCTTAGTTGTACCTTTTGGAGTCTAATTTTTTGTAGCTCTATCTTATATCCTAAGTAATTAATAGAATCTCCTCTTTGTATTTTTTCAGGAGAAATTTGCAGTCCCCAGCAAGGCAAAACTTTTTTTACTTCTTCAAACATGCTTTCTAATGTATCTAACTTTGGATCAGCTAATAGGATATCATCCATATAGTGATAAATTATGGATTGTGGAAACTTTACATGAATTATCTCTAATGGTTTCTGCACAAAGTATTGACACAAAGTAGGGCTGTTTAATATTCCCTGTGGGAGGACCTTCCATTGATATCTCTTGACTGGCTGAGAATTATTATAATTAGGTACTGTGAAGGCAAATTTTTTCTCTATCATTTTCCTGTAAGGGTATGGTAAAGAAACAGTCTTTTAAGTCAATAACTATTATAGGCCATTCTTTTGGTAGCAGAGAGGGCAAGGGCATCCCAGTCTGTAGGGAGCCCATTGGCTGAATTACTTTATTAATAGCTCTCAGATCTGTCAGCATTCTCCAATTACCAGATTTTTTTTTAATAACAAATACAAGAGAATTCCAAGGACTGGTAGATTCTTCAATGTGTTGAGCATTTAACTGCTCTTGAACCAGCTGTTCTAAAGCTTGTAGCTTCTCTTTTGTCAAAGGCCATTGTCCAACCCAGACAGGTTTATTAGTTAGCCATTTTAAAGGTAAGGCAGTTGGTACTTCTGAGAGTTCAACAACAGTCGTGCTCTGTTTGTGAACAGCCTGAATGGTTGGTGACTGATTTTTATAGCATGTTATGATATTATTCCTAGAAACATGCATTGGTCTGTATTCCTTTTCTGAAAGTGTAGGAATTTTAATCTGGGTATTCCACTGTTGTAACAGATCTCGGCCCCAAAGATTTACTGCTACATTTGCTACATAAGGCTTCAGCCTTCCTCTCTGTCCTTCTGTCCCTATGCATTCAACCCATCTCGAACTCTGTTTTATCTGAGATAGGGTGCCAATCCCTAACAGTTGGACATCTACCTCTTGAAGAGGCCAATTCGGATGCCATGATTTTGGTGTAATTATAGTCACATCTGCACCTGTGTCTACCAGGCCCTCCAGAACCAGGCCATTAATTCGAATTCTAAGCTTTGGTCTTTGTTCATTTATGGAAGTCTGCCAAAATATTGTTTTATAGTGTTCTTTGTAAACTGTGATCCAGCTATCAAAGCTGTTTTACCATCCATTGCAGTATCGGTTTTTACATTAGGCATTGGTTTATTCAGTTGTCCTGGAGAGGAATTTCTTCCACAGTGGCAGGGAATGTTCGTACTACGTTTAGTTTGGGGGCCTGCAAGAGGCCCCCTGAGGCATTTCCCGCCAGTAAAGGGTTGCCTTGTATATCTATTTTTGATCTGCACTCACTGGTCCAATGTCGGCCTTTGCCACATCTTCTACATAATCCAGGAGGTGGTTGGGGTCTCCTGTTTAGGCTATTCCTAGAAGGAGTATTGCTTCTAGGAGTACCCATGTACAGTTTTACTTATATGACCTGGTGTACCACACTTAAAACATTTGGTAACACGGGGCCTTCTTTCACCTCTGGGATTTGTCTCTCCTATCCAAGCTCATTACTGTAGTTAAGAGACTGAACACCATTAGTATATTGAATCCATTCTTCCAAAGGAGCTGATCTGATCTTTAATGGTGTAAGTATTCTTCTGCATTCTGCATTAGCATTGTCGAATGCCAAGGACTCAGTTAATACTTTTCTTAATTCTTTGTCTGACACAGCTCTTGTTATAGCTCTGTTCAGTCTTTGTAAAAAATCAGTGAAGGGTTCGTGCAGTCCCTGAAATATCTTTGTGTATACCTCAGTTGGTTTTCCAGGTTCTGGAATTTTTTCCCAAGCATTTAGAGCTGCTGTACGGCATAGAGATATTGTATGCTCATCATAAGTGGCTTGTACATTCTTGTCAGCGAAACATCCCTCACCAAGTATTTGATCTTGGGAGATCACAAAACCTCTGATTTTACCTTGTTGTTCTAAATTTTTTGCCTCTTCTCTCAACCAGCTTTTCCACTGTAACTGCTGGCTATATTCTAGAACAGCTGAAATTAACTGATGCCAGTCATCTGGAATGATTCTATGTGAGGTAGACCACGAATTTAACATCTGTTTTACATATGTGGATTGTATCCCATACGTAACTACTGCTTCCTTTATATTTTTAAAGTCCCTTGTTGAAATTGGTTGTAATGTATATGTCATATATGGCTCGGGGTGTGTGTCATCTGCTGGCTTCTCATGGACAATAACAGGATAAGCCATTGTATGAGAGCCATTTGGAGATGTTACAACCTCTATGGTCTTGACCTTCTGCTTATTAGTTCCCTTGTCATGTTTACTGAGAGTTTCTTCTACGGCTTGCAAACGAGCACCTAGGGTCTGTTCTAGGGAGTGAACCTCCTCTCTTGCAAGGGACTCCATATTTCTCATGGAATCATAGAAGTTTTTATGTTCCTCAGAAACACATGATTTCATGGACCTTATCCTATCAATTAACGATAATCTTTCTTCCTTATATACTGTCTGAGTAGCCACAACTTCACTCTGGAGAGTTAGTGTTCTATCCATTAAATATTCATATTTATTATCAATAAAATCAATTTTGGGTACAAGCCTGTTTTGTAAATCCTGATTAGCAGATTCTAGAGAAAGAATCTTTTTCTCTAAGCCTTCATTGCTATCTTTTAAAGCCTGTATCAGTCCCAATAATGACTCATCTTTGTTCTTAAACCAGTGTTTGAACACTGTGTGAATTATTATGATGAATGCCAAAATGATATAGCCCAGATATGCCTTAGGAATGTCGTATATTTCCAGGAAGATGTCATTCATCATACAGGCAAAAAGGTTTTTAAATTCTTGTGAGGTAATGTTTTTTTGTTTGTTTGTTTGTTTTTGTTTTTGTTTTTTCGAGACAGGGTTTCTCTGTGTAGCTTTGCGCCTTTCCTGGAACTCACTTGGTAGCCCAGTCTTGTGAGGTAATGTTGTCAGCCATATTACACGAATTACTCAAAATTTGTTAGTCAATTTTAAGGTGTAAAATTATCAAGTACCTTTACTTGAAACAATATGCTTACCTTTCGTGTAATTGGGGGCGTGTAGTAGCACTTTTCAGCCAGCAGGTGGCATTGGTACAGCTCCGAAACAGGGCCTGCTGGCGATCTTGGCTGGAGTCGGAGGGAGATGGCGGAATGGCGGAGATGGCGGAAATTGGAGCTAGCACTCTCCTGCCTCTTTCGCTGGTCTGGGGCTAAGCTAGGGAATTGAGATAGGACTAGCTGCTCCCTTTTTCGGGAATGGAACCGTGTAGGTGTTCCCTGGTTATATGGAACTTTGCAGGCGGGTTTAGGTACCCGCCAGCTAGGGAGGAGACGGCGGGAGCCGCCCAGGCTTTTGGAGTTTGCCCCACGTGAACACCAGATTTTTGGCCACTCCACGTAGTTAAAAGGATATTTATTTAATGGCGTAACTCACAAATTAAGTAATGGGGTAGGTCGCAGGGTCTGGGGAAGGTGTAACGCAATCCAGCGGTGTTCTCCGGAGCTCTGCACAGTCAATCTGCACCAGTCAGCATCCCGGCACCGAGAGAGCGCCCAGAGAGAGCACTGGCCCATCCAGCTCTCAGGTCCCCCGGCGCCTCCTCTCGCCCCGCCTCATAGGCGTGACAGTTGCCAGAGTCTCAATGGGGGTTGGAACTTCCAGAACCAAGCTGGAATGGCTACCCACTACACCTTCCTTATTTTTGTGATGCTGTGCTCTACCTTGAGAATGATAATATAATACGGTGCTTCATAGGAGTGGCTCATGATGGACTGTTGGAAGGAAGAGTTGGGAATTGTATTGTATAATAAGCAAACTGTTTTATTTCTATTTATGAAAAACATGAATTAAAGCAGTTTCTAAAAAGGAAAGATCCACTTTGCTCTGGAGTTTCCAAAGAACTTTAGCTCCAGTTCTAGAGTTGAACGTCATGGCAGCAGTATGTGTACTAAACTGTTCAGATCATGACAGATAAGAGAGGAAAGGAGGAGAAATGTATACCCCAATAAAATTTACCTGAGGATCAGAGAGATAAAGGGACAAGTCACCTCTTACCTCTAGGACTCCTCAGCTTGAACAGCTTTCCTCAGCCGAAAGACCTTTAGTTCCTGTCTCCTCACACCTTATATCCCTTTCTCAGCCTAGCCATTAAAGGTGTGTGTGCTCCCCAAGTCCTGGGATTAAAGTGTGTGCCACCACTGCCTGGCATCTATGGTTTAATCTAGTGGCTGTTCTGTTCTCTGATCTTCAGCAGGCAAATTTTATTAGACTACACAATATATCACCACAGAGAAGGGAGGAGGATGGGTGAGGAAGAGGAAGGATATGTGGAGAGAAAGAGGTGGAGAAGGAAGATGAAGCTTGCGATGGAGGTGGGAGGAGGTGGAGGAAGAAGAGGGGAGGAGGGAGAGAGGGGCCAAAAAACGCTATCAGAGACCTCCCTCCAGTGACCCATTTCCCCCTGCTAGAGCCCATCACTTATTTTCTAGAATGTTCTAAAACAGTGCTACCACTAGGAGACCAAGTCCTAAGACATGAATAAGTGGAGACACTTAATATCCTAACCACAACATACTGTTAAGTAGTTACCAAATATTTGGTGCTTTGAATTTTTCTTAACCTGATTATTATATATAATTTAAAGTATAACATAGAGGAAATGGTTTGCATAAAACATTTAAGATATTCTGAACTCTGCTACTGTTACAAACAATGGAAAATATGCTGTATGTGCTATTCTTAATAATGAGGATTAAATGAGAAATATAATACTTAGAATCTGACAGTACCCCTTAGCAAAAAGAGCATGTCTATATTCAAATGAATTGGAGTTTATTGATTTTATATTAAAGGACAACCCCACTGTGTGGAATGGACGGTGTCATATAGTGAGCCATTATAGAGTTTGGCTTTGATTCGGTGACTTAGAGAAGAGTCTGGAGATTGGAGCACTGAAAACCAAGGGCTCCATAATTAAGTTGTCATATATCTTGTCTATTGGCAGCTAAGAGGATGGGTAATGGAGTGCCGGTTACTCGTTTTCCCTAGAAGAAGGAAATGCTGGGTATTTTGTGACTGGCACAGTGATTTTGTTTTTAATTATTTGAGAAAAGAAGTGTCTTCCATTTCATGATCTTAGAGCACTCTTGTATGAGATTGATATGAAATTACAGTCAGTATAATAGCAAGACTTGTCTGTGACTGCTAAACTAGTTTGCAGAAACTATGCCCTGCTCCTTTATTTATTTTACAAGGCTAAAACTGAAAGGAAATCAGAAAGTCAGGGCACCCACAAGTGCTGACTTTTACCCAGAAGGCACCACTGAACCCTAGTGAGTCAGACTTCTACTTAAATAAGTTTGGGGAGTTAAAAGACAGAGTGAAAGAGGGGACCTCTCTATAGCTTGTGTTGGATTGAAGAGCCTGTATAGCACTAGAAGTCACATGCTCCATGCCTTCCACCGTCCTTCCCTGACGAACATGATCAGGAAAGCAGCTCCTGATGTTGGCATGGAGGAAAGGAATCAGAGTCACTGAGACATCCGCAGATAGCATCTGGCCCACATGTGGAGTTGAGCCCCAAATGCTCATTACAAGTTATGAATTCATTTGAAGAAGTTCTGGGTGGGTTATGCTTCTAGAAAAAGTAATAGAAAGAAACCTTGAAAGAACTCTGTGACAACTAAAGCTTTAAAATTTAGAAGGACTTAGTCAAAAACAATGCAGGTAGGAAAATGAGAATCCATCCAGAGTGAGAATAAAGAAAACACAAATTATAGAATCAGAGTCTTCAAAATTCATACAGGAATATTGTCAGACCCATGAAACAAAATTGACCTGCTAAGCAAGTATGAAGACATAATTGGATTAAAATATGGATAAAAGCAGTAATTTAACAAAGCTGGCACAAATTGTTCTAGAAAGCAGAAAGCCTGGTGATTGAAATAAAATATTTAGTCATAGAAATCAAGAGAAGATATGAATTACAGATGCATATTGATAAATATTAAAGCTGCTTTAATCAAGGAAATCAGAGCACAAATTTGCAATCAATAGAAGATACACAAAATCTCCTGTCCCATCTACTCTAGAACCATTCTCCAGCCTACCTTTGTTTTTTCCAGGCCTATGAAATTCTTAGCATTCCCTGAATACTTTCCTCCAATCTTTCATTTCTATGTTTACTACAGTCACCACATTTATTTTGTAAATGTGAATGCACTTCTTGCTTCTTGGTGAATTTTGAGCTTTCTCAAGGAAAAAAATCATTAACTAATTACCAATTGTCAGAATACAGTCCAAGAGTGGAGTCCTGTGAGAATTCTGAGTGCTTGTGGAAAACTCCAAGAAAAGACAAGAGTCTTAGGGTATCATTTTCTTCAAAATACAGAATTGTTCTTGGAATGTGCTCCTCCCAGGGGTAGCAGATAGGAGTGACTTTACTTCAGCTGTTGGCATTCATGTGTTTCTATGGAAAAACAACTTAACCCACAGAGTATAAATTGTCTGATGCTCTAAGTAAAGTTGGCTATTACATGAGATTTTAGTCTGCCTCATTTTTAGGCCTGCTCTCCCAGATCCCTCCGTAAACTAGAGCAGTAAACAACCAATGTCTAAGTAAATTTTGACATGCTACATAAGCATTTAATGTTTATTGGAATGAACTTAATTCTCCAGTTTTCAGTTCGTTCACATTTTTAATCTCCCAAAGATTTTTCTCTGTCTGCACACAATTCAGGAGGTGATAACTAATTTTTGATGAGGTCTTACTATTTATTGGAGGCTAGCCTTACACAGGTGCCCCTCAGGAGACTTTCCCCACCCTTCCTTTTTTGTCTTCATTTGAGCAATATGAATACGACACAAGAATGTCCCAGAGGCTGCAAAAGTTGCTTCTATGGAGTTCAAAAGCACAGTTATCTAGAACTTAGCAGTGTTTGCCTGTTGTGAATGATAGGAAAATAATTTTCTATTCTTTGTTAAACTGTATTTTGCAAAATGTGATTTTTGCTTTGGTGATCTAAGTTTCTGGACAATATTGGAAAGCATAAATTTCCCTGGATAGTTCACAAACCTAATGGTTTCTTTTCAGGTAAAGTAAATAAAAACCATGGTCACATTATGATATAAAATTAAAACAGGACTTTTTAGAATATCAATGTATTTCAAATATTTATTTAATCTTGTTTGTTTTGATGAGGTTCAGGATCAACTCATGTGTTATGAAAGTATTGTCCTGACTGAGCTACATTCCTAGGTCCACTTAGTCACACTCAATGCTTAATATAAATAAAAACCAAGTTCAGAGGTAAAATGCACAAACTAAAAGCCTTTTAACAGCAATGCTTTCAGTAAAGTCAGAAAAGTGCAAATACTGTCCACACAGGTACATTCAACTGGCAGAATCTAGCATTGTGTAGCAAAGGCACTCTCTCACTCTGTCGGTCTGTCTGTCTGTCTCTCTCTCCCCGTGTGTATGTGTGTGTGTGTGTGTGTGTGTGTGTGTGTGTGTGTGTGTGTGTAAATGATACATTGGCATTTTTGTACGTGTATGATTGTTTTAGCTTCTAGTATATCTGTGTACCCCATGAGTACCTGGTACCTGGGAGGGTGTCAAGTATCCTGGAACTGGAGTCAGAGAGCTGTGAGCTACCATTGGGAAGTGAACCATAGTCCTCTGGAAGAGCAGCAGAGTGCTGTCTCTCCAGGCCCAGCATTGATTATTTTCTTTTTTATAATTTGAATTTTTGTTGAAAATAGATTTTTTTCATACAATATATTCTGGTCCCAGTTTTCCCCTCCCCGACTCCTGAAGCATTATTTCTTTACCTAATGTTTTGGTGTGTAAGCAGTAAAAAATAGTTTAATGTGTTTTCCAAGACTTTACCTAATCCATGTCTTCCTCCTTTGGTATTTTGCTACTTTCACCAGTGTTGAAAGAGGAAGTCTTAGATAGTTGATTATGATGAATTTATTAAGTTGTATTAAAGTAACACATACCCCCTCCTCTAGAATACAAGGTATATAGTAGGCTCACCCAGGCTCTCAGCTTTGACAGTGTTTTACTTGGATGCTTGGGTAGCTGCACTAACAGGCCATCGCACTAACAGACTTGCGTTTCCATAGTTTAGCTCACAGGAGAACTGAGGTAGAGATTTCTGCTTCCATGGCTTCTGCAGCCTCTCCATCCTACTCTTCAGACTAACAATGCTACCTGAAATGGGAAAGAATGTTGTTAAGTAATTCCATTACTTAAGTCCATTAGCCATCCTTAGAATCAGGGGCTAGAGTGATTTGACCCTTACTAGTAATACTTGATAAGATAATAATTAAAAAATCCTATTCCTATTCAAATGGCTCATGGAGGATTTTATATGCATATTTATTTATTTCAAAGATCTGTAGACTTTTAAATAACTTTGCCAACATAATATATACCTATTTTCATTTTGTCATGGGTTTTTTGATAACATGGTTTATTGCCTTTACTTTTATTGACAGAAATATACTCCATTATATTTTGTAATTTTTTATATTATTATCAACATTAGAAATCCTTTTGTGTATAGCTATTGTGCTGGCTAATTTTATGTCAACTCGACACAGGCTAGAGTCATCTGAGTAGAGGGAATTCCAATTAAGAAAATTCCTCCATAAGATTGGGCTGTAGGCAAGCCTGTAGGGCATTTTCTTAATGGTTGATTGGATATGGGAGGGCCTACCCCCACCCACTGTGGGTGATGCCAGCCCTGGGGAGGTGGTCCTGGGTTTTATAAGAAAGCAGGCTGAGCAAGCCATGGGGAGCAAGCCAGTAAAAAAAAAAAAACACCCTTCTCACCTTTTGAGTTCCTGTCCTGACCTTCAATGATAGACTACAATGTGCAAGTGTAAGCCAAATAAATCCTTTCCTTCCCAAGTTGCTTTAGTCATGGTTTTCATCACAGCAATGGTCACCCTAGCTAAGACAGATATGGTATTTCTCTTCTTTTTTCTCATTCTTGCTTTTCCTAAATTTTAATGAACCATAATTTACATAGTAGCTATATTATATCATAATTTACTTTATTCAGAGTGAAGTGGGTATTTTTTATGTCTCAATGGTTTGACTGATGTAGTATAAAGATATTAAATTGTTATAGGGCAATCAATAACACAACTTGCTGGCTGCTGTAGTAACTGTCTTATAACAAAGCCTAATGCTCAACAAACATTAAACCCTCTATGGGATGACTTTATTCCTGTTCACAAATGGTGAAAACACACTCTCATTCTTTCCTCATATTTATTGTACAGCAAGCATTTTTGTGAGACTCCATCTTTGATCTTATTCAATTTAAAAAGAAAATAGGATGACTTTCCCCCTAGAATCTAAAGAGAAACCTTCAGCTGCCATTCAGGAACGTGTAATTGGCTATTATGAAACATGCTGAATCTGCTAAATGTCCCTGCCATGAAGCAACACACTTCTTCTCCAAAGTATTTAACTTTTAGAAAGTATTTGGTTTGAAATTTTAATGATCAGAATTACGCGGTGCCATTATGTTTTCTCATGATGCCTTAAAATCAATCCTTTTTCAAAGACTGTGTTATCAGCCTCGAAAGCAGAAAGAATGAGTCAGGCACCGTCTGCCTTTTAAATCCTGCTGCTTTTGTAAATTTGCACAAGCTCAGAAGTCTCTAAGAAAGATAGTTTCCTCTGAAAGGTAACTGAAAAGCACATCCTTAGCATGTCTGTAGGATCTCTGAGGTCCAAGGTATCCACATTCTTACTTATCCAGCAGCATCACTTTGTGAGGGCTGAAAGAGAGTGAACGCATGGCTTAAAAGCAGACATTTATTTTCTTATAGTTCAGTCTAGTGTCCAAGATGACGTTTCCAGCAGTTAGTTTCATCAGAGACATCTTCTGCTGGCTTGTTATAGACAGCTACCTTCGTACGTTACCTGGTTTTCTTTTCATGTATCTCCTTATAGAACACAAGTCACACAGCATTATGAACTACACCAATGACCTCATTTAACATTAACTACTTCTTTAAAGTCCTAATCTACAAACACAGCCACAATCAGACATGCTGCTTGAGAATAGCTTTATTTGCCGAATACTAAGTTTTTTGAAATTCATTCTTGCTTTTCGGAGTACTCCATTGCGTAAATATAAAACACACACACACACACACACACACACACACACACACACACACACACAGATATATATACACACACACAAATGTCTGGAGCAGGTGAGACATGGCCCTGTGGTCATTAAGAGTAGGAGAGTCAACCTTGCTAGTGCAGGTGTGGGTTAGCCAGCCCCAAAGTTATAAGCATAGGAGAGCTGTCCCCATTTCACATCTGGCAGACCAACCCTACAGCTGCCTAGACCCAAGACTATATGTAAACTGGCCTGCCCCATCATCCACTCCATCTATGATTTGCATGTGAAGGGACATCACCTGCAGACCCAAAGCTGCAGGATTCCCACAACACAGGGCAACAGAAAATCCAGGAGGAGCCCTAGCGAAGGCTCAGCATTGATAGTGTAGTAAAAACCAGAGGCCTCAAATCAGACCAATGACTTTTTGCAATGAACATTTGCAAGTAAAGATGTATGGAGAAAGTGACTCACTGTGTAAAACTGCAGCTTTTATGAAGAGATTTTTAATTTCCCTTTTTAAATTTTATTTTATTATTATTATTATTATTTTGCTTCTTTATCTCTTAAATTTTGTTTTATTTGGGGGTTGTGCTGGGCAGAGGGTGGATGTAAAGGGACAGGGAAATGAATGGGATCAAGAAACATAATGTAAAAAGCACATAAAATAAATAAATTAATTAATTTTTAAAACTATATATATTATCCTAATCACATATATTTAAGTTTTTCCAAATTGAAGATATCATGAATAAGACATTGCTATGAACATTCAAATGTAAGATTCTGATGGACACTTTTCTTGATTTTTCCCCCTGTATAAGTAAAAATGAAGAGAATTGTCAGACTATGTGGTAAAAGTGTTTATACATTTTTAATAAATCTTTAAGCAAGTCCAATACATCAATACAATTTTCACTTCTTGGAATAAGACATTAGAGTTCTAGGTGTACTTGTTGCCTGTAAACATTTCAGGAAGTTTGTATTTATATGTGTTTTAACTTCTGTCATTGTGATGCTATGTAGTAGTCTTTTATTATGGTTTTATTTTATACATCTCTAATAATCCATGCTGTTTAGCATCTTTTCATACGTTTACTGACATTCTTTTTAAGTTTGTGCTTGGTAGTCATGTTTTTATTGCGGTTTGTCATTGGGGGTGGGGCTTGGCTCCATGCTTTGTAGTATGTATGCCAGTGATTCTCAACTGTGGGTCGTGACCCCCTTGGAGGATCGAATGACCCTTTCACAGGGGTCACATGTCAGATATGCTGCACACCAGCTATGTACATTACAATTCATAACAGTAGCAAAATTACAGTTATGAAGTAGGAAAGAAATAATTTTAGGGTTGGGGGTCACCACAAATGAGGAACTGTATTAAAGGGTCTGAGCATTAGGGAGGCTACGAACCACTGATGTATGAGGAGGTCATAGGATATCTTTCTAAAGTTAGCTCTATCCTACTTTGTAGATACCAAGGATTGAGCTCAGGCTTCAAGACTGGAGGCTAGTACCATTACCTGTTAAACTATCTTGCTGGCGATACTGTTTCTAATATCCAGGGTTTTATATGATTATTATTAAAACTATAATTTATAATTAAGAATGGCAGTCGTTTGTTTGGTATATGTTATATTTTATATACTAACCTGAAAAAGTTTTAAAGTCCAGAATTAGACACATAAAAATAAAGAATATTTGAATGAATCTAAAGTGAATATAAGGCATTTGCCATCAAATTCCAAAATTTATTTATTTTTTCTTAAAGAAATCGCTTAAGTAAAAGAAAATGAGGTTTTAGGTATATTTCCATGTAAAGAAATAATTTTAAAAATATTTTACTAATTATTTGAGAATTACCTGGTTTGAGCTTGCATGGATCTTGTGCACACTGTCACGATCTCTGAGTTAATATAGTCAACTCCCCTCCATGTCTGGAAAACATGGTCTCATTGCGATTCTCTACACCCTGTGGCTTTTTTTCACACACCATCTCCTATGATGATCCCTGAGGCTGCAGTAACTTTTTAGGGCGAAATGACCTGCATATTTTTTTTATTTTACTTTTATTGATTCTTTGTAGATTTCACACCATGTATTCTGATCCCCCTTATCTCCCTGTCTCTTTTCATCCTCCCTCTGCCATTGCAACCTCTGCCCCTAAACAAAACCAAATTTAAAAGAAAAACCAAAAATCTAAAAAAACAAAGAACCAAAAAAAAAAATCTTTTTTTCTCTTTTTTTTTCCCCCAAGAGCATTCACCTTTGGTGTGGGGTCCATGTCTCCTGTGACTCAGTGCTGGCCAAGGACAAGTTCTGCAGTGGTCAAGAAGAAGGGCTCACATCTGGTCTGCCTTTTGTACAAACACATTTTTTTTTTCTAGGTGGGAGAGAACATGGTATTTGAGGACTACTTGTGGAGTCCCCTTGTGGAGTCCCCAGGTACCCCACAGTGTAATGTGTTAGTACTCAGACATCTATGCTGGCCTGCTCAGGGTCCTGGCAGAATATGTCTTCAGTTATGCCACTACGATGAGCTCTCCCTAGGCTCATGTGCTAAATCCCTTTATAAAAAGCAAGCTCTGTCAATTTCCCAATCTCTTCCCACTCTGTCTCATCTCCAGAGGCTGCCTCAGCTTCCCCTTCTCTTCCAGCATCCTCTGCTTTCCTCCCTTCCCATAAGCCTCCCACGTGAGTTCTGTTGTATGGTGTGACTTTGTGGTGCCCCTTGGCTCCAACCTGCTGCCAAGGTCACCTTCTGTCATTTTTAACTAAACTACAACATTGGTGCCATGAGACTCGCCAGGCTATCCTGGCAGATCCTCCCACGCACAGATGGTCTGAGGCATGCTGGGACCTGGACACTGTTCTACCTACAACAGCCTCAATTTTCCAAATAGCCAATTGCTAAGCCCCCCTTCCAACACCGGCAATGATTGGTAAGTCCCCCTTCTCTACCTCTGGCCATTTCCCAGGAGTGCGTGGAAACTATGGTGTGGCCCGTTGAGACACACAGTTTATCCTTTAGTCCATTCCTTTTTCCTTTCAATTGTCTAATGCCACTAGTCATTGATCTGACTCGAGGCCTCTGGTTTTTGGTACCCCACTGGCTCTCACTGAGACTCCTCTTGGATATCCTGTTATTGTCCTGTGTTATGGAGACCCTGCTGTTTTAGATATATAGGTTCATCCTCACATACTCCAACAGTCCATATATTTGGTGGATGTTGGGATGGGCTAACTCATAGCCCTGTTCTGGGCCTGGGTGGTAACTGAGTTTGTCAGCCTGCTAGCTTTCTCATTCTCACTACCTGGGTTGAGTTCTCCAGTACTACTGGGCTGGCTCACCAATGCAGCCTACAGCAAGGAGCAGGGCTGTAGTTTAAACTGAAGAGAATAACTAGATAATGAAATAAAATTTATCTCTAAAATCATCGATAAGAGAAGTAAATAAATTACAACTTTAAAATCTTTAATGCATTCTACATCTTTAGTTTATATAGATTGTATTTATTTGTTTGTAACATGAATTACCATGCCATTATTAAAATAAACAAAACTAGACAAACAAAAATCAGTAAGGGTTTGATACTGACAAGCCAATATCATAGCAGCATTCTTTAGGGAGAAAAAACTCAAAACAACCCAAATGTTCACTGATCCTCAATACATGTGAAGTAAAGTGAATGTATAAAGATGAGATTCTCAGTGAAAAAAATCAGTAGATCTTGTCAAAACTTGAGGGAGAAAATCAAATATATTCTTTTCCAAATAGAAGAATAAATAGTACCAAAAAGCAAGTAAACTGCTAAACATTACCAATACAGGAAGAAAGATTCAACAACCAATTAATACAGGCTTCTACAGTTCCCCAGATGGTAAATCTTATCATAAATAAAAATAAGACAGTAGATTACAGGACACTAAATATTTTGTAGCACAGATGTTTAATGTGGCAAAATATAAATGAATTAAAAGAAATAAAAGAGACATGCCCAGCAACCTTAAAGGGTGCTCGTAAATTAACTCCATACCCTGAAGTCTGACAAATCATTATGGCAGACCAGAAGAGTAAAGGAAGCCATTCTCCTCATCTCTCCTATGGAAATGAATACCAGACAGTTTATGAGAGTAACTTTTATTTTATACAAATACTCTAGATATTGAAGAAGCAAGGGCAAAATAGATTATCACTCAATTTTCAAACCTTTGATAAATTAACAAGTCTAGACCATGATCTTTAGATGTTACTACTAACAAGGTAACTTTGCACGGCTCTTGAGAGAAAGTGGTATCATTTAGACAGTAGTTTTGTAAAAATTAAAGCATGAACCAATTCAAGCCTTTAGACTTGTCTATTAGGAACAAAAAAGCATGCTACATGATTTCCTAAACTATAGCCCTGATGGTCTAGTCAGAACAAAAGCCAAGGGGGTAAGTTGCCCAGTTTAAAAACAATGACAAATGCTAAGATAAAAAGATAAGGCGAGAGATTAAAATTGCCTTAAAAGAAACATCAACCAAATCAATGTGTGGAATGTGTTTTTTTCTTTTCTCTTTCATCTTAATAACATTTTTATTTTAATTATGATGTAACTACAGTACTCCTGTTCCCTTTACATGTCCTTTTTTGTCGCCCACTGTTACTGCCTCTCAAGTCTATGGCTTGTTTTTCCTCTGTGTGTGTGTGTGGTGTGTGGTGTGTGTGTGTGTGTGTGTGTGTGTGCGTGCATGTGTATGTGTGCGTGTACATTAATATATAAATTATATTAATATACAAATGCAACTTGCTTAATCCACCCAGTGTTGCTTTTGTGTATATAACTTTGGGTGGACTATTGACCATGTGGTATTCAGTAACCAATTAGGAGGTTTATCCCTGCAGAAAACAAATTCCCACTTGTGCTGCAGTCCTTAGTCACCTGTGGATCTTTCTCTAGGGGTGGAGCCTGTGAGGTTTCTCCTTTTCAAGCTAGCATGTTTATTCCGGTAGTCATTGGGTCTTGCCTAGGCAACCACTCTTGTCAGACAACCACACATGGCTGCAGGACCAGAAGTGCAGCTTCCCTCTCTTTCTAAGATCTGGAGTCTCACCGCAGACTTTTGGTCCTTTGGCTCTTACAGTCTTTCCAGCCGCCTCTTCCACAAAGTTCCCTGAACCGTAGGTGTAAGATTTGTATTGTACATGTCTCCATTAGCGGTAGGGACTCTTAGTCAGTCATTCTCTGTATTTTGATCAGTTGTGGTTTTCTGTTATGGTCTCTATTGCTGCAAATACCAGCTTCTTTGATAAGGGGTGCAAGCTACATGTCTGTGGATACAAGGATAAGGATTTAGAAGTCAGCTAGAAAATATCTAGATAGATAGAAAATATCTAGGTAAAAAGCTAGAAAGCAAGGAAGGGGCTTTAACTGGGTGAGGGAGGGAAGTCAGCATAAAAGGAAAGGGGGACAGTTATAAAAAACACAAGGATGTCTGAAAAAACCTTCAGGAAGACTGTATATTTAATGAAAATCACACACACACACACACACACACACACACACACACACGCACACACACGCACACACACGCACGCACGCACGCACACACGCACTCACGCACGCGCACGCGAAATGTATCTTAAATGAAGTCATGCCGCTTGGGCTGACAATGATTCTGCCAAATGACATAGACCAACCAACAAAAACCAGAACCAGGCATAAGAATTCTCTTGGAGTTGTTGTCATCAAAGTGCAAGAGACTTCTGAAACAAACTGAAGTATTGCTGTTGTCCTTGGTATATGCATATATATATTTGTGTGTGTGTGATATATCATACCCACACACAGATATACAGATATCTGACGTCATTTGAAAAGTTTGAGGAGTGACTGAGATATTTGCATTGACACTTTGTCACATTTTCTCATGGTAACATTGGTATTATGATTTAAAATCAAACAAAAACCAGATTTTTAGTTAATTTTAAACCTTTTGAAATAAAATGAACTTTCAAATTTTGTTTCATGTGTGATTAACAAGTAAGTTGTGGACAGAATGATTTTCTTGTTTCTACCTCTCAACTATCTAAGGGCATGAACACACTTTGGGGAAGGTATTTTGGTTGTGTGTAAAGAGAGGGAAGGAGCTGCTTCATGTATTTCTGTCATTCTGTCAAAAAAGAATCATGGTTGGCTAGACTTTTAGTTCTGACCAAATGTCAAGAAGTGTCAAAATGGAAACTTTCATCTTTCACTAGAGAAAGTTTCATTGTTACTTGACAGTAAAAACCTACATGAGTGAAAGGCAGGCACCTTGTCTAAAAATAGGACAAGACATGAGATTAACAGCATACCTTTTATGTTTGATTGTCAGAAATTGTACAATTTGTTAAAATTGACTTTTTACAGTTGCACTTTGCTGGGAATCATCGATATTAAAACCTCTCCCTGCAGCCCTGGCACTTACCATTGACTGATGCTCATCCTGCAGTTCAGACACTCTGTTCACCCATTAGCCCTCTGCTTCCTTTTCTGCACTGGAATGACTTTGTTTGTTTTGACTATTGTGGATTCCTAAATGGAAAGTCTCTCAAAATACAGATATGTTACTGATCTTCCACAGACTTCATAGTGTTACAAGGACAGGAGATTTAAGCTGATTTTGATGCATTCCTGTAATCTCAACACTTGAGTGACTGAGGCAGGAGGTTGCCACTTCAGTATGACTGAAGTTCTAGGCTAGCCTGGGCTACAGTATCAGACTCTGTCTCAAAAGAAAAAAAATCACCTGTATGTGTGTGAGAATGGGGAGGGAGCATTGCGACATCAGCAGTTGAGCCTAAAACACACTTGATGTCTTTATAAGAGCAGAGGGAAACTAGAATTACTGTCTATCCACAGTTAGACTGAGTGTTTGCCAATGCCTGGCATCTCCAGTTGCATGGCATAGATTCCTCTACCAGTCACCACAGGATAGGATCATAAATCTGTGATCACATAGAGATGTGGGAAGGAGCTGAGCAAAGCCCCCATGAATCTTCAAACCCACTGGGTGGGAATTCCCAAAGCAATCGCTGTGCTTCAGCATGGGCTTCGATTAAGATGAAAGGTCTTTGCTTGCTTCCCTCATCCTCGGGGTTTGAGCTGAAATGAGACAGTACTTGTAAAATCTCCTAGAAATGTGAAGGTTTATACATTTGGGGATTATTTAACTTATTCTTAATTTGCCAATAAAATTTTATGATATGGCTTTTGGTCATTAGGTAAAGATGGACTGGCCAGTCAGGTTCTGATTGGTAATTCTTCCTGTGAGTGTTTTACGTTATTGTGATTGCAGACTAGTCTCGGTGTATCACCAATTTTATTTTTATTAAAATAATTTAACATCATTCCATTCACTGATTAAGCATCAAATTTCACTTACCAAAGTTATAATTTGAAATTCTTCATAAAGTCAAAAAATTAAAGTATGATTTTTCATGACACTTTTATATCTGTGAAACCTTCCTATCATAACATATTTTTTCATAAATGAGTTTATTTAGCTATTTATTTTGCAACACTAGGGTTCAAACCCAGAGCCTTGTGCCTTAGAGCTAAGTTACACCCCCAGTTTCACAAATGTACTTACATTGTAAAAATTAACTTAATGCTTTCAAAGAATGCAGGATGAACTGGAGTTTTTTAGAGGGGAAAATTATCTCAACTTTTCAAATCAATTTTAATAAAAAATGTTACCTTAGTTTCATGCTTAAATATATTTTATATGTCTTTCAATATTTTGACTATGTTTGAACTGGATTACTATGTACTTTAGATTTTGAAAGTCTTTTTTTGAGTTTATGTGATTATGTACATCATTATGTTTAGGAAAAACAAATAAAAACATTCTTCTTTTTATATATGTTAATTTATTGTCAGGTAGTGTTGTCCAAGTGTTGTGTGACAGAAAGTAGTTACCTTGCTAATGTTGGATGAATGAAGCCTGAGTTTTCAAATACCTTAGGGAACAGCCCCCAAAATCATATAGGATGAATAACAATTGAGTATTAGTTAAGTTTCTGTTTGTTTTCATTCCAAAATGTCTCATAAAGTAAAACTCAGCAAATCACTCAGCATAAATTTCAGTGCAGCATCCATCCTTTTTACAGGAATAGAGAGCTTCAGAAAGGACCCTGGTTTGGGAGAAGAGATACTATAACCACGTAATTTATTGAAAGGATGGTAGCTTTTCAATTTACTCTGTGTCAAGAAACATCTGGAAAGGTGATTATTTCCCTTGTGAGAAGACTAGCAGTACAGTTGAAGAACTTTGAATAGCTAAGTGGTCCTCTTTAGGGTTTATACTTGGGATTCCCTGCCAGGAAATTCATCTTTCCTGAAGTTAGTTAACCTGAGGTTAGATGCCAGCTGAAGCCGGGAAAGCAGCTGGCAGTTACTGCCATGCTATTATCAATGTCTTTGAAGCACCCCTGAAGCTGATTTCCACCACACTCACACCCAAGAGTGGCTCTCATCTGCTGTCATGGTGTCAGGTTCTAACTTTGTTTCAAGTGAGAGAGCTGGGAGTTTAGCTGTAATGCCCTAAGAGTTCTTTGTACAGCATTTACAACCTACCACAGAGCACATGCAGTAAGATTTGTGCTCTAAAAAATGAGTCTATACTTCAGAGTATTTTTTGAAAAATCAATAAGAAATACAAATTACATGGGTTTCAAAGTAGAAGCAGCCAAAACATTTATTGAAATGTGGAGAGAAATGGCAAAGCTTAGCCATTTGGCATTTAAGTCAAATGGAAATTTCTTTGGATACATATTAGAATTTTTGAATGAGAAAGAAATGTGGTTATTTTTCTTACCTACACTCTAGATACCAGGTAGGAAATTACATCAATATAACACTTAATCATAATGATTATTAAGTTACATTAAAAAGGAAATTTTTACTAAGTATATTAATATTCATGCCAAGACCGAAAAGAAGGAAGAAATGACAAAAGTGGGAGGGGCCGAGGAAAGCAGGGGAGGAAGGGAGGGAGGGTGAAGAAGAGAGGGAGAGAGGAAGATAAGAAGGAAGGAAATGAATAGGACTCTCCCCCAGCACCCTCAGCTTTCACATCTTATGAAAGCTTAATGTATAAGAGGGTCAGTCCTCGGGGTTTTATACTTGTGTGGTAACGATACTTTCTTTAAGGGAGGTGTGAGCAACGATGTAAGAAGCAAGAAATTACAATAGCATGCTACAAAATGGTATTTTTGGAGTTTGGAGTATATATATTAAACATACAACATATACTCCAGAGTATTCTTAATAAGAATTAAAATTGTTACCAAGGAGAACTCACAAAACGTCAAACATGATTGACTAGGTTTAAAGAACGATGACTGCCACTCAAGTGGAAATGCATAAAGCTTGTAGGATGCATGAAACTAAATGCCATCTTTGGATCAAGTAAAGAAGTAAGGTTGTATTTTGAAGCATGTTGGCCTAGCGTGCGCTGCTTACAATAGACATGGTGCTCACCATTGTTTCCCTAGCCTAGAAACAGGACCTTAGAGCTAGCAAAAGTAGCTAGCACAGATGGGACACACCCAAGAACACCCTTCAGCTAGACGTCCCAGACCACCTGTAGGTATAGCTCAAAATGTCTTGGATTTTAGTATTCTCAATGAAACAACTTACTGAGGATTTTCTCTCTCTCTCTCTCTCTCTCTCTCTCTCTCTCTCTCTCTCTCTCTCTCTCTCTCTCTCTCTGTCTCTGTGTGTGTGTGTGTGTGTGTGTGTGTGTGTGTTTACAATCTATGTCTTCTCTTCCTCACCCCTGGAAAATAATTTGTTTTGGTAAACCAATAGCCTACCATAGCAGTGTCTTATTGCTTCCAGAAAACCTTCAGAATGTTGGAATTGTAATCACTCTAGACTTCAGGGAGGTCACTAAGCTCTTAGGCTGGCTGTATCCAAGACAGTGACTGGCAAGAACCCTGCGTTCCTGCCCAGATGTTTACCCCTTTGGGTGATATTCTGCTTAGAAACTTTGTTTTGACTAAAGCCCTTTGTTGGTGGTCTATTTTAACAATAAATCCTCTAAAAAAGCATCATTTTTATATTTTTAAATTTTAAAACTTTTTGAAACTAAGTTGAAAGCTAATAAACCAAGTTAAACTGCAATTAGGTGGCCTTCCTTTCAGAAATGATAACATGTCTGTTAGTGTTATACTGATTCAAACTAACTTAAGTATTTTTGTTTCACAAATACAGTTTTGAAGCATTTAAATCTGCATGCACTAATAAGTATTTGTACTTCTCATCCTATTTTCCTCATGATGATTCACTTTGTAAAAAGTGTGTAGTTTTACTTAATGTATTCAGATGTATTTCACTTGAAGGACACAATAGTATATTTAGTTTGATGCCATGATCTCACATCCACAATGCAATCATGCACCTGCAGGCCTTAGAAAAACAAAAACAATAAACACTGATAACAACTAGACATACGTAAAGACATAATCAAAGTCAGGGCTGAAATAAATGAAGTAGAAATAAAAATAACACTGCAAAGAATCAGTGGATTAAGTGGCTGGCCCCTAGGAAAGATCCGCAGGCTCGGCCAAGTCTGCTTCTTCACACGTGCTCACCATGGTTCGTTTGCTGCAGCACACGGCTGCTCTCTACAATTATCTCATGCTTGCTTGTCCTGATCTACACTGTCACTGAGTTTCACGAAAGAGAAGTCTGAAATTTAGGAAGCAGTCAATAGGTGCTTGATCAATTACAAAGTAAATGGATGAAAGAACAAACTAGACCAGTAATGCCTTAATACTATAATACATCTCATTATGTCTCAAAATACTCATTTTTCCATGTAATGTTAAATAAGCTCTATGAAGGGCAATTAGTAAATATTATAATTTATGTCAACCTTTCATGTTTCAATTTCAATTGCTAATTGGTGGCACCTTGAGGTGAAATTTATATCTTCATTAAATGAATCTTTATTAAACAAAATGATGACTGAACCTGGTTTCCTGAATTAAAACACATATTTAATTTCTTCTGTTAATAATAAAGCAGTCTATAATCAAAGCACAATTTTTTAAAGTTTGTTTGAAACTAAAGTGCATGATAGTTTAAAGTTCAGTTTATTGAGTTTCAATTTTTGCTGTAAATGGTAAATGTATACTTGTTATCTACAACTTTATTTTTTAAATTCTCCAAATAGAAAATATTACATAGAAAATTAAGAGTCCTTACTATCGTCACTATTGCAGAACAGAAGAAAGTAGATAAAACATATAGCAGTGCTAGAAGACTGTGACAGAAAATGATGGGGTGGAGTTCAGAGAGTTTGTGGGCAGTGATAGTTGAGCAGAGATATGAACCAAGTAAAATGTTCACAGGTAAGCTGAAACATCATTTACTGAGAGCATGGGATGGATTGATAGCAGCCCTTGGTGATTTATGTCATTTTCATGAAGCATATGATTGTTATCTCCAACTCTTAGCATGTTGATAAGGTGATGGTTGCTTAGAAGAATAAAAGTGAGAGCAGGGAGGGATGATTTATTGAGCTTCCTCAACACTTTCTGAGAATTGCTTGTGAAAGTAATCAGTGATAAGTTCCACATCAGTATTCTAAGCTTTTGCAGTTTAATCATGGACTTGTGCCGGTAATGTTTGCACACAAGTTGTCCCACGGTGTTGTATATGAATAATCCAGTCATCCAAACTGAAAAGCCACTCCTTAAAACAAATTTTGGGGAATCCTATTCTTAAGAACAATTTTTGACCTCTGTTTCTGTTTGCTTTCTGCCTGACTGAGGGGCACATAAACACCATGGAGAGACCAGACATTCCGTGAGAATGCTACTCCCATTAGCACAGTCAATTCTTCTGCTTCCCACTCAGTATGTAATTAAGCACTTAACAATGCTCAGTAACTTAGCTTATCTGAATCTGTTTTCTTGTTCTGTTTCCAAATTCATAGTGTGCTAAAACACAAGCAAATAAAACAAAATACAAGAGACATGTCAGATGACTGGTCAGGTTGCCACACCCACAAAAACAAACATCGCTTGTCTCAATGACCCAGTGTGAGTCAAAGCCTCCCTGGTCTTCTCTGTAACTCTGCTGGAAATCTTGGCAAAAATGTTGACTCTCTTCCAATCAATTTCAAATCCATTTCCATTATCAATGGAAGATAATAACTCTAACACAAAATATTTAATAAAACAGTTTATTCTGCACCTAATGGTGAGTGACCCTGGCTCAGGGACACAGATTTACAAGAAGTAACTACCATAAAGGAGGCAGAAAAAGTTACATGTACTTTCACATTCACAAAATCACTTACCAATTACATTAGTGGGAATATGAGGCAGGCAGGCTATGGCAAGGAAGGGAAGTATGTTCTTTATTGTTTAAATATTATGATAGCATATATTGAATTTAGAGTTGAAATGAAAATGTTTCAAGCTTAGCTATACATTTCTCAAATTTTATATAGTACCCATCTGGACCTTAGGCTATATAATGATGGCAGAGTTTTTGATACTGATGGATCCTTTTGAGACCCAATTGTGCATGACCCAAGGGCCTGAGATGCTGGACACTAACATTCATCAAAGACTGACCTGAATTAATGCCTCTAAGTTCACTGTCCCACAAGAGAGAAAAAGAAAGTCATGGACTCTTGAGGGGAAAGCAAAGCAAAATCAGGCTTTATTAAAAATTATACCAAAAATGTGGGAAACTGAAGAAAAGTGGCAGGAAACCACCATGGATTGAGAGGTGTTTCCAAGAGAAGTGGGGAAAGTTGAAGGTTTTTTGTTTTGTTTTGTTTTTTGTCTAGAAATTGTATAGGTCCTTGGCAGAGACTGGATTAATTCTCTGGGTATCATGGGGCTACCCAATGGAGGGTGCACATGCTCTATGTATGTTCTCTAGCCAAGGAGGGTGCACATGTTCTATGTATGTTCTCTAGCCAAGGGAGGGTGCACATGCTTTATGCATGTTCTCTAGCCAGGGGAGGCTGCACATGTTCTATGTATGTTCTCTAGCTAATAAAGAATGCACATGTTCTATGTGTGTTCTCTAGCTAGTGGAGAGTGCACACTTTCTATGCATGTTCTCTGGTCCATCTAGAGAGATGAGTGTTCTTGGTCTCCGCATCACTGCACAACCAATGAGTAGTGGCTGGAGCTCTTCTCTGTCCATCTCTAATTTCAGCTTTGACTCCATCTGACAGTCACGTAGCCAGCATTACTAGCCTTTGACCACATAAGCATCTCAAGAGTATCAGTTATACTAAGCTCTCTTTGTTCTCACATTATCACAAACAACTTTACTATGGCTGAGTGCAAACTCTATCACAATCGTTAACATGAAGTGGCAGTCTTTTGTGGTTGTCTTTGTTTAGCTTGTCTATGGAGTTATCAAGGCTCCTTTCTCTCATGAAATGGGTGTAGGCTTGCTAGAAGTCATCCTTACTTTAAATTTAGTCTGTTAGCTGTAGTAGAAACCAGTATATATGAAAGGACAGCAATATTTTCTATATGTTCCTCAAAAGCTTCCAGAGGCCAGGCAGCCTGTGTCCATGGTCTAGAGAACTGTCCTTCCTCTGAAATGTCTACTTTGCCTCTTTTTTCCTTTTATTTAAAATATATTTTTTTCTCACATACTATATCTTGATTTCCCCTTCCTAGCTCCTCTCCCATCCAGATCCATTCATTTTCTGTTTCTTATTAGAAAACAAACAGGCTTCTAATGGATAATAATAAAAAATTTAAAAAATAAAAATAAAAAAATCAAAAACTATCACATTGGATTTAAACAAAACAAACAGAAGGAAAAGAGCCCAAAAGAAGGCAAAACACCCTTCATGATTCCTGTACAGATTAGGGATACAAGGGCCATCCTCAACATAATAAAGGCAGCTTACAGCAAACCCATAGCCGACAACAACTTAAATGGAGAGAAACTCAAAGCTTTTCTCCTAAGATCAGAAACAAGACAAAGTGGTCCATTATCTCCAATACAGTACTTGAAGTCTTAGCTAGACCAGTAAGACAACTGAAGGAGATCAAGTGAAAACAAATTGGATAGGAAAAATAAAAATATTTTTATTTGTAGATGATATGATAATATGCACTCATGACCCTAAAAGTTGCACCAGGAAATTCCTACAAATGGACTGAGAAAGAAAATGAGAAAACAACAACTTTCTCAATAGCCTCCAAAATCATAAAATGTCTTGAGTTAACTCTAACCAAGCAAATGAAAAACTTGTATGATAAAAACTTTAATACATTAAAGAAATAAATTTTATTTACTTTAATAGAATAATTTTGTGGCTTTCATTGTAAGCAAACGAAGGGATTTTTCAGAATAGCTTAACATGGTAGGCACCAAATATTCCTTTATTAGTTCAAACATGCACTTATACATGTAAATTGAGATTTAAAGTAATAAAAAATATGTTATTAATTGCATAATCGTCATTTTCTCCATTTTTTTTCTCCTGAATTGCTAAGGGCAAATGCTTGCAGATGTTGTGGTAGTTTGAAGGTAAGTGGTCCCCACAGGCTCATAGGGAGTGGCACTATCAGGAGGGGTGGCCTTGGAGTAGGTGTGACCTTGTTGGAGGAAATGTGTCTCAGTTCACTTCCTGCTGCCTGTGGATCAAGATATAAAACTCTCAGCTCTTTCTCCAGCACCATGTCTGCCTGCATGCTACCATGTCCTGCCATAATGATAATGGACTAAACCTCTGCAACTGTAAGCCAGCCCTAATTAAAAGTTTTCTTTATAAGAGTTGCTATGGTCATGGTGTCTTTTCACAGCAATAAAACCCTAAGACAGATGCCTTAAAATAAATTTTCAGGAAATTCTGATAGTCCTTGAATATGAAGAGTTGAATGCACTATCCCTGGCAATGGCCCAAATAGCTCCTATTGCAGTAAGTGGAGGAAATAATTTTCTAATTCAAAAATAATGCAGCACTATACAGATCACCTTCAGAGCCTTTGACCACTTGTGGCTTGGTTCATATACTTCCCTCAGAGCCACTGAGGGCCAGTGTATTCAGCTATTTGGCAATAGAATGAGTTTTCTTTTCCAGCTTCAGTACTTGAGATCTTTTCTCCACTTCCTTTCAGCCACAGTCTCTGACTTGGTTTACTTTTGGCCTTTTCAATCCAATTTGTGCTTCTCATCTATCAGATCAGTGTCTTGTCCTTCAACGTTAGAGCAGTCAGAACATAGATGACTGGAAATGGTGAGGAGATCTCCCTGCCCTTCCTCTTCCTCCTTCTGTCTTACTTTAGCAGCACTCCAGTGACTAATTTCTCACTTTTCATTGCTCCCCTACTTCTGCATCCTTGACTCACAGGCACCTGCTTTTAGATGCACAAAAACATCCCTTAAATGGCACATTCAACTGACCGTGAATCTCCTTGTTCTAAACTTATGAAAATTAGTCTGCCCTGTAGTCCTTAGATGCTTCAAGTTTCCACTCTTACCTGCTGCCACACCTTCCCCTGTCTTCCCTCCAGGATCTGATGTGGGGAGTAGGATGAATAAGACAGAAGGCTGGTGCTAGCAAAAAAAAAAAAAATGTAACAAAAGATAGCTCAGATTGTTTTTGTAATTTTATGAATAGTAACACATTTTAAAGAATGTCAAAGGAAGCACAAAATGATTTATGTTTGCTTCTAAAACAGGGAGTGGAGAAAGTTTGAGGCTATTTTATAGTGGAAGAAAACTTTGCAGAAATATAAACCGAGTCAAGAAGATCTCAGAATAAACTGAGAACAAAAGCCTGTTTCAATAAAAGGTCATTCAGCAGTGCAGGGCTGTAAGAAGGTCAGAGAGTGTTCATTGTTATAAAGTTCTTCCTGGTGAAGGGAACCAATCTGGCTAATAGCCTGACCCTCCTCCGCATCCTTCTCACTCCATCCTCATCTTAGAATCTTCCACTGCAGTGGAAAGAATTCCCAGCAGGGTTTTAGAGCTGGTGTTGCTCCACTCTGCCATGAAAGGGGGTTGGAGGCTTTAGAATCTGTTTTGATGGCTTGGAACCTTAGCCATTAACCTTGTCCCCACTTCCCCACAACCCCAAACCTCCTAGAAGCATTGTTGTGCACAATATTGTGCTTCTAACATTCCATGAATTATGCACTTCAGGTGCCTGATTCATTATAAAACCAACATGGGCCAAAACCATAATTATAATATACATTATTCCCATGGGAAGAACCATTCTGCATTTCAAAATAAACCTTTGGAATACGTCTCTCAGCATTTGAAGTTAGCCTGGTAGCAGTTGAAATCATGAGTTGACATTTGCTATTGCTTCATTAGTACTGATCCAAACTGACACAGGCCATGGAGGTATAAGTTTGTCCATTAGAAGAGGTTTGGAAAGGAAATTTCTTTGTATCATCACTGGAAAGTGGGCTTACAACAAAGCTGTGGTTCCTTTTCAGTTGATTTGAGTCAAATGGTGTGTGACATGGTACTTTTCAGCCGGAAGCTTTAAAAGTGGACCATCTATTATGTTCAACCATCCGGTAGTCTCTGACGTGAGGCAGCTTTGTAAAACATAAAATATTTCCTTTCAGATTGGAGGACTGATCTTGTTCATGGTTAACATGAAGGACTGAATATTGTCATATTTTCAACCCTGACTCTGTAAATCTCCATGTATTTTATTTATAAGACTCTCTGATTTCATAACATGTTTGTAGTTGAATCAGGGAAAATAACTTGCTTACACACTGAAATGTGTTTAAAACGTCACAGTTTAATCTCCATTTACATGTCCATATTTAGAATTTTGAATGAAGGTATTGTAGGAGTTTGTTCATGTGTAGCAATTCTTATGTTAAATTTTCAAAGACCAAAAATTGTTGTGATATTTTTATCTCTTCATTTCTTTAAGTTAAACCTTAGAATAAAATACAGTCAGTAAACCAAGGCTCTAAATAAAAAATGTTCTTGCCTACTGAATTAGCTATGTATTGTAAAAAAAAATGGTATTTTTCTCTCATGTAAGTCATCTTACTAAATATTTTATGAAAATAAAAACAAGCTTTGAGATTGATTGAATTTATGATTTCAGGTGTGGCCCTAACTGTCCCAGTAGCTTTTTCTCCTTTTTAGATTTAGGGTTGTATTTGTCTCTGGTTTAGAAAAATATTGATTGAATTTGGGTCAGATTCTTCTGTCTTTTTATGTTCTTACATGCTTTTTCTGTCCATATGCTGGATTCCTAGTGACATCTACTTTTTATACAGGACAGCTGATTTTTAGGAGTTTTGTCATGATACCATAGTCTCAGATGGAATTAGCCTTGTTGGGACACTTTAAAAATTTAGATACATGGTAGCCAGTTTCCAAATTTGCAGTCATCCTTAATAAATCATAATAATAAAAATTTGGATAGTGCATGGACATCACCTAGGACAACATCTGATGTTCACCAAGAATTCATTTGCTCTGCTCCATGAGAGCCAATAAATGTAATTATAGAAACATCTCTAACTTTCAGTGCGATACTAACAATAAAAAATGAGACTCAATAATAATACTGCATTTGTGCAATAGTATGAGAAGGAAATGATAAAAAGCCATTTTCCGTGGAAGAGGAGAATGTCATAAACCACTTACATTTATCTCTGTCATTTTCTCTGAAGTGGCAATTATTCTCTTCCCTTTTGAATCTCCTAATGATCTGCAACTGATAAAAGTATTCTGTTTTTTCTCATTATTGCATTTCTTATACAAAATATATTATTTCAAATTTTTGAAGGAAAAAACCCTGCTAAAGTACTAAGGCTGGACTTTTTAAAAGTGACTATTAATGAGAGTAAAATAATGGAGAATTTCACACCATTATGTAGCAAAATGTTTTTAGTTATTAAAAATAATTAAACAAGGCATGTTCAATGAATTCAATGACCCTGGGATGTGTTCTCCTATTTAAAATAGGAAGAAGAAATATTTGGAGAACAATTTACTACTTGTGACTTACAGCACAGCTAGTGTGGACCAAATGCATTCGGTGATGAGGTATAGCCTGCTAGCCACCAGGAAGGGATCTGGGCCTCTAGATGACAGAAATCAAAGATGCAATTATCTAAATGAAAAGGCCCCATGCTCTAGCAGAATTGATTACATAAGTCTGTCATCCATTTTTTGGCTGAGGATATTAACAGGATCCATCAAGTTTTCTATGGATTGACTCTCCTGTTTTGAGAGAAGTTAGGCAGAAACTGTTTTTGAAGGAGTAAACATAGCAGCTTAGCTTCACAGTGCTCTCCTGTTATTTATTCCTTGGTGTCCACACCAACCAGTGAATTAACAAACCTGTATTTGCTGTCTCTGGGGCCAATACTGTCAAGCACCAGGAGAGACCCAACTTTTTCTCTAACTGCAGACCACTCTGCTTGGATATTTTGCTATCTATTTGATAGAGACCTTTATTCAAATCAATTTTCTGCGAATGTTATGATAATAAGAGAAAATAAAAATCAGTATTTGAGATATACATTCCAACACTTTTTATGACTGTATCTAACTTGTTACAAATAAATAATAAAATAAGTTAATCATTTTATGACAAAAATTTCCTAAACTTTAAAATATACTCGGTGTATATTTGATATGAAATCTTACATTTTCAGGTCTAGAAGAACGCTTATTTGGTGCTGGGCCCACTGCTCTGCACTCAGCCCTTGTTTGTCCTCGAGTTTGCATGGGGTCTGCTGGTGACCTGGTGGCGCTCTGGCAGGTTGGATATGTCTCTGTTAACATGTGAGAATCAGATGGGAAGAGAGTGATATGCAAACCAGAAAGGAAAACAGGACAATGAATCTGCAGTCAATTTTACTTTGGCATTTCACTCTTCATGAATGAAAGAAATGATGATTTCTGTGTAAGCCACCAGAAAGTCTATGGTATTCTGTTATGGCAGCTTGGACTGGTTATAATTTTATTGTCTGCCTTTGCAAAGGAGGAAAAGGAGACTCAGAAATGACTGAATCCCCAAAAGAATGAATGTTGGAGTGGTAACTAAAATTTAGTTTTTCTACTGAAAATTCTACCCTTATTTCTACAGTTATCATTTGCACTGTTTTCAAAAACATTGAAGGTTTTTGTGCTATAATAAAAATTCAATTTTTATTACATAGAGACTCTTGGAAATTTTACATACCTACATGTATGTGTATGCATTAGTGGATGTATATGAATATGTATATGTATATTTTTGGATAAATTTAATGGTGGGGTGCTTGTCTAATAAACCCTGGGTTCAATCCTCAAAGCACTCTCAAAATGTATCTTACATTAATTATTTAAATCATGTTTAAATATAGCAGCTGTTAATATTTTATGTACATATAGAATTTTTATTGTTATAAAATCACATTGAGTAACAATTTATAGTGTACTTATGTAAAAAGTGTGTACATATTCTTATGTAAATTTTTACACATCATACTCTACTATATGTAGAAATATAATTTTATTTATATAATTATACATTGTGAATTTATTGTATGGCGAACAATTATAGATTTATAGATGAACTATCATGGAAAGTCCAAGCATGCTTTTCTATTCCTAATGGCCTCATTATATAGTTAACATTACTTATGAAACAGGTTGAAAATTGTTTTTCTTGTTAAAATTAGGCTCTGAAATGGTAAAATAGTGATATTTTGTATCACTATATGTTATACATATTCTATCGGGTTTCTATTAGCTTTGATAAGCTTGAGGAGATGCTGGGTCTACAAAAGCTCCAATGAGAGAGGTCTCCCAGCTCAGTGAAAGATGACTTCAAGTTGCAGTGTGGATGGTAATTCATGATTATATCAGAAAGAAGAGAATCTTATTAGCTGGTAACAATAAAGAGAAAGCTGGAAATGCTGGGCAGAAAAATATACAAACAAGGCAATATGTTGGATATCTTTCCACAGCACCATTTTCTTTTTGTTAATATTAATTTTCTTTCTTGAAAATAGATTTTTTTCTCACATATTATATCCTTATTTGGGTTTCTTCTCCCTCTACTCTTCCCAGTTCCTCCACCTCCCCTTCCATCCAGGTCCACTCCCTTTATTTCTCTTATTGGAAAACAAACAGGCTTCTAACGGATAATAATAAAACAAAAACTGACACATTGAAATAGGATGAAACAAACAAGTAAAAAAGCTCAAGAAATGCACTAGAATCAGAGACTCAATCATTTGCACACTCATTAATCCTGTAAAACCCCAAACTGAAAGCCTTAATATAAACGCAGAGGACCTGGTGTAGACCTGTGCAGGCCCTCTCACGCTGCCTTCTGTGCGCTCATAAGAACTTTGATCGTGTTGATTTAGAGGCCCTTGTTTTCTTGATGTCCTTCATCTTCTCTGACTCTTATGCTTGTAACAGGATGTTTCTCCAGTTCTGCCTGGCCCTGAGATCCAGATGAATTTCTGCCATCCGAGGTCCTGCAGCCACTTATAAAATAATTATTCAGAGGCTTATATTAATTAAATCTGTGTGATCTATGGCTAAAGCTTCTTGCTAGCTAGCTCTATAACTTAACTCAGCGCATTTCTATTCATCTACGTCTTGTTGCATGGCTTTGTGGCTTACTAGTACTTTCACATCTTGCTTCTCCTAGCAACAGCTCGCAGCTTCCCCTCACTCTTCTTTCTTCTTCTGTCTCTTCAGTTCAAATGTACTACCTAACCTTATTCTGCCTTGCCATTGGCCAAACAAATATCAACCAATCAGAGCAACACACATTCACAGTGTACAGAAAGACATCCCACAGCCTATGTTCTTTCTGCCTCCTCTTCCATGAGGGTTCCCTGAGCTCTGAGAGGAGGGATTTGATGGAGACATCCCATTTCAGGATGTGTTGTTGTTTGTTATTACTCTTTTGAGGGGCTCACCACCTAGCTCCCAAATAAATCACACAGAGAGGTTTATTCTTAATTATAAATGCCTGGCCTTCACTTGGTTTGTTTCTTGCCAGCTTTTCTTAACTTTAAATATTGCATCTATTTTTTGCCTCTGAGTTTTTTCCTTTTCACACTTCTGTATATCTTACTTTCACTCTTACTCTGTGACTGGCTGTGTGTCTGGGTGGCTGGCCCCTAGCATCATCCTCTCCTTGTTCTCTTATTCCTTCTTTTCTCCTCCCATATTTCTCCTTCTATTTATTCTTTCTGCCTGCCAGCCCTGTCTATCCTTTCTCCTGCCTTGCTATTGGCCATTCTGTTCTTTATTAGACCATCAGGTATTTTAGACAGGCAAACTAACACAACTTCACAGAGTTAAACAAATGCAACATAAAAGAGTGTAACACATCTTTACATCATTAAACAAATGTTTCATAGTATAAACAAATGTAAAACATCTTAAAATAATATTCTACAACAGGGATGGGTGTTCTCAGTTCTCTCTTTCTTTGTAATGTCTGGCTGTGGTCTCTGTACTTGTTTTCATCTGCTGCAGGAGAAAGCTTTTCTAATGATGGCTGAGCAAGACACTGACCTATGAGTACCCAGAATGTCATTAGGTGTCATGTTATTGCTACTTTTCTATTAACAACAGAAATATTTAGTTTTGCCCTAGGTCCCTGAGCTATCTAGTCTCAGTGTTAGCTATGGGTTCCATCTTATGGAGTGTGCCTTAAATCAGTCATTTATTGGTTACTCTCACAAGTTTTGTGCCACTGTTGCCCTAGCATATTTTTCAGGCAAGATACCATTTTAGATCAAAGGTTTATGGCTGGCTTGGTGTTTATGTTTCTCTTTTGGCAGCATGCAGAGTACTTTCTGTACTAATGATACTGGGACATAGAGGTGAAGGCTCTGTGTAGGCACCAGCTCAACTTCTGCATATTCAATGAGTTGTGTAGGTGTTGTCTTTAGCAATGGAGTCTTGCTATCAGTTTGTAGAGAGCAACCTATAGTCTTGTAAACTGCCTGGGTTATTTGGGATACCTTTGGCAAACAGCTCGATTAAATGTAATCCAATCCTGGAACTGGAAACTTCATTTGGTGGCAAGAGATGGCCCACTGACACTCTATCTCCCCCATTATTTGGTGATTTCATTTAGATAACCTTCATATATATACATATTTTGGGAAGCTTCTACTGTATTAGGTTTCCCTACTACCCCTCAAATGGCCCTTAATTTTAGCTGTCTGTGTCTTCATGAATGAATGCATGTGCTTACATTTTGCTTGCTCTCCTAATTAAAGCTACCCCCTAAAAGAGACATTTTGACTGAGTAAAGAAGTGATAGTTTGGCTCAAAGCCCTACCATACCAACACAAAACATAAAAGGTGAAGTCACCCAAGATGAAAAAACTAAGAAACTGAGGCACTGGGACCTGTTTTCTAACCTCAGACAAAATTAAGCACAATAATAAATGCAAAGGATAAAATACAAACAAACATAATGGCCCATTTCAGCATCCTGTAGAATAGGAATGAAAAATAAAACTGGGGCAAAAAGCGACGTTGTCACTTATTCTGAAGCACCGGATGGCATTCTGGTGCTCAGCTCCTATTCTTCCCCACATCCACCACTACCATTCTGAGGAATTAACTGATCTTGATTTACATTGATGTATTTATTCATAAGGCATATGTCCATTCCAGAAGTAGTTTGTCAAGAAGAGATAAAAATGAGTCAATGGTTAGTGCATGAATGAAGGCCTCCAGCTACTAGCAGTCAGTGCCTTGCTATAAACACTCTACATATTAGTGCATTTCCATCTCAAATTTTGAAAGAATGTCTTGTTTTAATTATAGAAGTAGAACTGACCGACACATTTTCTTAAGGAATATGCCAACTATTCACCCATTTTATCTAAGCAGCATCTTGCTTTTCTTCCTTCATCTGGCTGCTCAAATAATCAAAGGGATGAAGCTGTCATCCTCTGACAGGGACACTCCTAAGAAATACCAGAGCTTTACTCCAGATGCACAGTTTCAATGACTAACATTTTGAGATTTCTTAGATAGTCCTTGAGTTTTGCTTACTTACGGTTCACTCATTCTCTGTTTCACACAATCTCTGTATCACTTCCCTCATTTGCAATAGAAAGAATTTAAACTATGTTCTTTCCTTAGCATTCTTCTTAAGTTACACTTTGATGTTAAGTTCAAAAGCTTGCCTGAGGATCCGTTGAGAATGGACTTTACAGCTTTAGACTAAAAAGTTGGATCTTCACAGAGTTCATAGTGTGGCCTACAGTCTACACATGCATGAGATACACCCCATCATTCTCTTTCACTAAGTCTTGTAGGTATTTAAGTTTGTAACACTTTTTATGTGAAGAAAATAAGAGTGTTGTCAGATAAGTATTATAGTGGTACTGAAATATAGTAAGAGCCATTGGATGCTAAAGCAGTTAAGAGCTGAAGAACTTTTTAGGTCAAGCAGACAAGAGCTGAAGCACTCTTTAGGTCCAGGGTAGCACCCTGGACCTAAAGACCAACAAGCAAGAGAACAAAAGTTCTACAAACAATAACAAAGAAGGCCAGAGCAATCATGAAGACAAATAAGAAGGGCTATTTGATAAAAGGCAACATTGCTTTAATGCTGTAAATTTTTGTGTGTTAGCTTGTTTTAAATTTTTGACTTGTAAGGACTGGTGTGTGCATTCGACACACACCACTGCAAGAAATAAAATAAAAACTTAAAAAATTAACTGAGATCATCTTAGACATTAGGCTATATTTTTCAGCTCAGGCATCCTTCAATGTCTGTTACCTAATCTCTCTCATTTTAAATCTCTAATCAATGAACAATATTGCTACATAGGTGTATAAATAGTCCATATACACAGACCATTTATAAATGTATTTACCAAGTGAGATTTACTATAAAGCTTTTCAAAACTGTGTTAGTTATAAAATAATGTATACCCTATTATCTCTAAAATATTAATCTTATCTCATAAAACAAGAAACCTTTGCTTATATACTTGATCATACTACTTTCACCTGCCTAATAAAGCCATCGGAGATCCAGCTGTTTCTAACTTGTACCCTAATCTTTGTGTGAGTTTCTTGCTTGTGTTTGCTGCTTCCTGGTCTGAGCACAGCTGTTGTATCTCAGATACCATGTCACGTTCAAGGAATAAATAACGTCCTCATTTTGTATGATCTCAGTGGCTAGAACTAGCTGCTAAAAGCTACAAGGACAGTTAGGAGGAGGGCTCTGGATGGAATGGCTGTTTTAGGTCCATGTGACTGGTGGCTGAGCATAAGCATGCTTTGATCCAAAACCAAACCAAAATTATCTTACCAAGAATTAACAGGAGAAAGGAAGTTGGATAGGTAAACTATTTTCATTTGCCACAATACGAGCACTAAAAAAAATAAAGTTGTTTTGACTAAGAGATGCTCTGGTAAATTGTGAAGGATAATTAAGGACAGAGAAAACATGGAACAAAAAAATACTTCCAAAACAAATAGGATCATCTGTAATTTGTAGAAAGTCATATGATTAGTGAAGGAAATTTAACACTTATTCTTAAAAGCTTCTTCAAGTTGTTCCTTGGAGAGAAAATATAACTAGCCATTAAAATTAGTTGATAAACATTTAGTAATTATTTTCTAAGGGATATAAATTTTCAAGATGGTAAACATTTGTGGTGGAAGAAATGGTAATATATTTTCAGGGGCAAAATGATATAGAGTATAAAATGTGATTTTACACATATTACATTAGGGGGATGATTCTGGCTTATATTTATGAGAAAAGTACAGCTGGTATTCTGTAACTGGCATTTTCTTGGGCTGCCAGGAAGCTTTTCATCACTTGTTATGTCCCACGTATGAGGCAGAAAGATGGAGAGAAGGGAGAGAGGGTGCAGTTGAGGAAAGACCTACAGACTAAAATGCAGGCAGAAGCAACAGCTGAGGACAGCGAAGGGCGTGCTGCTTGCTCTGTAGCTGTGATGAGTTATCCAAGGGGAAAGTGTTCTGCTGATGGGGACTGGCAGGCAGGCACGAGGCAGGAAAAGAGTGTTTTACAATGCCTAGGTTACCGCTTCACAGGCTGCCAGTGAGTTTAACACACATGGACACAGCATACTTGAAGATCATATCGGTTAGTTTTGGTCAACTTGAAACAAACCAAGCAGTTCAGAAAAGGGAGCCTCAACTGAAGAATCGTCTTTATCCGAGTGTCTGTGGCATGTTTATAGGGCAGTTTCTTTGTTATTAACTGATGACTGAGGGCCCATCCTAGTGTGAGCATTGACTCCCTAGGTAGATGGGTCTGGCTGTATGAGAAAAGTTGCAAAGCAAGGTAGAGAAGGAAGGCAGGAGTCCCTCTTCTTCCATGGTCTTTTCTTCTGTCCCCACTTTGAGATTCCTGCCATAGCTTCCCTATGACATGAGAGTGTAAGCTGCAAGTTTGCTTTTGGTCATGTTTATCTCAGAACAGAAAACAAACCAGGATAAAGATGTCAATAGTGGGTCTTTATTGGTTTTTTGCTTGATGCTTTGCTTTGGCTGAGAGAATAGTTTTGAATTTAGAAAATTTTAAGTATAGTCATTCTGAATGAAATATTTGTGTGCACCCAATAAATAGTGTTTCCTTTATTTTCTGTTATCACATTGGCCTGCCTAAAAAAATAGATTAAGAAGCCACATCCTCAAATACGTAAGAAACATTATTTGGGAGTGTGAATTGTGACAGTTGAATGAGTTATAATGATTTTCCATGGCATGTTACTGTGAGTATTCCCACAGACAAGGAGGTGACTCAAATGACTCATTTGGAGAACTTCAGACATTTTGCAATGAATGTAAACAAATATGCTAAAAGGTTTGTGGCAAGTGTTTGTGTTGCATTTCTGCATGCCCACATCATGCTATTTCATGTGACAAAGCTGGTGTACAGATTTGTGAAATCTGAGAGTCTAAAGAATTGGAAAAGTTTATGTTTGGAATCTACCATAGTTTTCCATTACCTTCAGCAGGATTGTTGCTTTTTTCCTTCATGTATTAGTCAAGACTCTTCAGAAGAACCAAATTAAATATTATATTTATATATAGATCATGTTTTATTTATACATATAAATATATGTTGCATAAATAAATATTATATATATATATATATGAGGATTTATTATAATAGCTTACAAGTTGTGGTGCAGCTAGTCCAAGAATGGCTGTCTCCCCACAGAAAATCCAAAAAGCCTGCAGTTGTTCAGTCTACAAGGTTGGCTGTGTCATCTGATCTTCTTCATACCTCGTAATCCCAAAGAAGTAGCCTCTAATATCAGTGAGGCAAGCGAGAACTTCCTTCTTCCATGTCCTTTATATATGTTGCCACCTCTCAAGACCTGGATTCAGGGTAGGTCTCCCCAAGTCAACTGATTTAATTAAGAAAATCACCCTCAGAGGTATCCCATCCACTTGGGTTTCAGTCAATTGTGGATGTAGTCAAGTTGCCAGCCAAGAACAGCAGGCACACTTCATTTGCCTTACCATTATTGCTTGAAAAGACAAGAGTTCATGGTATTCTTGTTTACATTTGTAGGCATTTTTGTTTTTTGTTTTTTTTTTTTTTAAAAAAAACTGTGTGTGTGTGTGTGTGTGTGTGTGTGTGTGTGTGTGCCTGCATGAGTTTGTGTGAGCCCAGCTCCACAGCAAGTCACAGAGTAAGAGTAAGATTTACAGAAGTAAGAAAATGGGAAAAGCCCAGAGGCAGAAGGTAGATGGAATAAGTTAAGAAAAGCTGGCTAGAAACTAAACCACGCTAAGGCAGGGCATTTGTAATTAAGGATAAGCCTACGAGTGATTTATTTGGGAGCTGGGTGGCGGGTCCCAAAAAGAGTAAAAACCAGCTAAGAAAGTTTACTGTTGGAGGTTTTTACTCTTTTTGGGGCCCCCAAGTATTTTGTTTTTTAATTTATTCTAATATAAATAATTTACTCTAATATAAATATAATTAATATATTATAAATATAATAAATGTATCATTAATTTAAACTTAATATTCAATAGAGCTGCATCAGTGGCTTTTCAAAGCCATATCCCCATTCTTCTTAAGATTATAATAGCAAACATAATTAAATTATTTGTTGGCAAAAGAAGAAAAGCCATTCAAACTTTACTTCTAGATAAAACTTCAACACATATATTGCATAACATAGTAATCACTTTGATTTATTTCATGGAACGGAGAAAGTCATCAATATTTATGTAGCCATTTTTTTTTAACTTTTTATATCATTTTATTTCCATAGTAACCTTAAATAACTTAAAAGTCTTTTCAAACTCAGAAACATTTGCTGAGTAAATAAGCCAGTAACAAAGGGTAAATATTATATGATTCCTCTTACAGGTGATGCCTGTAGCAATGAAGTTCATAGAAATAGATTTAAAATGGTGATTAGCCTTTTAGTCCTGCAATGAGATACATTATGGATAATCCAATTATATATAGTTCAGTAGTAACTAATACCCTACCAATATTAAAACTATACTTTAAATGAAAAATAAAGAACTTACAAATTACTAAGTATAGACATGGAAAACAGATTAATTGTCATATTAGTAATAAATGCCTTAGATATCAAAAGAGTAACTTGAAATTATTCATCCTTTATATGTAATGAATGTATTTATAATAGAATCAAGTTGTATCATTATTATATTTTCTAAATCTCTTACAAAGAAACTTTATTATTTTAGGAGGAATTGTTGATAAGGATCTTCGTCACTACCTCAACTTAAGATTTCAGAAGGGTTCTGTTGACCACGAACTTCAGCAAATCATCCGTGACAACCTCTACCTCCGCACAGTGCCATGTGAGTACCATGGCCAATATTCTTTTCTTTCTATGATAAACAGAGACATGTTCAGCTATATATTTATTATTTATTTAAAAGAAAAATTCTGTCACAGAGACATTTTTGGACAATTGACATTGAAATCAGTTTTGAAATATGGAACTACAATTGTAAAAGCTTATAAAGGTGGTTTGTGTCATATAATAAAGAAATTTATGGTTTTTAAGCTATAAAATATATCTTAGTTACACTGCTCATATTACTATTGATAATAGTGATTCTAGAGCAGACCTTCAGTAATTCTTGAACCATAACAGAAGAGACAGGAGACTACAAATTCCTTGGCAGAAACCATTATTAACAGAATCTGTGGTTGATTTTGCAACAAGGAGTCCCCAAGTATAAAAACAATGCTATGAAACACAAATTTAGTGTGTTCTATTACTCTCTGGGAAGTGATGATGATATACATCAACTTAGACTTCTATATGCAGTCTCTCACAATTCCTTTAAAAGAGAAAACTTAGAAAACTGTTAAAATTTGCAAAACAACCTCTGAGTCCCTGTTCCTTCTTTTTTTTTTAACATTCTCTTATTAATGTTAGGACAAAGGAATTCCTACTCAAGCCCTAGACCCTGTATAGATCAAAATCCACTTTCTTCAAGTGAGATATTTTGACTGCCAAAAACTATCCATACTATAGAAATTCTGATCTCTTGGTATGTATGTTTCTTTTTGTTTAGTTATATCCATTAATAACTCGAAACTATGAGCTCTGGTGCCTTAACATTACAAGGAAACTTTGATTAGAATAAATTAAACAAGTAGGACAAAAATGATATATACAATTGAATTACCAGCATTTTGAAAGGGATACTTTCAAAGGGATATTAAAATATAAAAACACACAATGATGTGAAGGTAGACCAGAAACCATGAGGGGTTTTCAATCACTGGGAATGGATGGAACTTGTCATCACCAGTCAGTACTGAATGGTCATCAGAATAATGTCATAGTATATTTATCATCCATTACTAAGTAAGAACACTTGATAGTTGTTATCTTGTTGATCAAAATAATTCTTATTCATTGCGTGTTTGTAAGTGAGTAGACACAGGGCTCTTGCTTTGAAACTGCATGTTCAGAAAAGTACACTCTCAAACATGTGAGTTTGACATTTGAGTGATGGGCAAAAGATGGATTAAGGTACTGGACTGCTTATACGGTAATGGATGGATGCATTTTCGAAGCCTTGATGCTGTCAGTGCATCTGGGTGAATTTATCTTTTGTGGCCTGAAAGAAAGGAGACCTGAAACACTAAATAAAGAGTCCAGGCACTTTGTTATGTTTAAAAGCTGAAGGTAATAGATAAGAAGCTGACATCCAGGAATACTTGTAGTCCTTGCTAAGACGGCAGCATAAATAAGAAAATCTTAATTAAATATGATGATAATGGGGGAGAATTTTGCATTTGCTAATTAACTATTTAAAGCATCTTTCTTTAGAGTACCAAGGAAAGACTATGAAGGAAAAATAAATATAAGAATAAAATACAGGATTTATTAGTAAACCTAGAGAGCTTCAGGATGTGAATCTGGTTCAAGGTCATGAATTCAATTAGAAATCCCTGAGTAAAGCCTTTAAAGGAGATAATTAGAAACTCGAGGGATCTGAATATTATCAGGAAACAATTGCTCTTTGATTTTGCAGTCACCACTCCTAATAGCCAATTTCAATAATACCATTCTTGACCAGTGCTTTTAATTTGACATAGTAGTGAAAAAACATCTGATATAGAGATGATTCTGATTTATACTATTAAAAATGCTTTCACACTGAGAACAAACCTTGGACAGTCTGTCTCCCTCACTCATTATATATTTTAATGAAGTATTCAGATGTTCTCCGGGTGTATGCAATAAAATGTGCCAGTAGTGTGAAAAATCCTATCATTGCTCAGAAACTTGCAAGTGTATACAGCCCATCTATTGGCATTCATTATTGAATCTCATTTCCTATACATTCTCCTGGGTCAATGTAGTCTCATTATTTGAATGAACCCACTACAATAAAAGGAAAATGTGCTGCTAAGAATTATATCATTACTCTTATATATACATATATTAATGTGAATATTGTCACCTCTTGTTTAATCAAGCTGTGGCACTAGAAATAGGTCCTTGATAAGTACATAGAGACAAAAGTATAATCAATTTTGGATCATGTGGGCTGGGTTAGTATTTTTCTTCACAAAATTGTATTTAACTCAGTAACTCTAGCTCCTCCATGGATTGTCCTAGTGAGTGCGGCTAGACGAAAAGGAGAGCCAAATCCCGGAGTTGAGCTTCCGTAGTGCTCAGCATGAATGTAAGAGCCTGAGAATCGGGGGTCCACACCTTCCCCATCTCACTCACACGCACAAGTCTTCGTCAAAGCCAATTGTGTTGACCTCTGTATACACATCATAAGAAGGTCTGTGTCGAACTATGGCCACATTCTGAGCTAATCAAGGGAAGGAGGGCGCTAAATCTAGGTCTCTACTGGGCTTTATCTGTAAATAATAGGGAACCCTATGAATTAGTTTGCATAATCAAGAGTTGATTTATTTAGCCTTTTGATTTAGTTTTCTTAGAAGCTTACTCAGAATTCTTAAAAAAGCAAGTTTAAGAAGCTGTATCTCTCCACTCGTGGAGGCATGATTCTTTCACACAGTATGTGGGAGCACAAACAATTGCAAGCAACCTTTCTGGTGGTATCAATTCTCTACTCTTTCCAATCCAACCACAAAGGAAACGTCTTCATGAACTGATTCCATATTTTGTGTAGAGCCTAAAACATTCTCACATGTTTATGCATTGAAGACCTTCTTTAAGTACTTCTTGTTGCTAATTATACAACTAATAGAGGGAAATACAAATTTTTTAGGCAACCCTGGCTACTAAATGTGGAAGTTAAAGGTTTTTAAAATGGAAACTACAAACAAATATTTCCAGAATTATATTTCTGTATTAAGATTCTATTTGGCTGGGCAGTGGCGGCACACGCCTTTAATCCCAGCACTTGGGAAGCAGAGGCAGGCGGGTCTCTGTGAGTTCGAGGCCAGCCTGGTCTACAGAGTGAGATCCAAGAAAGGCGCAAAGCTACACAGAGAAACCCTGCCTTGAAAAAACAAACAAAAACCCTAAGATTCTATTTGATTGAACTTAAGTAGCAATGAGTGAAAGATGAGGAGACAAATCTGTTGTAGCTTAGACTGTGATAAGGAGTACCCAGAGAAAATGGACACAGATAAAGGATGGAAGAATTTAGAACATCTGTCACATGGAATTTCAATTACCCTGATGGTATATAAAAGATAAGTTGAGAAGCTCTAATTTACCAGCATTTATTGCGAAGGTAGAAAGAGTAATTTCATCCTAGCATGTTAAAATACAGTTATATCAACAATTATTATACCAGGGACAGTATAGATTCAAAAGTATATATGGAAGTTGGTGAAATAAATACTTAAAAATGTTGGATTCATTTCCTAATGTTTGGAGGAAATAGAGTTTACTTTGGTTTTAATAGTCCACTGGGCATAATACTGCATATATTTAACTTTAAGACTAGTCGACCACAGTTAATCTCACTATGCTTCTTATTTAAAAGAAAAAATGATCACTGTAATTTTTTGATAACACTTCTCTCCTTTCCTTCTTTGATGTTCATTAGACACAAATTTTGATAGAAGCATAAGTGCAGGCATGTTTCACATCCTTTTCCCTATCATACCATATGATGTGGAGAATGGTTTGACTGACCAGTTTTTAAAGATACAAAATGAACTGGGAGATATTTATAGCTACACTTCTCTCTCAAGATAACACTATCATTTGTTGAGATGGTTTAAACGGGAAATATTAAATTTATTTAAAATGTGAAATACTAATATATATCAGGTAAAAGGGAAATCAATAAAGCTAAAGTCAAAACTATTATATAAAACCAAATATGATTAAATATATAGACTTAAAATATGAAAGACAATACTTTTGTGAAAGATACTGAGGCATGAATCACAATAATGTTTTCACATATTTAAGTGGCTTGAGTTTGTAAAGCTAAACCAGTAAAAGGAATTATCAAGGATACAATTGTAAAGGTTTAGCAGAATTTTGATGTTTTGATGCTTATGACAAATTGCCTTTTACAGAGCAGATATGGGCATTATAAAATTTAAGAAAAATGATCTGTTAAAGAGCAGTCACCAGTACACCAAAATTACAGTTATGTTGACTGTGAGCTCACATATAATAGCAGCGGGAAAGGACTGTGAGGACGAGGGTGGCTGCCGGGAAGACAGAAACTGTGAACAGGGTCTGAGGTCTCTGCTGTACTGGATAAAGCAAACTTTTGTTACTCAAAGCCAGTTTTTAACACATTAATTTTTTTTAACTCTTTTAAATTTTAAATTTACAAATTTAAAAACATGTGGTGCTAAATAAGATGATACTTTCTGTGGGTATGTATAAATATTTTTAATTAGCCCTAGTCTTTATTGTAAAGATGCATTTTTATACATGAAGTAAGATGGAAGAATGACAGCAAACTAAAAATTAGATTACCAAAAACAATTACTTTTAGTGAAAGGAATTTCATTTAGTTGAAAATAATCAAGAATATGACTAAATTCTCAGCATATCATTCATTAGGTTAGGCCAACCATTGTGGTAAGTTGAGCAATAGCTAGACATACACACATAAGGGTAGAAACATCCAATTCTGTTGAATTTTAATCCAACTATACTTCAAGTAATATTCATTATACTGTTTCCAACATTATTCTTATTGTCTCAAATAAGATTCATCAATTTAGATGTTCGAATTTAAAGTTGCTTTTAGAGTGTGAATCATATTCCTTCACAATTATTTCAGATTAACTTGCCAGCTTTTTGTTCTTTGAAAATGAATTTGATTTTTAAAAATAGACTAATTATATTTGGAACTAAATGTTAAAAATGAGTATTATTATTGAATAAATATGCCTATTAGCATCTGGGGCCAAGAGGGAAGGAAATCTATAAACAAATGTGTTGTAGAATATTAGTTTATGATGTGTTACATTCATTTATGTTGTGGAATATTTGTTTAATGATGCAAAGATGTGTTGCATTCTATTATGTTGCATTTGTTTAACTCTGTTAAGCTGTGTTGTTGTGCCTGTCTAAAACACCTGATAAGGCTAATAAAAAGCTGAACAGCCAATAGCTAGGCAGAAGAGAGAAATAGGTGGGTCTGCCAGGCAGAGAGAATAAATAGGAGTATTCTAGGTTTAGGGAAAAGATGATTGAGGGAAGAGAGAAAAAAGGAGAGGAGGATGACAGAAGCCAGCCACATAGCCACACAGCTACACAGCCAGCCACAGACGGACTAAGAAGAAAAGAGAAATATATAGAATAACAAAAGGTAGAAAGCCCAGAAGCAAAATGTAGTTAAAGAGAAATGGGATAATTTATGTTAGAAAAGCTAGCTAGAAACAAGCCAATCTAAGACCAGGCATTCATAAGTAAGATAAGTAAGAATAAGTCTCCATGTATTTCTTTGGGAGCTGGGTGGCAGGGGCCCCCAAAGAGTAAAAAAAAAATACACAAATCAAGTAGATTTCGTGAGAAATTTATGTTCTATCCTGGAAGTCTCAATGATAAAAAAGAGAAATTTAAAGAATTCTGAGCAATAACAGATGTTCCAAAGTAACCATTCACTTTCTCATTGAGATGGGCCCCTTTCTGGTGTATTCATTAAAATGTTAGGATTTTACAGAAAGCTGGATTTAGATTGATCACTCTTTTTTTCTGAGAATATAAAGACTTAGTCATATGACATATACATGAAAAGTATTTGTGTATAATTTTGTGAGGATATGTGATCAGATAAGTCAATGATAACAAACTAAACACATGATTCCATTCCAAGTCTTAATGAAGCAGTGACTTTACTGGGGTTACATACAGGATCCTAGATGACTCAAAGACAGCTATATCACTGAAAAATAAACTTTAGCATGGCTAATGTCTCACTGAAGCTGCATCCTTGCAGGTGGACCAAGTGGATAGTCTCTCTTCAAAGTCAATGTCAATGTATATATGATTTCTGGCAGAGGAGTTATGGATCTTTTATGCTTCAGTTACTTTCTGAGCCTTATAAATTTAGTTTCTAAAGAGTCTTTTCTCCCACTATAGTGGGAAAATTTAATATTTTAATAGGAGGAAACTGCAGATGTAACAGTCTTATTAAATAAGCAACACAGGGCCAAATTTAGAGTTAAAAGCCCAAGAGAGCAGTTGCTAAAAGCTGAGACTAAAACCGCCCTCTTACTACCCGCTGCCGCTGCCGTCCTTCCCCTGAGAGAGAGCTACTTCCTGTGTATCTGTCTTTTTATTGACTTTCTGTTCTGCACTTTCATTGGTTGTAAACCCAACCACATGACCTCCTTGTCACTGCCTGACTATACAGACCTCCAGGTCTTCTATGGTTGGTATTGAGATTAAAGACGTGTCTCCGTGCTGGTGGTGTCCTTGAACACACAGAGATATGCCTGTCATGTGATCAGGATTAAGGGCGTGTGCTACCACTGCTAGACTTCTGCTATGGCTTGCTATTAGCTCTGACCCCCAGGCACTTTTATGTATTAACATACAAATAAAATCACATTTCAGCACAAATAAAATATCACCATAGGAAACAATCTTACACAACAATTCCATAATTATTTTCTTCTAGTCATTGAGCAAACTAAGTATGTCTTCTTGGTTAGACTGTAATGTATTGGCTTAATTGGGGGATATATTTTATATGTGAGAAATTCATCATTTAATTAAATTAAGTCATTAATTACTAGATTCATATTCTTACCTGGAGTATGAAGTCACAGAAAGTTATAAGTGATTACATTTGACACCACAAGGCTTCAGTGTTAAAATAAAAGAGTATATCTATCACAAAAGAAAAGCAATAAACACTAAGAGTGAATTTTACCGATTATCCCATCCACATAAAATTCCATTTGTCCTGACTATATGAGTTTTTTTTTCCTCTTTCTGTGCTCTAACTTTTTCATGTGGTTTCCCTTTATCTTTTTAGTCACTATAAGAGAGAGAAACTCCTCCAGAGCTTGCAGGCCATTGATGCAGTTGGTAGGCGGAATATACAACCTGAAACTTCAAATATTCCCAGCTAATGCTCTAAGAATAAGGGGATATGAGTGTTTAATGCATTTTATACTCTTTTAAAAATCCAGTTATCACTTTCAATAAAAAGTAGCCCTTCTTTTGGGGAGCTGAGAACTCCTTGAATGTTTTGACTTCATAGTCCTGTGTACTGGAATTTAAGGTCAACACGTCTCACTTATATCTCCATACTGATTTCAAAAAAGAATTAAGACTATTAAGTAAGACTAATCTAAGTTTTCAGTCTCAATGATTAGAACCAGGTTATGGCATAATTATGTAAGTAGCTTACAAAAACCAGTAGACAGACAAGACTTGAAGACTATGGCCTACAGCAGGACCATCAGCATCTACTTCAAACATATTTGAACAAAATAGTGATTAGGAAAGAAATACTGGTTACAGTTACGGTTGTTTTACTAACATGTGCCATAGTCAAGAGTTATTTGTTCATTGCACTTTAGCAGTGCAGGCATGTAGCAAGGAGCAGTAACCTTTGGCCTTATTTATTTGTCATCGTTGAACTATGGGGAAAAAACTCATCTCAGAACCAGGGCCATCGATTGTAGAGGTTCTGCTGCTAGCTACCCATAGGACCTCGGCCAAGCCTTTTAGCCTTTGTGCCTGGACAGAAAAAGGGGATCGACTGAAATGAAGTGAAATGTTGATTTCTGTTTCATCTAAAATCCTGTAGTTTTCAGATTCTGCTGACTTTCTTTATCATTATTCAAATCAGTTCCTCAAATTGACTAAATTATTCTAAGGATGGAACGCCCTTGATATGAAGCAGGTGTAAACAGCTTATGGAAGCTGAAGATATATCAAATGCAGTAGACACTTCAGGGAAAATTAAAGAATGAAGTTTAAATTAAGTGCAGTTCCGGATAAAAACCAGTGAGGCGTGTGCTTTCAAATTTTTCTATGAATGTCAAGTTAAAGATATCATCATAACTCTGATGTTCCTTGAAATTTACCTTCACTATTCATGAAACTCTGAAACCTGGTCCAGTCTCAGTAAATGGATAAGAAAATAAACATAATGAGAGATACAAAGATTTTTTAAATTGCACTCCTCCTTTGAATGTGTAATGAGTTGAGATGTGACTTAAAGACTTCTGAACCATGAAGTGCATTGTTATGAAAATATGATTGCTATACTTGCAATAAGATGTTTAACATGGAATATATTGACTTCTAAAGTTGAACTTTCCTAAATGTCAGTTATGTGACTGAATGGCCCTGTTGGAAGGGCCAAATGGGATGGAGCTAATAGGAGACTAAATCAATGCTTACTGCAGTCAAAGATTTTACAGCACAAAGGAAGAATTTAGGAGAGCATGCAGGGTTTCTCACATGGGGTAAGTAAAAGTTAAGTCTGATGTAGGATCAACAATTGACTTAATTAAGAATTTCAAAAGGATCCTACCTTTTCAGAAAAGTTAGAATGGAGTGCTTCCTAGTTCTTATTCAGCAACACCATTACCTTCTTACTTTATCTATACAAGAACCAGCTTTCACAGAAGTTGCTTTTTACACAAAATTACCAGGTATCTTTACAAATTCTACAGGAGAACAGTAGCTTTGAGTACTACACTAGCAACTACTCCTTAACTATTCTTCCAAAGACAGGACAGAAGCAGAGCACACATCCAACCTGTATGCCTCTGCATGCTCCCATTTTGGGTAGAATTCTGATTGATCTCATCTAACTAGCTAACAGTGATAAAAAATTATGCAGATGATTAAGGGACTTGCAAAACTGTAGAAATCTTAGATCTCATGTCCTGAATCCAGTACAAGTTAGTTTTTTCCATCCTGAAAAGACCCTCTTAATTGGCCATTAATCAATCAAGTTCTAAATAGTTTTTTCTTTAACATGTCATTGCCAGAAATATTAAAGTATAAGCTATTTATGGGGAAGAAACATTTTAATTGATACATATTTCATTCCTATATTGATATAGGAAAATAATAAATACATGAAGGAATCTATACTATCTAAAAGCTTTTATTTAATTGTATGAACTTGGCTTATAAAAGTTAGCTTTATAAACATTAATACTCTAAATTTTTGCATACTATTGTAATAATGTAAAACTTTATAAATAGCTATTTTGCAGTTCTTAGTTCCTCATAATTCTAATTTCAAAAGCATTTTTTTAAATAAATCATAGTAGAAGTGATAGAAGTTTGGAAGAAGGAAAGGAATTAACATTTAACAAACACAAACACCTATGTTCAAACCTATTGTATAGTTTCACCTAGCAAAACGCATTGTCCTCACTTTTTATACTAGTAAACTTATTCTTAGAGAGCTGATGGACCCTTCTCTAAATCACACATCTAGTAAGTACGTGAGAAGGATTTAAACCTTTGTCTGTCATATACCAAGAGCCATCTTTTAGGTGTATCAATAGTTGAGCTAGAACACTGGTGGGATATTTATCAATACTGAGTAGTATTTCCACTGAAGCAGTAAGTTATTGAATAAGATGTAAACTCTTCAGCGATATGGATTGTACATGTTTCACTAAATGCTCTCCAGTCACCTCAGCAATATTGTTCACACAAAGTGTCAAGGCTGATTATGATATTATGCAACAATGATGTGACTTTCCCCATTTTCATTTGGAGGACAATAAAACAGAAGCAATAGGGACATTTGTTCAGAGTTCCTGAAATGACTTATCTTTTGAAGAAAAGGATTGCTCTTCATCTCAGTGTGGCTACCTCTGCGCTGGTGGCTCAGTTTAACAGCATTGCAGAACTGGGCAATTCCCCCAGCTCTCTTTGACCACAGTCCCATACTGACACAAGTTGCTCATTCCCTTCATTAGAAGCATATAGACCTGATCAACACAATTTCTCTCCTCACATTTTTTGGCTTAAAAGTTTCAGATTCATATGCACAGTGACAATATGGTGTCCAGCGAGCAACTTAGACCACTGATAACTCGGTGAGTGTGCAGCCAAGCTGAACTTCTGCCAAGCTTCAATCCCCCCCCCTTTTCCCATTTGTTCCATAATGCAAACCAGCATAAATAATTTGCCATGCAAGTTTACACTAGTAAATAAGAGAATTCAAGGCATTTAATGAAAAAGAGGGTCAGGGAACAAACAGTTGCTCAAAAAATATTAGAATATCAAGAGAAGGTTGAGACTAGGAATTATTATTCCTCAAGAGTGCTAACCACAGCACAAAACTACTGAGAATTGTTAATCTCTACCAAAACAGTTGCCTCTGAGGCCTTCAGGTAAGGCCCCGAAACTTAAGGGTGAGGGTGGCACCACCACTGTGGCTGCAATTTCCCCTGGTGCTTCTTGCCAACTAACAACCCGTGGAATGGACACTGGCGATCTTGCTGAAAACATCTCATCTCGGACAGTTTCTGCTCTGAGCTAAAGTTTAACTTTTGAATGTGTTTCTTTTTAATAACTCACTAGACATATAATAACAGTAATATTTCTTTATTTTATTATGTAGTTGAAGACTGATTTTTTTAATTCATTGTTTTAGTAGTCTGTAGTTGAATCCTTATAATAAAAAAATTATCAGACTTGGAGTATTTGTTAAGGCTTTTCCCTTTTCTGTCTACATTAAGTCTCCTAATGGTTATATTATGCTAACTAGTTCTAGCTACCAGAGAAATGCATATGTTCTTTAAAAAGTGAGAATAATTGTGCACTATTAGTGCATTCTAGAACTGTCCTGAATTACTTATAGAATGAGACATTTTAAATGTGTGTAGGAGTCTTTGTTCATTTTTATTCACAATTTTATTATTTAAAAGTATGAATGTGACACTAACAAAACTTAGTTCATAATTATATTTCTCACATGAGAAATCAATTGACAAAAATGCTTTTGGAACATCATTTAAATTTGGAGCAAGAAAAGGAATCTTAATTAAAATTGAAGAGTTGAATATATTATTTGAAGCACTACAGAAAATTAATTATACTTGGAAAGGAGCAAGATGCTTTTAGCACTGAGTGGAACAATATCTGCGATCAGAGGTCAATCTCAGCAGCTTTTTGTGGGTCCCAAAATCATTTCCATGTCTCAAAGTTCATTACAGAATTATGCTATAAGTCTTTGGGAAAACTTATTTAAATAGACACACAAGTAATTCATGGGTAAATAGAGCTGAAACCTTGTATTTAAGTCAGCACGCTGACATAATAGTAGTGTGGGGTCAAAGACACCTGTTCTGTAGTATAAACAAACAAAAAATTCAATTTCAATTATCTCTCAGGCTCAGTGTTACTCTTTATAAATATGCTAATCTTCATTAAAAACTTACCTTCAAGATTCATCAGTTGTAAAAATTGTGGTTGCTAATGTACTTAATAACTTGTTAAATTTACAGAGATTAAAATGTATAAGCTTTAATATATTATAATTATTTTTATTTAGTTTTGCTAGCATTGAGAGCTACTAGGAACATGTGACTGGCTGGGTACAGGGAATGAATATGATACATTCTCTAGAGGTATATTCAAATCTTGGTTACACCAGATATCATTATTCTCATTTAGACTGAGCAAATTTCTATTTGGACACAAAGGAAGGTAAAATATCTACCTTCTATCATAGTTGTGGCTGATAACCACCCTCACAACTTAGGGGATGGTTATTAAGACAATCAAAATTACGTCATGTTTGCTTAACAATGACTAGACTGCTATACTTGGAGGTATATTTTTGAGTACTTTTGTCTAATTGAGTATTTTAAAAGATTAAGTACTTATTGATAAATTGAGCCATTCGAATCCAGCTTTATAAACTTGTGTCAACTCTTTACAGTAATTTGGATCCTCCAGATTCTTTAAACAAAACATTCAGATTAGCAACAGTTGTTCCATGGTCTTCTCAGTGGGACTTTGGTAGAAAATATAGCCCAAGATGATTCATAATAGACATGTTTATTGGTCTATTCCTGCATGTTTCCAAAAAAAAAAAAAAAAAAAAAAAAAAAGCCTGCAGCTGTATCAAGCATAAAGGACCAGTTAAGTTTGTGGCCACAGATCTGGCTAAATCTGAGGTCAAATTGTACTAGTCTTGTATAAAATTTCTAATCATATATTCTAATACTTTTTCAGAGACCTATCTGTGTGAACATGGATGTAGATATATTCACACAAGTTTTCAACCATTTACAATATGGCTTACATGTATAAAGAACACATTTATATGTGTATATATGTGTCTTTCTCTATAAAATATAAGATAATAGGACATATGGAATAACTGTGAAATTGGATAATCTTTATACATGTCACAGATTAAAACAAACTTAGCTCAAAATCACATACAGAAGACAAAAACAAAGAACAGATTTATACAGAGTTTTATTTACTCATTTCATTTTTCACATTTTATTTATTAGTTCTTTGAAAATTTCATGTTTCATTCAATATTGTTTGATCCTATTCACTCTCCAACTCTTCCCAGATCTGGCCCCATTCCCTATCTACCCAACTTTTTGTCCTATTAAAACAAACAAACAAACAAAAAACAGTTCCAAACCAATTTGTACCGCCCAAGTACTCTTGGATGTGTGATCTTCCACTGGAGCATAATCCACTTGCCAGGAGATCCACTCTTATTGGAGAAAAATGATTCTTCCTGTCCCACCAGCTAAAATTTGCCATCAACTTTCTAGCCAGGGATGGGGTCCTGTGCCTATCTCCCTTCATGCTGGGATTTGGTCAGGCTTGGGTGTGGACAGATTTCATACATGCTGTCACAACCACTTTGTGTTCATAGGTCTAGCTGTCTTACTGTGTCCCTAAGGACACTTTTTCCTTGAAGTCATCTATTGCTCTTACACCCTTTCTGCCTCCTGTTCTGCAGTGATCCCTGAGCCCTGAGAAGGGAGGTGTGATATACACATTCCCTGTAGGGCTGTGTAAGATGCAGGTCTCTTATTCTCTTCTTGGGCAGTTGTCTTTGTTTGTAGACATCTACTGAAAATAGAAGCTTCTTAGATGAGGGTTGGGAGATGAGGAATTGAATTAATACTCTGTCCATTTAGCAGTATAACAGCTGTAGGTTCTCCCCCTAAGGCCTCTGACACATTTGTCGTAGGTTCTTGGACTGGTAATAGTGCTATACATTGCCTTCATCTTGTCGAACTTAAATCCAATGAGAAAGTGTTTGATTATCACCGTGATGGTCATGCCACTGTTGTGCCATTGGGCATGTCTTAACAGGCCAATAGTTGTTGTAGTTGGCAAATTCACAGTTTAGTGTGACTGAGCATTACTTTCCTTTTTTGTTTGCATAGCACTTTCCTGTATATGAAAGCTAGCCAGGAAGGATGAAGCTTGATTAGCAATGCGGTCTTATTGTCAAGTTCTGGAGAGTAAGTGAGATCTATGATTGCCATAGTCTTTAATGTTTGAAGGTCTATTATTTTTATCTATCTCCTATAAGTTTATCCTTTTGTGCATTATAGTATTATTATTATTACTGTGTATATATCTCATAAAACAGAAGTTTAAATTTAGTTTATTTTTGTTTGTTGTTTTCTTTTCTGGTAAATAGTTTTATTCAGTTTAAAATTTTTTTCATTTTACATACCAACCACAGTTCTCCCTCCCTTCCCGCTTCCCACCTCCCTTCCACCCAGGCCCTCAACCACTCCTCAGAGAGGTTAGGGGCTCCTATGGGGATCCAACAAATCCTAGCACATCAAGCTGAGGCAGGACCAAGCCCTTCACCCCTGCATCAAGGCTGAGCAAGGTGTCCCACCCTAGAGAATGGGCTCCAAAAAGCTAGTATGTGCACCAAGGATAAATCCTGGTCCCACTGTCAGGAGCCCCACAAACAGACCAAGCCAAACAATTGTTACCCACATTCAGAGGGCCTAATTTGGTCTCATGCAGGCTCCCCAGCTGTCAGTCCAGAGTCCATGAGCACCCACTAGCTCAAGTCACCTGTCTCTGTGGGTTTTCCCATCACTATCTTGACCTACCCCACCCCCTGCTCATATAATCCCTCCTCCCTCTCTTTGACTGGACTCCAGGAGCTTGGCTCTGTGCTTGGCTGTGTATCTCTGCATCTGCTTCCATCAGAACTGGATGAAGGTTCTATGATGATAATTAGGGTAGTTACCAATCTAATTACAGGAGAAGATCAGGTGCCCTCTCCATTATCAGACACCCTCTCCACTCTCAACCTCCACCCCCTACTCCACCCTGCCAACCACCCCCAACAGCATCAGAGGCCCCAGGAGGCACAGACAACACCTGCACAGATTATTGTTTTTAAAATAGTGGGCACTATAAAAGCTAAGGCCACAAAGCCAAAGAACCTCAGGGTAAAGGCAAGCTTTGAATAATAAACTCTTGGAAACCAAGTTCTGTTGAATAGGTGATATAGGCCCTAAGGATATTCTAGTTGAGACCTGGTGAATAAATGCTAGGAGCTAGTAATGACCTGAGAGGAGAGGTGGAGTTCCTATGCCCCCAGGGAATTGGATGGTAACTTAAAAAACATCTAAAAATGCCAATTATACAGGACCATGAATATAGTTAGCAGATTCTGAGCATGACACTTATACTTTGCAGCATATTTAATCTTGTGTAGGACAAGAATGACCAAATCATATAACAAAGGAAGTTACATGGATATAAATCATAGTAAACATGTAAAAAAATAGTTCAACCTCACTATAGTGCCATCAGAGAAATACAAGTCAAAACCACACTGAGATCTCATTATATTCCAGCCACACAATATCAGTCATTAAGAAAACAAGTAACAACATACCCTGGGAAGGATGTGGACAAAATGGAATCTTACACACTGCTGGTGGGAACATAAAATAGTTTAGCCTCTATGGAGATCGGTAGAGAAATTTCTCCTAAACCAAAATTGGGTCAGCAACATGACTGAGACACACCATTCCTAGGTATATTATTGAAGGACTAGACATGGGTATGTTAGAGATAAATATACATCATCAATGTTTACTATAGCACTATTCACAAATGTGAAATTTTAGAACCAACATAGGTATCCAATAAGAGAATGTTATGGAAATAAGATGTAATATAGTTATACAATTGAATTATTTTTAGCCATAAAGAAAAATGAAGTTATGCTATTTGCAGGGAAAAAATGGATTAAACTGGGGAGAATCATATTAATTAAAAGAATTAAGCTAGTCTCTGAAAGACAAATATCATGTTTTTGTTCATTCATGATCCCTAGATACTTTTAATTTTAAGAGATAAGTTAGTTTATTTTAAAATTATTTATAACTTTTTATTTTTAATTAAAATGTAAATATATAATTTCTCCTTCCCTTTCCTCTCTTCAATCTCTTCCATGTACACCTCTCTAAAATCATGATCTTTTTCTTTGTTATTGTTTTACACACACACACACACACACACACACACACACACACACAGACACACACACACAATACAACCTGCTACTTGGTCCATTTAGTGTTACTTGAAAATATATGATTTCAGGGCTGACCGCTTGGTATTAATAAACCAATTAAGGTCTCATTCTTAGAAGAGACTGTCTCCTTCTCAGTATTTGTTAGTTGCATGTAACTTTTTTTTTCATTGATGGGGCCTGTGAACCTTCACCCTTCCATATTGGCCTATCTATTTGTGATGTACTTCTTCAGATATTGTTTAGGCAGTCATATTGCTGACTCATTGTGTGTGAAGCTCCCCTGTCATTTGTAGGAGACACAGTCTCATAGCAGAGTCCCTGGTCTTCTAGTTTTAGAATCTTTCCATTCCATCTTCAATGATGTTCCTTGAGCCTTAAGGAAGGGATTGTGTTATAGATGTATCCAACTATCACTTGTTCTCTGCGTTTTACTGGTTGGGATTTTCTGTAATGGTCATTGTTTTAAAGAGAAGTTTGTATGATGAGTGGTGAGAGTTATATTTGGGTATAGGAATAAATACTTGGAATTCAGTTAGGAATTATGCTGACTTAGTAAACTGGTAGTAGTATGTTCTCCTCTAAGACCTATGTCCACACTATCCCTAAGGTAGCTGGCTAGGTTCCCAGTACCTGGCATAATTTCCCTCCTATTGAATAGGCCTTAATTCCAATTAGAGAGCTGTTGGTGGTTTCTAGAGTCTACATAGTTACATGAAATCATGCATATACAATGAAAGTAGAAATGAATATGTCCATGGCAAAATAAGATGCAGAAGAGCAAGAGAGAGAGACATAGACAGCATGTAATATATGCTCGCATGAAATTTTTATTCTTACTTTTAAAATAAAGTAAAATAATAAATCAGATATGTACTTTTGTATTGAGGTGCATTGTATATTGAGTCTCTGTAACTCAGTTTCATCCCATCTTACAGAATGAGGAGTAAAATACTTAAGATGCACCTAACATTGCCTTGCAGAATATGAAAGTTCTGTGAATTTTGCCATCAGTATAGAAGCCCTTATGAGGGTTGGTGACAGAGCTGGCTTGTTTTTAAAGGAGTGAATTCATTAGAAGCTGATGCTAGTACTTGTGAGTGGAATGAGTGGTCTCCAGGTTCTGGAGTGGGGATGGAACATTGCCTGTTATGATCTCTACACTTACTAGGTAAATACACGAGAGTTAGAGCTACTTTACTCCTTTAAGATAAATCATAGACACACAAAACTATAATATGAGAACACTGTGAGAATCATATCTACAGAGCATGGCTTCTCATCCTCAGCAAGGCTAACATCCTACCCTTTGGATATCTTTGACACTTTGCGAGTTGTGATATAAAAAAACTATTGTAATGCTTTGCCAAATGCCCTCAAAGGGATAGAAGTGTACTGACTGAGAACCAAAGTAAAGGGAAGCATATCAGAGGCAGTTTTTAAGAGGGTCAAGTAGTTTCGGTACTGTCCTGAAATTGTAAGCATTGAAGTTAGAAAATTCTTACCCATCAGGTTTTAATCTTCCTGGTTACAATAATGAGGCTGTCCTACCAAAAGTCTTATACTTAACAGTAAATGTTGTCCTATGAGCGGCCAACTGATTCCATTGGTTTTGTTTATATAACTTTTTGAGTATTAACCATATTCTATCAGGACTCCATCTGCATAGGCTGTATTTTCACATAGACTTCTGCTGACCTGACTATATTTCATATATACTTATAAGGGGAGGGTCATGTTATGTAAAAGGGTGAGTTGTGGGTCCGTGTGTGTGTGTGTGTGTGTGTGTGTGTGTGTGTGTGTCTGTGTGTGTGTGTGTGTGTGTGTTAGCAAGAAAAGTTAATGTGTACATTTTTCTTATCACATGCTTAATTACTGCATATTATTTTCTTTTCTGTCAAAGTTAGTAACTCAATTTTAAATTTTAGGGAATTAACTGAGTAGCTGCCTGGTAAAATTCTACTCGTCCTCAAGTCTTTTTTTTCTCTAAAATTTTTAAAATTCATTTTTACATATCAACCACAGATCTCCCTCTCATCCCTCCTCCTGTTCTCCCCCAACACCTTTCCTCAACCCATCCCACATCCTCTCCTCCAAAACAGTAAGTCCTTCCAAGGGGGGACAGCTAAGCATGGTACATTCAGTTGAGGCAGGACAAAGCCCCTCCTCCCTGTAACAAGGGTTAGCAAGGTATCTGACCATAGGTAATGAGCTCCAGAAAGCCAGCTCATGCAACAGGGATAGATACTGGTCCCACTGCCAGGGGTCCCTCAAACAGACCCAGCTGTACAACTGCTTCCCGTATGCAGAGGGTCCAGTCCAGTCCCATGCAGGTTCCACAGCTGTTGTTCTAAAGTTCGTGAGTTTCTATGAGCTTGGTTCAGTAGTCTCTGTAGATCTCCCCTTCATGATCTTGACACCCCCCCCCCCCCCCACACACACACCCGGCTGCCTCTTACCTCTCTTTGACTGGACTCCTGGAGGTTAGCCTGGTGCTTGGTTGTGGATCTTTGCATCTGCTTCCACCAGTTACTGGATGAAGGCTCATCCTTAAGTCTTAAGTGGACATTTATCCAAAGGATGGACAGATAGAAGACATAGGCATGTGTGTGTACTTTCTTATTTTTTTAAAGGGGAGATACATGATGTGTAACTATATGGGAACACATGATAGAGTATCAAATGAAGCAAAAGAGTCAATATCAGGTGGCACATTTTGTGGCTTCCATTCCAGTTAGTTTATAATCTATAGTGAGGACAGTGTATAGGCTTAAATAGTACTACACAACTAATTTCATGTGAGACCTCCACCAATTACAGCAGTACCCCCAGCAACCATGTAACACTGAAAGCAAAAGGAAGGAATCTAGGCAAAACATTTCGTTATGGTATAGATTTGGGCTCTAGGATACAGTAGAGATGCCCTTATTGCTGAGAGTATGTAGGAGGGTGAGAGGATGTGTTCTCAATTAGTTATTTCTTATAGTTATCAACTGGAGTACATGGAACAGTTTCACATCCACAGTAATTCTATGAAGTCTGTGTTTAGAACTTCTCTTTTACTCCTAGCTACATTGTACAATCAAATTCTCCTTCAGCCATGCAGAACAAAATGTCTCATGAACTTCTTTCAGCAGTAACCAAGTAACTCAGAGAGCTTCCCTTGAGAACTGCGCATGTCTCCTTTTAGTGTTTGAGACACCGCAAAAATTACAATTCAAAATATTTCTGCAGTAAAAGAACGGCAGGTGGTTAATCCTTGACTCACATAATGCAATTCACTGACAGCCAAATCTTTGGGGTAAACATAGTTTCTATTTACCGGAGGGATGTAGTGGCAGCAGGACTTCTACTATTAAACAATGTAATTATTGTCGATGTAATTAATCCAGATGTGCAATCAATGAAATAAAATATCTTGAACTGATTTTTCTGCAAGGAGAATGGCCATTCAGATGTCGAAGCATACTCATTCTGCACATGGCTAGAAATGAACCTAGCCAGAGGTCTTATGCACTCACACCCCCACCTCTGCAGACCATTCTTCTTCCTGCCATTTGCTTCAATCTGGGAACGGGGCACCAGGCCACCCCAATCTTCATTTTTGTTATCTGAGATAGTTTTAAGCTTATTTTCCTACCCATTTCTAAACCACTCTTTCCTGTGTCTTACCTGTAAGCATGTGTCTTGAGAGTTATTTTAAATTAGCTGTCCTCAGTAAAACTGCAAGACTTCCTCTAAGGGGGAGATTGCAAAGTGGTCACCCCACTACTGCTGTGACGTGATAGAGGTCCATGGTGAATGAAAAGTGCCTTCAGAGCCACTATGTAAAATGTCACCATGGTGTAAAATTCATGTAAGTCTATTGACCCACCTCTTTCAACCTGCAGAGCTAAGGTTACAGAAAATCAATTAAATATTGGAAAAATGAAAAATTACTCAGGACTTTAATTAATGGGTTTAATTGCAAGATTAAGAGATTGAGCATATTCCACACATTTTCTGCTTTCCCTAAAAATGAACCCCATCTTGCATTATTTGCTTTTTTAGACACTTCCTATTTTAACACTCACAGTTTTAAAATTTTATGCAAATAGTTGAAATTCATTCTATTGTATGTAAATCTACCTAGATTTCATAAAACCAGATTGTTATTTGGTTTGTTCTTTGTTTCTTAAAATTATTTCAATCTTAATTGTAGCAACTTCAATACAGAGCCAGCAAAGATCATGCATTACTCTATATTTTATTTCTTTGTTCTTATTTGAGCAGAGCTTTTAATATTAGTTCTGTAGAATAGATGCCCCTAGGTAGTTATAAGTTTGAGTCTTACAGCTTTTATGTGGTTTGTATCCTAGAAGTTCGTGTGCTAGAAGTTTGTCACAGTTTAGTGGTATTAAGATGGTCAATTTTTTTTTGTTGATACAGTGCTTTTTTTTTAAACACACACTTTATTTATTTTATGTGCACATTTATCTGTGAGGATGTTGGATTCTCTGGAACTGCAGTTATAGACAGTTGTAAGCTGCCATGTGGGTGCTGGGAATTGAACCTGGGTCCTGTGGAAGAATGGCCAGTACTCTTAACCACAGAGCCATCTCTCCAGCCCAAGATGGTCAATTATTTTAAGGATTGTGACCTAGTGGAGGTAATTAGATCACTGAGTTGTCCCTTCATGAATGGACCAATGCTATCTCACAGTAGTGGGTGATGTCTCATGTGACAACATTAGTTCTTCCCAGAGTGGGTTGTTTCAGAGCTAGGTCATCCCATGCATTTGGCCCTTCCCAGTCTTTCCCATGCCATGATGCAGTAGGCGGCTTCATTACAACCAGCACCATGTGTTTGCACCTCTCAGGCACCAAAATCTTAGGGAAATCTTTAACTTTTCAAGAAACCTCTAACCTTAAAATAAATATATAATATATTTTTATGACTATATCCAGTCCCCGATCTCTTTTTATGGTGACTCAAAATGAACTGAGGTATTCGATGAGTTTCTCCTCTCTCAGTGCACTTAGCAGCCACTTGCTTTCCCCACCACAAAGGAGACTCTCCTTGGCCATCTTGAACTTAAGGCAGTCTCCATGTTTGTGATGTTCAAGGTTCATTTATTATATCACATTCAGGGATAATGTTACTCCTCATAATACAAACCAAAGTGCATTTACAGGAAGATGAATCCTAGGGCAAACTGTTAATCCCTTAGCTAGTTCTTGAAGATCATTATTAACAATTAGAAACTTGTTTCTCCTCTGTATGTATGTGCCTGTCATTATAAAAATGATAGAACCCACAGGGACCATTGCATTGTTCATCAGTGCAAAACAAAGTACCCCGTCTTGGCATGCTAGCCATTAATTTCATTTAGAATGATAAAGAAATCAATTAATTTTAATAAAATTCATATTCAAGTAGAGGAAACTTCCAAATATGATATATGAGGAAAAGACCATAGAAAATAAATATTTCCAATTCTCTATGAAGTTTTTTATAATTTTTGTACCTTGAACTGGAAGGCTTTTAGCACCTGAGTAAACCTGTGGCCAGAAATGTCAGTTCATTATGGATGAAACACAAGGAGTCCATTGCTTTTCATTCTGTAATTGGTGATAAAGCTTGGAAGCCAGATTATAATTTTGCAGTGCCTGGAAAGCATGATTATCAATATATACAGAACATAATCAGCATTAAATTTTCATTTGGGGGTTACAGTAGTGTTAACTTGACATAATCACCATTTAGCTGCATACTCCTTCCTAAAGTCAGAATAGCTAGAAAGACTCTCGCAATTAGAGCTGTGCTCATTAGCACACTTATATCTATACTTTTTCCCAATTCATTAATACTATTCTCACTTTCCAATGCCTGAAGTCACAAAGTCAAATAAAGTTATTAAATAAAGTTTCACCTTCTTGCCTTGTAGAGGAGGTGATATGTTTATCCATCCCTGACAGACTGTGGGGAGCTTCCATGAAAACAGCCTCCATGGATCTGCTATAAGACCCAGCTTTGTATTTCTTAGCAAGCTCTCAACTTGGTGGATGCCCATTCCTTTCTTCTCTGGCTCTGGGTTGCCCACCTCCTTGAGATCTTTTGTCCTTTCCTGATATCCTAAGTATTCACGTATCAGTTTGCACACTACAACATTTCCTAATTAAAGAGGGAAAGGTTGGTATAGTGAGATATTAACTGAGAAGACAATGAAGGAGTATGGAAGCATCTGGCTAGTGTGATGAACAGCCTTCAGATAGAAGACAGATAGCATTGGTATTTGAGCCTGGGCTCAAATGCAGTTTTCAAATGTCTCTTCATTTTGTGGGCCTTTGCTTATCTTGATAATGAGGGCATTGCACAACTATTGTTTTCTCGAGCTTTAATATGCTAAATTGGAAGGAAGAGTTGATTAGAATAGACAAGAGATAAAAAAAATATAATGAAGGATTTTATGAGGAAGCTATGGGCCAACGTCCCCTGAGCAAATCAGACTATCATTGAGTTCCCAGAGACTTTTACTTTTGTGTATTTATTTAAAGAAAGTGATTTTAAATGTATATTTGTGGGAAAGAAAAATAAGAATAACATAGCTTTATAGTTTATTTTTATTTCCAAGATAAAGACTATACTTTTTTTAAATCTTCTTTGTGACAATGTTAAGATTAATTCGCGTTCATGAAAAAAATAATTGGAAATGAAAAATGTCATCTAATTGCTAAACAGTGTATCTTCAGCTTTAATTTCTTTAAAAGCATATCTCTACATTAGTCTTTGGAAGTGTTCTCTGATATGTATCACAGAGTGTATAAACACAGTGAGGTAACTGACTGGATGTGACAAAATACAGTGTGGGTAAAGTCCTGCTGTCATCGCCAAAGACTGATGGGGCTGCGTGGAGAGAACTACCTGGAACATTCTACATGGATATTTTCACAAAGCTATGCAATTAAATTAACAAAGACAACCTTCCTACTTCAAATGATTAAGTGTTCTACAAATCAAAATCAAATTATAAATATATACATGCCCAGCAAGCTGTCACAGCCTCTCCTAATTCATCTGCCAAGACTAAAAGTATAGAGTAATATAAAGCGAGCTCTATTGCTACAGGGAAGGAAAAGTTTAGACTTAATTTCAACAAAAGTAACTACAAGTGAGCCATATTAAAGAAAACAATATCAAATAAATAGTGCTTACCTAGTTAAAAATACAATTGTACTCCACAAGTTAAGATGATAACCTTATCTAAATGGAAGATGCCCTATCTAAACTCTAGTTCCTTATTTCCTACCTAATTTGAGATTGACAATGGTGATACATCCAGTAGTTCTTTCATTATTCATGGGTTTTGGGGGGAGTTTTCATATGAAGTTTAAAATTATGTTTTCAATAACTGTGATAGCTGTGTTGGAATTTTTATGGGGATTGCATTGAATTTATAGATTGCTTTTGGTAGGATGGCCATTTTGTTATATTAATTCCAATAGTCCATAAGAAGGTAGTCTTTACATCTCCCAATACCTTCTTCAATCCAGGACTTGTGTAGTTCTACTTGGGCCCATGTAAAAAATTCAGACTAATTTTCTTTTTCTCAGAGTTCAAGTTCTTTTTGGCAGTCACAGATTTGGAGACTGGGATGTAAGCTTCTCCGGGCCAGTAGATGGAGACATAATTAAGCCTGTCAATATGGGAAAGTTTCAGCTCCCAGAAGCATACAAAACATTGCAGATAATACAGAGAATCATATAGAATATATTCAGAGTCAGAGTGTCTGGCTTATTGCTGTCTTTGAATGTGTGAGCTGCAATGTCAGCTGCAATGATTGGTTGATATTTGTCATTTTATTCCTTCAACAACCATTTGGTACGATGACAAAAAGCTTTCCAGAGAAGACAACTGAATTTCTTTTGCCCACAAGGGTCTTGGCCTATATTTACCTTACTCCTTTTCACTATCATTATTGTTCTTATCATTATTATTCTGTAAGTTTAATTATTTGTCACTTTATGGTGACACTCTCAAGAGGCGGTTCAATACATGCTTTCATGCAAGTGTTTAGAATATTCCAAGGGGAGGTTCACTACTTTATTCATTAAAGCCTTTCATTTATGTTTCACTATGAGCCAAATGTGATGCCATGCATTGGGATTGAGATAGGTAGCCAAGTGAATAAAGGTTCTGTCTTCATGTAATTTTTGTTTATGTGTGGCATGGAAAGAAAAGTATAGAAAACTGGGGGATGAGCAATACTGCCAAGTGTGTGTTCACATACAGGTAAGTTGCTCTGTTGTTTTAAACAGTATTAGCAGAGAAGGTAGCTGGTAAGAGGAGAAGGAAGCTATGGTAGCATATGAAGGATGGACAATTCCTGCTACACAAAATTACAGAGTGAGTTTGCACCTTTCATGTTATGCTGAAATCTCAACTCAAAACTTGTTCTGAACAATTACCTGTAGAAAGCCACATAAAGCTATTTACAATTTATTTACATGTTCAGGAGTGTGTGGCTTATACACAGTAAAAAATAAAATAAGAAACAAACAAAAAAACCAAAAAACTGTATACCATAATAAAGGCAATATATAGCAAATCAATAGCCAACATCAAATGGAGAGAAACTTAAAGCGATTCCACTAAAAGCAAGGACAAGACAAGGCTGTCCACTCTCTCCATATCTATTAAATATAGTATTTGAAGTTTTAGCTAGAGCAATAAGACAACTGAAGGAGATCAAGGGGATATGAATAGGAAAGGAAGAAGACAAAGTATCATTATTCACAGATGAGATGATAGTGTACATAAGCAACCCCAAAAATTCTACCAGGGAACTCCTACAGCTGATGAACACCTTCAGCAAAATGCCTGGAACAAAATTAACTCAAAAAATAGTTAGCCCTCCTGTATACAAATAATCAATGGGCTGAGAAAGAAATTAGGGAAAGAATACCCTTAATAATAGCCACAAATAGTATAAAATATCTTGGTGTAACTCTAACCAAGCAAGTGAAAGACCTATATGACAAGAATTTTAAGTCTTTGAAGAAATTACAGAAGGTATCAGAAATTGGAAAGATTTCCCATGTTCATGGATTAGTAGTATTAACCTAATAAAAATGGCCATCTAACCAAAATCAATCTATAAATTGAACACAATTCCCATCAAAATCCCAACACAATTCTTACAGAACTTGAAAGAAAAGTACTGACTGAACTTCCTATGGAAAAACAAAAACCCAAGATAGTTAGAACAATCCTGTCCAACAAAAGAACTTCTGGACATATCATCATCCCTGATTTCAAACTGTACTACAGAGCAACAGTAATTAAAACCACATGGTATTCTCATGAAAACAGGCAGGTTGATCAATGGAACCAAATTGAAGACCCAGTCGTTAATCCACACACCTATGGACACCTGATTTTTGATAAAGAAGCCAGAAATATACAATGGAAAAAAGAAAATGTCTTCAACAAATGGTGCTGGTTTAACTGGATGTCAGTATGTAGAAGAATGCAAATAAATCCGTTTTTATCACCTTGCACAAAGCTCAAGTACAAGTGAATCAAAGACCTCAACATAAAATTAGATACACTGAACCTGTCAGAAGAGATAATGGGGAATAGCCTTGAATGATTTGCTGCAGAAGGCAACTTCCTCAACAGAACACCAACATCAAAGGCATGAAGTTCAAAAATTAATAAATGCAACCTTATGAAACTGAAAAGCTCTGTAAGGCAAAGGACATTGTCAAAAGAACAAAATGGCAGCCTACAAAATGGAAAAAGATCTTCACCAACCCTGGATCTGACAGAGGACTAATTTCTAAAATATATGAAGAATTCAAAAAATTGGATACCAACAAACCAAATACTTCAAATTGAAAAATGGGCTACAAATCTCAAGAGAGGAATCTCAAGTATCTGAGAAATGCAAATCAAGACAACTCTGAGATACCATCTCACACCTGTCAGAATAGCTAAGATTGAAAACACAAGTGACAGTGCATGCTGGAGAGGATGTGGATTAAAGAGAACACCTCCTACACTGTTGGAGCGAGTGCACACCTGTACAGCAGTTTCTCAGAAAACTGGGAATCAAACTACCTCAAGACCCACCTATACCACTCCCAGGCATATACTCAAAGGATGCTCAATTGTAGCTGAAGTTTTTCCTGTGCTTGCCCGGTACCAAGGACCCCACAGCCATTTATAAAATAAGCACTCAGAAACTTATATTAATTATAAACTGTATGGTAAAGTAGGTTGATTATAGATGCAATTTCTTTCTTAAAAAAAGGAGGGGGAGTGCTGGGGATGTCTTTCCGTATGCTGTGAATGTATTGCTCTGATTGGTTAATAAATAAAATGCTAATTGGCCAGTAGCCAGACAGGAAATATAGTATAGGAGGGATAAGCATAGAGGAGAATTCTGGGAAGTAGAAGGCTGAATCAGGAGATGCTGCCAGCCACCACCATGAGAAGCAAGATGTAAAGTACTGGTAAGCCGCAAGCTATGTGGCAACTTATAGATTACTAGAAATGGGTTAATTTAAGATAGACAAACTAGATAGCAAGAAGCCTGCCACGACCATACAGTTATAAGTAATATAAGTTTCTGTGTGTTTACTTGGGTCTGAGTGGCTGCAGCAACTGGGTGAACACAGGAATACTTTAGCTACACTCAATCATACCACAAGGACTCTTGCTCAACTATGTTCATGGCAGCTTTATTCTTAATGGCCAGAATCCTGAAACAACACAGATGTCCTTCAACTGAAGAATGGATAAAGAAAATGTGGTACATTTGCACAATGGAGTATTACAAAGCTGTTAAAAACAATGGCATCGTGAAATCTGAAGGCAATGGATGGAACTAGAATCATCCTGTGTGAGGTAATTCAAACCCAGAAAGACATAGTATGTACTCACTTGTAGGTGGATATTAGCCATAAACTAAAGGATAACCATGCTACAATCCATATACCAGATGGGGAAGAGGGGTCTAGAAGGGGATCCATGGGAACAGGAGGGATCAGGTACAGGGGATGAACAGAGCAAATAATGGGAAAGACAACTGAAATCAGAGACATCTCTGGGATGAGCTAGAAACCCTGTACAATGGAAACTCAGAGAGAGAGAGAGAGAGAGAGAGAGAGAGAGAGAGAGAGAGAGAGAGAGAGAGAGAGAGAGAGAGCGCCTGAACCAGCCATCTTTATAGTGGAGGGATTGGGACCCCAACACTGCCATATAACCTTTGACCTATAATTTGCTCTGCCTAAAAGATATGCTGGGGTAAAGGTGGCCCAGAAATTATGGAGTGGACAACCAATAACTGGTTCAACTTGATACCTATACCATAAAAGGGAACTCACCCCTGATACTGCCAGAGGGCCATACCCAGAGGCTAGACAACCTAGTGACATAGGAAAGAACTGAACATGACAGCAAAACAAACAAACAAACAAACAAACAAAAAACAGTGAAATGATTTTTAGGCTATGCTCATATATCATTGCCTAGCCCATTTGCCATCAGAGTCTTCACCCAGCAACTGATGGAAACAGATGCAGAGAGGAACAACTAAACCTTAGATGGACTTTGGGAATCCTATCGAAGGACTGGGAGAACCAGAGGGGCCACAAGAAATGACAGAGTCAACTAGCCTGGGCTCATAGGGGCTCACAGAGACTGAACCAATAACCAGGGAGCCTGCATGGGACTAACCTAGGCCCTCTGCACGTTATCTTACAGTTGTGTAGCTTGGTCTTCTTGTGGTACTCCTAAGAGTGGAGGCACGGCTGTCTATGACTCTGTCACCTGCTTTTGGGACCCTTTCCTCTTACTGGGTTGCCTTGTTCACCTTAATAGGAAAGGAGGTGCCTAGTCTTACTGCAACTTGACATACCATGGATGTTTGATATCCATGGGAGGCCTGCCCTTTCCTGAAAAAAAAGAAGGAGGAGTGAATGGAGGTGGCAGAAAAGAGGAGGCTGAGGGGAGGGACTAGGCAGAGAGGCAGGAGCGGGGGGAATATGATTGGGCTGGGAGATAATTAATCAATTAAAATAAATAAAAAAGAAACAATATATGTTTTAATAAAAATTACAAATTAGATGAGTGTATTATCTAACTAGAAAAATCAGACACAAGAAAATGAAGAGATGAGTGTCCCCAAACTGCAGATTAATAAAATAATATGAAAGATATTATAAATCAATTACATATAAATATATTTAGGAAATGTGAAATAGACACTATATTGTATTAGAATACTGTGGTGAGAGTCTGAGGGAATCACAGACAAATAAATACTTTTAGAAGTAAAAAATATCACCAATTTCCTTAAGGTGTTTGAAATGCTGTCAGAATTTCAGCACAGAGAGATGAAGAGATGAAATCTGAAAGAGAAGTTAAAACATGGAGTGGAGAAGGGCAGAATTTTATCATAGTCTATTAAGAATTTTGCGAGACACTAGGGAGCAAAATGGAAGGTAATAATGCTCAAGGAGATAACACCTAAGAATAAGGAAGAAGATATAATTCTTATATCTTGCTCCTGGTTGGCATTCATAAAAAATAAGTCATTCTACAAAGAAGCCAAAATGGAAAAAAGAAAGCATCTTCAACAAATGATGCTGGCATAACTGGATATCAACGTGTAGAAGGCTGCAAATAGATCCATATCTGTCACAGTACACAAAACTTAAGTCCAAGTGGATCAAGGACCTCAACATAAATTCAGCTTCTCTGAACCTACTAGAAGAGAAAGTAGGAAGTAGTCTTGAATGCATTGGCATAGGAGATCACTTCCTAAATATAACACCAGTAGCACAGACACTGAGAGAAACAATCAATCAATGGGACCTCTTGAAACTGAGAAGCTTTTGTAGAGCAAAGGATACGGTCAACAAGGCAAAGCGACAGCCTACAGAATGGAAAAAGATCTTCACCAACCCACATGTGACAGAGGACTGATATCCAGAACATATAAGGAACTTAAGAAATTAGACATTAAAACGACCAACAGTCCAATTAAGAAATGGGCTACAGAACTAAACAGAGAATTCACAACAGAGGAAGCTCAAATGGCTGAAAGACATTTAAGGAATTGCTCAACATCCCTAATCATCAGGGAAATGCAAATCAAAACGACTCTGAGATACCATCTTACACCTGTCAGAATGGCTAAGATCAAAAACACTGAAGACAGCTTATGCTGGAGAGGATGTGGAACTAGGGGAACTCTCCTCCGCTGCTGGTGGGAATGCAAGCTTGTACAACCACTTTGGAAATCAATATGGCTCTTTCTTAGAAAATTGGGAATCAATCTCCCCCAAGATCCAGCTATACCACTCTTGGGCATATACCCAAGAAATGTTCAATCATACCACAAGAGCACTTGCTCAGTTATGTTCCTATCAGCCAAAACCTGGAAACAACCTAGATGCCCTTCAACTGAAGAATGAATAAATAGTGGCACATACACACAATGAAATACTACTTAGCAGAGAAAAACAATGACATCATGAGGTTTGCAGGCAAATGGATGGATCTAGGAAAAATCATCCTGAGTGAGGTAACCCAGACTCAGAAAGACAAATATGGTATGTACTCACTCATAGGAGGATACTAGATCTAGATGTGGAACAAGAATGACTGGACTGCTACTGACATCACCAGGGAGGCTACCTGGAAAACAGGACCCTAAGAAAGACACGAGGATCGCCCAATGACGGAGAAATGGCTGAGATCTTCATGAACAACCTGGACATGAGTGGGAGCAATGAAGGGCGAGGGTCAAGAGAAAGAGAGCGGGAGATCCCAGCTGGATCAAGAACACAGAGGGAGAACAAGGAATAGGAGACCATGGTAAATGAAGACCACATGAGAAAAGGAAGAAACAAAGTGCTAGAGAGGCCCACAGAAATCCACAAAGATACCCCCACAAAAGACTGCTGGCAATGGTCGAGAGACAGCCAGAACTGACCTACTCTGGTGATGGGATGGCCAAACACCCTAATAGTTGTGCCAGAAACCCCATCCAAGGACTGAGGAATCTGGATGCAGACATCCATGGCTCGGCCACTAATGGAGCGCCGGGAGTCTCATTAGCGAGAAAGAGGAGGGTTTATATGAGCGAGAATTGTTGAAACCGAGGTTGGATAAAGCACAGGGACAAATAGCCAAACGAATGGAAACACATGAACTATGAACCAAAGGCTGAGGGGCCCCCAACTGGATCAGGCCTTCTGAATAGGTGAGACAGTTGATTGGCTTGATCTGTTTGGGAGGCATCTAGGCAGTGGTACCAGATCCTGGGCTCATTGCATGAGTTGGCTGTTTGAAACCTGGGACTTATGCAGGGACTCTTGGCTCAATCTGGGAGGAGGGGACTGGAACTGCCTGGACTGAGTCTACCAGGTTGATCTCAGTCCTCAGGGGAGGCTTTGCCCTGGAGAAGGTGGGAATGGGGGGTGGGCTGGGGGGAAGGGGAGGGGGCAGGAAGGGGGAGAACAAGGGAATCTGTGGCTGTTTTGTAGAACTGAATGGTATTGTAAAATAAAATTAAATTAAATTAAAAAAAAATAAAAATAAAAAGGGGAAAAAATAAGTCATTCTAGAACTCAGAAAAATTTCTGAAGTTCCAAGCAAAAAATTCTTCAAGGCAGCACAACTTTAATAATTTATTATGAAGAATCAATCCATGATCAACAATGAATTTTTCAACAACCAAAAATAGTAAGAAAATAAAATCATCAGAGAACTGAAATAAAATAATTTGTGTGCTTTTTATTTTATCCCCAACCCACTGACAACTCAAGAACCAGGGCACTAAGACATTTTAGACCACCAAAGACTAAAGTGATTTTTACATCTAACAGATAAATCCTTATCTGAAAATGCACTGTATTACCACAAGAAAAACTGAACCATGAAGAATATTGAATCCAGAAAAAAAAATGTGTTTTTCAGAGATGTGGAAAACTAGTAATGGATGGAGAATTATTAGCATAAGTAAAGCTAACTGTGAAACAAAAAGCACCAAACTAATTCAGAGATGTTTAAATATCAAGGCTCGAGAACCATCATCAGGGTTGAAATAAATGTGCCTTTGGTCTGAATTTAGTTTTCTTCCTGCTTCACTTCACTGCATTTATTAGACAGAACCTCTGAGTTGAACAAGCCTCTACATTATTGATTGTGATGGACAAGGGCATGGTCTGCAATACAAAAACCAGGCAGATATTAGCTTTAAAATGCTGCTTGAATCTCAGAACCATTTACATGGATGTATGATTTTTGCTGCTTTTTTTTATATGCTGTAGTCTTAGATATTTTATAGGTGATATTTATCACTTATTCTTTGGCAAATGGTATACAAGCATTTTATCTGATTCAACTCATTTATTCCTGGCTTCTAAATTTCCTTATCGTGTTTTACAAGTGCAGAGATTTCCTGGTTTGCCTACAGCACAGAACCAACAGTGCTCACATTTATGCCTAGGCAGCCAAGCTTGGAGATGTTTTGTTGTCTTGATCACTTAAGTGAAAATGCATCTCGTGGGTGTAAGTCCAGACACCTCCAAGTAATGTCTTAGATGGCATTAAACAAGATAGAGAAAGGGGCTATTTTTCCCTTGTGGTTCATCTCAGAGGGTAAGCATCTCTTCTCTCACTAAAAGAGGTATATGATTTTTCAAGGTTTTATGCCAAGTCATGAATGTTATAAGAAGTCCAGTCAGTTTACTTCCTACCATAACTGAAGTAATCATTTGTTTTTTCAATAGCCTGATGTGCTAGAGTGCATTCATTTTCTAGCTGAACCCGAATTGAGTAACGGGAATAAATCCGACTTGCCTTGGTTTATAACAGCGCATTATTGAGTTTGGTTTCCTAGTATCTGTTGATTGTAGGTGGATCTGCTGGTGACAGATGTTGATCTATAGTTCTCAGATAATGTCTTCTTGATTTGGCTAGCAGAATGATGCTAGGCTAGTGTCAGATGAAGTACTATGTGAAATCTTGGATTTTCATTCTTTGATAGTTATTATTGTTGACTAACTTCTTAATAGACATGGATTTGTTAAAGTTTTTCTTTTGAGTTTTCATAGTTGATGTTTCTTCTAAGAAATTGCTACATATCATGTAAGTTATCAAATATCACCGTGTTGTTCATATTATTCTTTTATTGTCATTCTAGTTATTATTATTATTGAGGTAAGGTATCACTGTATAGGTTAGGATGCCTTTGAACTCGGGATCAATCCTCTGTCTCATAGTCCTAATCACTAGGATTGCAGGGGCTCACCAAGTCTAGTTTATTATCTTTTTATGTTCCTACAATCAGCATTGATGGCATTTCTTTCATATCTGACATTTGTAGTTTGTGTCTTTCTTAATTAATTCTGTCAGAAATTTATCTATTTAAATCATCAAAAAAGGCATATGTGTGCTGGGAAGATGGCTCTTTGGATAAAGGTACTGCCCTTGCACCCTGGCCGTCTGAGTTTGATCCCATGTTGGAAGCAGAGAACCAAGTCCTCAAAGCTGTGATCTCCTCGTTCCTGCCAGGCCATGCACACATGCACCAGCGTGCACACACGCACACAGATGCACACAAGCATGCATGTGTGCACACACACACACACACACACGCACACAAATACACACAAACACACACATACACACATGCACACATACACAATTAAATGCTTTTGGATTTATTTTTAACGTATTGTTTCTTATTTTCAATTTTTTTGTACCTGCTGTAATTTTGATTATTTTCTTGTTAATAGAAGGTCAGTGCAGTCCTAACGTGAAGGTTGTGGAATCCCCTTAGATTTCTCTTCAGCTACATGCATTTATTACTGTCAGTTCCCATTTAACTGTTACTGGCAATGCATACCATAAATTTTGATAAATTGTATTTCTATTTTCATTTTGTTCAAAACATTTTAAATTTGTCTTCAGAGACTTCCAGTTTGGACATGTGTGTTATGTTGCAGTATGCTCTTTAATCTACAAATATTTGGGCAATTTATATCTTTCTATTGTTACTATTAGTCAGTTTAATCTTACTATGGTCAGAGACTCTGCTTTGTCCTAGTCTTCTTGTTTACTAACAAGTGTTTAGAGGCCACATTGCTGTCATTCATGTGAATGTTTTGTGTGAGCTTGAAAACACTGTTTCTTCCAGTCTTACTTGGATGGAATATTCTAAAAATGTCAATTAGATCAAATTGATTGATGGTGTTATTCAGGCCAATGGTATCCTTACTGATTTTCTGCCTTCTTGATCTCTCAATTATTGGCAGAGATTGGTTTTGTAGACTCTCACTCTAGAATGTGCTGTCTATTTTTCTTCTCCGCCATTAGCTTTGGCCTTATAGGTTTTCATGTTCTTTGGCTAGATACATAATATTTTCTCAAAGAATTATTGCCATTATTATTAGATATTTAATTGTTTTCCTTACTTTGAATCCAGCTTTCAGTTAAAGTTTGTTGTTTATTAATAGACTGTACATGCTCTAAATAGAGACAAAATTCTTGCTTAAGCTTAAGATATTTTCAAAACACACAATCTATTTAACAAAAAACAAAAACATGCAGTTAACTGGGGTATTTCAACCTGGAATTTCTAGAAGTGGTCTGGATACTTTCCCATGGGACTTTTCATGGGGGGTGTACAAAAGGCAAGTGCTGTGTGTGTGTGTGTGTGTGTGTGTGTGTGTGTGTGTGTGTCTAAACCAAAGATGGCTTCATCTGAGACAAGTTGGAGGAACCTTTGCTCTGTCGCACTGCTAAGAACAGGAATGCAGAATAATATAATGTTTAATTATGCATACACACATTATATGCTTCATAAATAATAAGAAGAATATGATTAGTATAAAACCTTCTGTGGCTAGGAAGATATCTCAGTGGGTAAACTACCTGTCACATGTCTGTTTCACAAGCATAAAAACTGGAATTCAGATCCATGAAAGCTAAATATGCATCTGTAACCCCAGAGCTGGGAGAGGCTGAAAAATTTGGGCCACCAGAGCTTGTTGTCCAACTAGTCTAGTCAATCACTGAGCCAGGTGTAGAGACTAGCCAATCAGTGTGCCCCATGTTCAGAGATTCAGTGAGAAACCATGCCTTAAAAATAAGGCGAGGCACTACCTATGATGGGACACCTCGCACAGCCTTGAGGCAGGGGGAGGGGCTTGGACTGCCTCTACTAAATGTACCTCCCCATGGGAGGCTTACCTTCTTGTAGGAGAGAATGGGGGGTGGGTTGGTAGTGGGAGGCTGGAGGGGCGGGAGGAGGGAAGGGGGGTATCTTTGATTGGTATGTAAAATGAAAGAAAATATTTTTCTTAATAAAAATATATTAAAAAATAAGGCAGAGAAGCAATTGAATTAAGCACCTAATCTGGTCTCCACAGTCTCACACACACACAGAATATACACTCACATACATACTACACACACAGACACAAATACACACACACACACACACACACACACACACACCATAAATTTAAAAAGAAAAACATTTTCTAAATTCCCAGAAGATATATTTTATTTTCCAATGTGTATAAAATGAGTAATCATTGCTACTACTTGAATATGCAAATTTATGATGGGCTACATTAAAGGGGTGACTTTGATCTTTATAGGTGACATGGGATTTTTAACTGGTCCATGGTTATTAAAGTAAATGGAATTAAAAATGAAGCTTTTTTCACTTTTCTAATTGGGACTGGATTGCAAATGTGTTGTTAACAGTTAACCCCTGTGAGTGATATTTTACTTCTTTTCATTGGCTAATAGGAGTTGATCTTTTAAAGTATATCTAAGGTTCAAAAAGTCAGATGTTAGAATGAAAAATCACTAATAGTAGAGGGAAAATTATTCCAATTGCTCTTTTTCAGCCTTGTTTTAAATCCTCTTTTTGTTGCCAGAGGTGGTGGCTCATGCCTATAGTGCAGACATTTAAGAGACTGAAGCAAGAGACTCACTACAAGCTGTAGTAGCTGGCCTGGGCTACATAGTGAGTGCAAACCCCAAATAAGTCACAAAATAAGGGATTCACTGCTTAAATCCTTATAGCTCTAAGTGCGACAAAGAGTCACCAGATTTTGTTTTCCCACTGCACACATCAGAATACATTCTTACTTGTCCTACAATAAAACTGTCATGAATTATAAGGAAGATAGACACTCAAAAGAAACATGTAGAATATGTTTAGAAGTAGATATAAGCTGACCAGATATCACAGGACAAGTGGAAAGGAGTTTTATTCTGTGAGAAAAGCAGTGTCCCAAAGTGAAAGAGGACACCCTGTCCAGAATCTGATGCTCATAGCATTTGTCCCTGTGCTTGCTACAAGCTAGATGCAGGAACATGTTCCCAGGGCACAGCTTAGACATCCAAAAATAGAAGAAGGAAGAGAGCTGATGTGAAGGAGTGATGAGTAGTCAGAAGTGGCCTTGAGAAGCTGGCAAACCTGAGAAGTGCTTTGTGATGTGGAATTTCAAGATGCAAGCACACAGTAGGGAAGCACCCAGAACAAGCTCCTTTATTCCAGAGTGAGTGTCCTTGTTATGTGATTACTTCTGCAACTTCTCTCCACAGGCTGAATTTTCAAGGAAAGGGGAAAGGAGGAAATAAAACTTACTGAGGAAATTTATTTCTATCATAGATTTTATGATTAAGAAAATAACTGATAAAAAGAAACCTCTAATAGCAAATTCTGCAGAATCCATCATAGCCAATATGCATCTGCAATTTATCAGGAAAGCTAAGGCTCCTTGGCTCCTCACACAGAGAACCAGCAAGCTATCCATCACTGTTCCATAAGTTGAACTAATGACATTGTAAACTGGCCCCTCTCTAATATTTGTTCATCATTTGATGTCTACAGAAATAGATATAAGTACTGTAAATACAGAAGAGACAACACCTATAGAGAAAAGAAAAGTAAGTTTCAGGGAGACAATTATTATACCTAGAATAACATACAAAATTATCTATTGTTTCTCTGAAATAGGAGAAATCAAAGTGTATGCTTTGCAACTAGCATGGAACGTGCCTTTGCATGGCTTAAGTCTAACATTGCCACAGAATAAAAACTCTGTTGAACACACTGTGCCCCTGAGAGGTCTTACAACCACTGGAACAGCTTGTAAACCTGCTTTAATTAGAATTTGACAGAGCAACAGCGACCATTCAGAGAGCAACAGTGACCATTTGGAGTGTCGGTTTTAATGCTCGGATTGCTTTGAGTGAAATAATCACCATACAGGTCAAACTTATCTAAAAGAACACTATATATGCAGAATCAAAGCCTACATGTCCTTACTTCTCTTGATTTTATCAATAAACTATTCCCCAAATAAATACTGGCCTCTGCTATGATGACATCAGGGGGAAAAATCTCTGTGAATTTGTTAGGGAATATGCCACACATTCCACCTGACTGCTGGAGGCATGTGATACCACCATCTGCATTATCCATTAGAATATGTTTTTATGAATAACAAGTCATATAGTCTGCTATATCTATATGATTTAAATAACTGGAATATTTCCAGATATGTATGTATATATATGACATATATGTAATATGTATGTGTCCTGTATTTACTCATCTTTCTGTTCATATAGTACCATGAAATCTGCCTCAATTCTGTAATGTTGTTATTGCAAATGGTAAGAGGAGTTAGGTTGGAGGAGACAATTTAAGCTATAGATTAAATTTCTTGCATTTTGTTTCTACCTTTAGAATGCATAAGATATACATGCTATAAAATTTTTCAAATATAAAATTGGTAAGAAACAAAAGTGACTTTTATTATGATATGGTCACTATTTGAATGGGTATTTCAGAAATGTTAAATAAGAATTTAATCATGTTTTCTATAATAGCAAAACAAAATTTCCCTTAAAAAGGGGCTTTTGGTATTTTGGTTTTTGTTTTTATTTAAGGAAGTACATTTTATTTGGTCATGAGAATTTAAGCACTTTTAAAATCAGTGATCAGATATGTTTTGCCAAATAAGCCTGATTGCTCCTTTCACATCCCCACTTACAGACAGAGAATTATACACTATCTAGAAGTATAGATTCTGAAATATCAAGTTAATACTAATGTATGCAAAGAAATAAAAGCTAACCATTCTTTAGGTTTCATTGTCTGAGATTTTGGGCCTATTCCATTGCTTCTTTTTAAGAACTGTATTTGAAATATTTGAATATATTTGAAATATTTGAAATATTTCAAAAGAGAGAACTTTGATATATCAGTTCTCAATCTCATGATGAACACATTTCTACTTTATAATGAGTATATATATATATATATATATATATATATATAATTGTAAACTATGCTTAAATAATTTTTTTCTATTTATAATTAGAAATTTTAAGAAACCAGAAACTTTCCCTGTAATATTTCTGCCTGGGTATTTTCACTCAGAACATACTGGATATTTTAAGGGTTTATTTACTGTATGTTCTCATTTATTATCATAAAGGACTTCATTTTTCAGCCAAAGAATGGAGACGTCAGAAGATTAAATCATGTACAGTAGGGATTTGGTCACACATAAACTGCCTTTAAAATAGGCATTCTAGTCTCCTAATGAACTATATGCAGTATGTAATGCTGTGGGATGTTCTGTATGCTGTGAATATGTGTTGCTCTGATTAGTTGATAAATAAAATGCTAATTGGCCAATAGCCAGGCAGGAAGTATAGGTGGGATAAGCAGAGAGGAGAATTCTCAAAAAGGAAGGCTGGGTCATGTAATGGTACACAGGTAAAGCCACAGAACATGTAGCAACATATAGATAAAGAGAAATGAGCTAAGTTTAAATGTAAGAGCTAGTCAGTAGTAGGCCTGAGCTAATGGCCAAGCAGTTTTAATTAATATAAGCTTCTGAGTGATTATTTTGTAAGTGGCTGTGGGGTCCATGGGGAAATACACCAAGTCAAGATTCTGATCAAGGTGCAACTTTATTTTTCTCCAGGAGGGTTTATATAGTTCCTGCAGGGTGGGGGGAGCAAGAAGCTGTCATCTGCATAAGGTGGGGCAAGCTAACAGGATGTTTGTATAGGATGTTTACAGGATGAAAGGGTCAAGGGCTCTGACTCAATGTCCCATTGCTAGGCAACCTGACTGTAAGATGATCTAGTTCCCTGTCTTATTGGGGGTCTGTATTTTTCACTAATTAGAGATTCTGTCCTTGTCCCTGACATGGAGCCTGCTGTTTCTCTTCTCTACACTTCTTACATCCGTGTACCTATTCCATTATGAAGTAGTGTATACTTTTGAAAACCCATGAGGGAATAAATAAAACACAGTGTCCTTCATCAAGCCAATATTTTAGGGGTCATCTTTACATATTTGCCTGAAAGCAGCAGAGCAATTTCTGCTGTGGTGTGGAATTTGTTTCAGTGTTGATACTGCGTGAGATAAGTTTCCCCTTTAATCAGTTTGCCTTCAGCCAGTGTCGCTGCTGACTCTCTGAGTCTGTAGTTTCAGAGCTTTGAAACTCCTTGGGCTGAATAAGTTTAACTAACTAAAGAAATAACCTGAAAGGAAAAATGGTGTTATTATCAATTTCTTTTAAAACAACATGTTTTATAAAGATATTATATTGAGGTGATTGCTATAGTTCATTTTAACAAGTTAAATAAAAGACAAAACACTATGCTTTCCAAATTTGTAGTGTTGAACATATTATGAATAAAGGGTTTGCCAATAGAAATGGTCTCTGCATGTGAAAGTGTTGAAGGGAAAGAAGACTAGAAATCTGACTCTTTCTTAGACTCTATAGTTACAAACTTCTGAAACTTGTGGGCCCTGTCTCTGGAATAATTATTCTGTTTTTGTTTGTTTTTGTTTTTTTTTTTTTTTTGGTTTTTTTCAAGACAGGGTTTCTCTGTGTAGCTTTGCGCCTTTCCTGGAACTCACTTGGTAGCCCAGGCTGGCCTCGAACTCACAGAGATATGCCTGGCTCTGCTTCCCGAGTGCTGGGATTAAAGGCGTGCGCCACCAACGCCTGGCAATTATTCTGTTCTTTAGTGTAGTGAGAAAGCAACCACAGGCCATGCGATGCATAAGCCTGGCATGTAACCATAAAACTGTACTTGAAAAAAGAGAGAGATGCCCACTGCTCATTTCCTGAAAGAGTTCATTGAAAAGACATTCCATACAGAAACATATTTGAAACTTACTAAGAAAACAAATTGAAAGAATTTCTCTTTTCCAGAAAACTGAAAAAATAGAACATTTCTTTTTCATCCGTATAAACCCATGCAGATACATTGTGTTTTCTCCTTTTAGCTGAATTCATAAGTGGTATTCAAAGAGTGTGACAAGATATTTAACTCACAAGAGATATTAATTTGATTATGTACTCAAGGTTTTTCACTTCATATTTTCAATGCAATGCTACCATTTTTAAGTCATATATCTAAGACTTTTAGCTAAATGTGTTGAATAATGACTACATTCTCTCTGATTTTATTTTAATAATCAATGGAACTAAATTATCATCCTGGAATTATTTGATAAATTATTACCTTCAGAGCATTCATTTTTAAAAAAGACAATTTTAGTGGGCTGGAGAGATGGCTCAGAGGTTAAGAGCACTGGGCTGCTCTTCCAAAGGTCCTGAGTTCAGTTCCCAGCAACCACATGGTGGCTCACAACCATCTGTAATGAGATCTGGTGCCCTCTTCTGGCCTGCAGGAATACATGCAGACAGAACACTGTATACATAATAAATAAATTTTTAAAAATAGACAATTTTAGCTATTTGTTTTTGGTTTGGAAACTAAGTTATGACTTTTGGAGTACTGTAATACAGTGTACACATATCTGTGGTACTTGTGGAGAGAGAGAGGAGAGAGAGAGAGAGAGAGAGAGAGAGAACTGGCCTTACATTGTAAGCCTACTACATGTAATTTTTGAATAGGAGAGCAATGATGGTAAGTCGAAGCTATCTGCTCCTTTTAACCACATCTAAGTAAAAGAAAACAAAAATCATACTAAATAGTTGAAGGAGAAAACTGTTTTATTCCAAGTTCGAACTATAATAACAACATGGCTGGAATCTAGAACTCTGACAATAATCTTTGCTGTTGGAAGACTAGGCTTTAAATTTTATCACTTCTCAAATAACCCCATTGCTTATTTAAAAAATAATGTTTCTAATAAAGAAACAAGTTTTGAGTACTTCAAGGGTGTTTCCTGAGAGACGAGAAAGGGAGAGAGCAATGAGAAAAACTTTTAGTGAAATATTTCAAAAGTAGAATTGTTCCTGCCAACAAGAAAAAAGCTCAGCTTGAAACACACAAGGAGGAGATATTGTTTACTTCAAAGGGCTCAGGAGTAACTTATTCTATTTGTAAAGTGGAAAGGTTCAGCTGACCATGGCATGAAAGTCAATTTTATGAGTATCAGAATCTGTATGTGCAGGATTTTGTCAAACTCTTAGACTAAAATTCTTTGGTGTCACTGTATATACCGGACAACACTAGGTATCTTTCAATGTCTATTTATCACCACTGTTTTATGACACATGTTTCAAAAGGGACCAAAGACCTTAGTTTTTTCAAGGTTAGAAAAAAAAACATTTTCTTCTACCAGAAGAGAAGGTTTCCTTCCTAAACGGTTGTGTTGAGCATGTAAGGCTGGCTCTAGTAAGAATAACCCACAGGGACTGTGTGTAGGTAGCAGTGACTGAGAAGTCACCACTGGGACCCTGAGAATGCTCTTCATACCATGCCATAGAAGAAATGAGTGAATATAGCATGGTTAAATGATGTTCTTCGAGCAATACCATCATGTTTGCTTGAAGCTAAGTCCTTCCTTTCCTTTGCAGTAAAAAGCCCTAAGTATATTAGAATGAGTGCAGGACAATGCTTTGTTGTCAAGCTAGAATCAAATTAATTAATTCCTAAGAGATAAGGTCTGAAATAAACACAGAATCCCTCTGGTGGGCTGCCCCACTTGGAGAAGCAGGAAGGGTTTGTTTCTGAAATGCCCTGCCTTGAGCTCTAGTGCTTAGGGGAGGAATTTGGAAAAGGAGTGTGTCTCCTTGCATCATTCTAAGTCTTAGCTCTTAGCCAGAATCTACATTCAATTTCAAATATAGGTAGTGATTTTCTTCCCAAATATTTAGCTTCTTTTTCCAGTCAGAGAAAGGTACAAAGATTACAATCTTTGAAATTGGGAAGAGCTATGTTCAAATTTTCTCTCCAGCACATTTACCAATGCAAGTTACTTTACCTCTCATAGCTCATCTCCCCCTGTAAGTGGGTTCTTGCTGGGGGAATGTCTTTCTGTAAGCTGTGATTATGTGTTGCTCTCATTGGTTGATAAATAAAGCTGTTTGGCAAATGGTGAGGCAGAATAAGGTTAGGTGGTACTATCAAACTAAAGACGGAGATGAAGAAGGGTGGAGTCAGGCAGACACTGGGAGCCTCCCAAGAAGCAAGATGTGAAAGAACCAGTAAGCCATGGGCCACATGGTGATATGCAGATTAATAGAAATGGGTTAATTTAAATGTAAGAGCTAGCAAGCAATAAGCCTGAGACATCAGCCAAACATTTATAATTAATATAAGCCTCTGAGTGACTACTTAGAAACGACTGCAGGACGGGGCAGGTCAGAGAAAAGCCTCCATTTACAGGTCATAGTACTTACACTACTGGTATGTTCATGTGGCTAAAGGATAGCAAGTTTAAGTACTTGATACAGTGCTTATCACATAAGTCTCAAAATGCAGCTCTTACCGATATCAGCATGGGTAAATGCAAGCTCTACCACTGATATTAGCATGGTTTTGTTTCTGTTTTTTATTTTCTGGATAAGATTCCCATAAATTTTAAATTACAATGCCATTGGGGATGGAATCTCATTACATTTATTTTTTTACATAGTAGAAAATATTCATTATCATTCTATTCTAGGAATAGTTTGGGGAATAGTCAAATATAACCCTGCTGACTCCCCTTAACTGCCATCCTGAGCCTTCACTGATAAAAGTTCCTAGTGTGATAGTAACTGTTTTACCAGTATATTCCTGTGTAACTTGGTTAACCATTGTGCATGGCCATTGTCCCTGCGCTTACCTTTTCTACAGCTGTGTCAAGCATCCATAGCCCTCTGCTTCTCTGCCTACTTTGAGTCTGTGCCTTGTTTTGAATTACATCCCAGTGTTTCCAGACCTGGCACACTGGGTCACAACCACTACCAGTGTTATTTTCACAGAAGCATGGAATCAGCTGCTGCTGATGTTGTAAATATACATTGGATTCCCTAAGTAAACATTTATACACCAGACAGATGCCATCACAAAAGGAATGTTAGGATATATTGCTTCAATGACATATGCCTTGTATTAACTAATCCCTGAGCCCTCATTGGCAGGTAGTGTCTCACTCGATTCACCTTGGATGATCATGGCCCATTAAAGCCATTATCATTTCAGAGGGAGAAAAACTGCAGTGATGCATTTTAGATTTCTGTGGGGATTTTCTGAATTTATTACCATACTTTTATCTTTCCTTTGTCTTACAGAGGAGAATAATGGTACAGGTTAAGCTGCATACTGCAACCATTAACTCCTAAAGGTACTGATAGTGATACAAAAGCCACATTCTATAACCACATGGACTCAGCATCTGGAATTGACTCATCTTCCTGGCCGAAGGGGTGGAATTGCTTAGGAGATTCTTTTATTTTCAGTATTTTTTGCAGCAACTATAATTATGCATGAATAAATGTTATGAGGGTGATTCTGTCGATTTAAACCATTACTCTGAGCATCAAAGAAAGCCTACACAAATGTGCATAGATGCATTGACAAGATTTTAATCAACCACTTTGATCTGAGTTGCAGAGTGGGGTGGGCATCATATAGTGCATTACAAACATCAACATTCAACAGATGTAAAATAGAAGAGTCATCACTAACCACCGGAAAGATCCACCATCAGAGCTTTTATATTTTTAGTTTATGATAATCATGGATGACATCATTCATAGATTTAGACAAGAGAGATCACATCATATGTTTTAGGCAGAGCCCTTAAGTCATCCAATTACTGGTGACCCGTTCTGCTATATAATACCAATAGGATTTGGCTTCACTATACTCATTGACCAAAATATGGAGCAGCATTTCTCTTCTTTCTGTTCATGCTGACACTCCTGAACAATATGTAGCAGGTGAAAAGTGAAGCATAATCCCTGGTAAGCACCAATAACTAAGGAAAATTATTACAGTGTAAACAATATTTAGTATAATATCTAGAAGAAAATTAATCATAATTCTCATAGCCTTTTGGTTTGCAAAAGAAGTATTCCACCAATTTTATAAAGTGGACACTAAGAAGTCATGGCTTCCTGGGCTTTGAGAAGCCTACACACTGACATACACATCTGGGACCCAAAGTTGCCAAGCCCAGTGGTACGTAACTATAGTCCTAGTTACTTTGGAGACTAAAACAGTGAGAGCTTTGACCTAGTGAATTTGACACTAGCTTGAAAAATGTAGGAAGATCCCATATCAGATTAAAAGAAAGAAAAACTTTCCTGCCAGATTAAGACTTGATTCAATATTTAAACCCTGTAAGCATGATTCAAGGGCTCCGACATTACTGAGGCCCAGCTGTCTGCGGCTACTCTTTGTTCTCTCTGACAAAGACAGAAGAGAAAAGAGGATAACAGCAAAATGCTCAAATAGCTACTGAAGGAGAGACTTGGGGTGGGGAAGGTAAAGGAATGGACAGGAAAGAAGAGTACCAATGACCAGAATATCACCACATAAGTGAGGACAGCGGAGGCTCACATTCCTCTGCCAGGTGAGCATAGCAGGAGGTTTAATTGGGTGTCTAAGCTGAAGAGAAGGTACCAGGGAGCAGGGGTCTTAGATGTATGACCCTACTCAGATACATAGAATTAAAGTGACAGCCAAACACTCATTATCGCATGTAGTATGGATAAAGCTTGGTAGACACAGTGAAACTTCAGAGTCACACATGGAGAAAAAGAGGGAACAACAACAAAACATGTTCATGTTGAGAAGACATAACATCATTAGATGAAGCAGCTGTGAAGCCAGGCAGAATGTTTGAAGACCGACTTTGCCATGTGATCCTGTCTAAGTCAGAAACCCACTGTATTCCTTAGTTTGCTCCTCTACAGAAAGGAAATAATACTTAAATTTACTTTGTAATTTTCTTTAAGGGTTTGTGGGAGACATTGTAGGGTAGAGGTGCTGGAATCACTCAAACCAGGGCCTTGCACGTGAGAGGCAAAGTGTCTCTGCTTCTGAGCCTATTGTCATTTCAGAAGACTGAGATCTTGTCTTAAAGAGTTACCATGACTATAACTCTCATTTTATGTGTATATTTCAATAAATGCAATGTGTGAATTTGTATTCTTATGTAGGAATTGAGGAACCTTTGTATAGTTTCGATTAATAAACTCAATTTGGAATCTGGGGTGTAGCATGGACCTCCTGACCTCCAGCCCTTCAAGAACCCCTAGAATAGCCTTCCTTCCACAGACTTCATTTCTGCAGCTGCTGATCTCAGCATCAGTACTACAGTTCCCTCACTATACCTCTTTTTTTAACATATAGAATTTACCAGAATGTATTACATAGAATACACAGACAAGAAATTTGAAAGTGAAAAAAAAAAAGTAGAATAATTGAGTGACAGACAAAAGAAGTTTGGAAGAAAAAAGGTAGTATCATTGAGTGACAGAAAATTAATTTATAAATATTCTAAATTAAAATTCCTCAATAGTTTAAAATAATTAAGTAAATGCAAATTGCAAAAGAATCATTTTGAAGTGCGAGGCGTCAAAGAGTAATTACTGAGGAGAAGGAGGGAGGTGGCTCAGCTATTGAGAGAGCAGATTCAGTACCCACATAATAAACTGGGTGCTCCATGTATTATCACAACACCAGCTCCAAGCGGGAAGACGAGGGAAAGAAGATCACTGGGGCGTTTGGTTGGCTTCCAGCCTAGCTGAGAAAACTGGAGTCCCAGGTTCAGGGAGACCCTGCCTCCAATGGATAGGCAGACAGCAATAGAGTAGGATCCTTGACACACTTGTGGCCTACATTCATGCACACATAGGTGCACATGCCTGCATGCATGCATGCACATACACGCATATATTGATAAATAAATTTTAAAGCAATTATTGGTAAAAGAAAGAGGAATGAAGAAAGGAATAGAAACAGTAATTTTCATTGAGACCTGGGGTATTTAACCCCTACTTAGGATATCTTGAACAAAAATTATAAACATTCAAAGTGAAAAGAAATCTTATTTTAATCCCAATAATTTAAGAAGCATCCATTAACTTCTCTTTGTTGTACTTAGAAATTTGATTTCTTTCTTTGCTAATTTCAACAAGTATTTGTTTATTATAAATATGTTCAGTGCTGAGGATTGTGGGAATATACAACAATTAACAACTAGTATTTAACAGGTTGGCCCACCATGCAAATCACTCTCTGATGGGGAGCCCCACTAGGCAAAGTCCGTGGGGTCACTGCCAGTCTGTGGAAACTGGTTGTTTTCTGTCTGTAATTTTCTCATGTGCCACCACTTAGCTTCCTAAAAAGAACAGCTGTGGCTTTCTTTCCACAGCCCATTGGTAGTATGTTTTACATCTTTGGGCACACATATAGCTGTGGATGGTCAGGAAGATGACTTCTGTTTATGCTGTATAATTCTGATTATTAGCAATAATACTAGAATATTCTTCATAACTGACAGAGGAAAGTAACAGTATTCTCAGTCACCAAGACAGCTCATTCGAGACTTCAGAACAAATTTAAAACAGACTAGCTGTCCCTGCAGAGAATACAGTAAGTTCCAGGTGTTTTTTTTACTGAATCAAGGTCAGAATTGAAGCAACTTTGGTAGATATAACCCTCTGCAGTAATTTTCTTTCTGCACATACCCCAACCACTTAAGATTCAGCCAACTAACTGTTATTAAGCCCTGAATTCCAATGTCATTTTCTGTCTGGGAACGCTAACCACTCAGGCTACCTGCTTGGCCGAGCATTACTGGCCAGTCAATGTGACATTCCTAGCCTGAGAAAAACTGTGACGTATCATGTGTTAAGAAAATAGGTCAGACACTGAAAATGTCACATATATTTGTCCAGAGTTTGTCTGTGAGAGGAGGGGTGAGAGGGTGTGTGATTGTGAGTGTGTGTGTGTGTGTGTGATTGTGTGTGTGTGATTGTGTGTGTGATTGTTTGTGATTGTGTGTGTGATTGTGAGTGTGTGATTGTGTGTGTGATTGTGTGTGTGTGTGATTGTGTGTGTGTGATTGTGTGTGTGATTGTGTGTGATTGTGTGTGTGTGATTGTGTGTGTGTGATTGTGAGTGTGTGTGTGTGATTGTGTGTGTGTGATTGTGTGTGTGTGATTGTGTGTGTGATTGTGAGTGTGTGATTGTGTGTGTGATTGTGTGTGTGTGTGATTGTGTGTGATTGTGTGTGTGTGATTGTGTGTGTGTGTGTGTGTGTGTGTGATTGTGTGTGATTGTGTGTGTGTGATTGTGTGTGTGATTGTGTGTGTGTGATTGTGTGTGTGTGTGATGTGTGATTGTGTGTGTGTGATTGTGTGTGTGTGATTGTGTGTGTGTGATTGTGTGTGATGTGTGTGATTGTGTGTGTGTGATTGTGTGTGTGTGTGTTGTGTGTGTGTGATTGTGTGTGTGTGATTGTGTGTGTGTGATTGTGTGTGTGTGATTGTGTGTGTGTGATTGTGTGTGTGTGTAATTGTGTGTGTGATTGTGTGTGTGTTTTGTGTGTGTGATTGTGTGTGTGTGATTGTGTGTGTGTGTATTGTGTGTGTGTGATTGTGTGTGTGATTTGTTGTGTGTTTGTGTGTGTTGTGTTTGTGTGTGTGATTGTGTGTGTGTGTGATTGTGTGTGTGTGATTGTGTGTGATTGTTGTGTGTTGTGTTGTGTTGTATTGTGTGTGTGTGATTGTGTGTGTGTGATTGTGTGTGTGTGATTGTGTGTGTGATTGTTGTGTGTGATTGTGTGTGTGATTGTGTGTGTGTGATTGTGTGTGTGTGTTGTGTGTGATTGTGTGTGTGTGATTGTGTGTGTGTGTTGTGTGTGATTGTGTGTGATTGTGTGTGTGTGTGATTGTGTGTGTGTGTGTGGTGATGTGTGTGATTGTGTGTGTGTGATGTGTGTGTGTGTGTGTGTGTGATGATGTGTGTGATGTGTGTGTGGTGGGTGTGTGTGTGTGATTGTGTGTGTGTGATTGTGTGTGATTGTGTGTGATTGTGTGTGTTGATTGTGTGTGATTGTGTGTGTGATTGTGTGTGTGTGATTGTGTGTGTGTGATTGTGTGTGTGATTGTGTGTGTGTGTGTGTGATTGTGGTGTGTGTGTGATTGTGTGTGTGATTGTGTATGTGTGTGATTGTGTGGGGGGGGTGGGTGTGATTGTGTGCGTGTGATTGTGTGTGATTGTGTGTGATTGTGTGTGTGGGTGTGCAGCTGGAGCTGAGGAGAAAACATGAGTAGCTAGATAGGAGAGAGAGCAAGAGATTTTCAGAGAGAATATTTTTAAGAGAAAATGAGGCATGTAAAGAGCTAGTTGTGAGTGTGTATGGGGGGTATGTGCTGAGAGAGAGATGTAGCTGAGTGTATATATAGAGGAATGTGTGTGAGAGTTAGAGGAAAGTGTGTAAGGGGAATTTCGTATATAAAATAGAGATATATGTATGTAGGGGAGAAACACGGATAAAGAGAGATGTGTGGAGAGAAGAGGTATGGCTGTTAAAGGAGGTATGTGTAAAAGAGCTACGAAGAGTGTAGAGCAGTGAGTGTGTTAGAATGTGTGTGTGTGTGCTGAGTGAGGGATCAAGCTTAAGTTATGAAGAAGAATAAAAGATAATGACCCTCAGATCATGCGTGAATTATTATAGATAAGAAATCCTTCTATCCTGCTCTTGAGGAGTCTTTCTCTGAGCTGCCATGGGTAGCAGTCCTGGGAGCTGAACTCCTGGTCCACTAAAGTTCAGGGTGTCTTTCATTTAGTTTGGGCAATGGTTTCATTATGTACATGTATATAATATACACAAACTGTATACATGAACAAACATGTAAACTCATTATAATTTTACTGCACAAACATGAAGAGAAATAGGAATTACCTTTGTGCAGGCAAGTTTTTAATGTCAACTTGAAACACTCTAGAGTAATTTTGGGAGAGGGAACCCAAATTCAGAAATGCCCCACCAGACTGGTCTGTGGGCAAGCCTATGGTGTATTTTCTTGGTTGGTGATTGATGTGAGGACAGTGTGGGTGGTGCCACTCCTGGGCTGGTGGTCCTGAGTGCTCTGAGAAAGCAGGCTGAGCAAGCTCCAGGGCGCAAGTGAGTGAGCCATGCTTCCTCCGTGGCCTCTTTTGTTCCTGCCTCCAGGTTCCTTCTTGAGTTTCTACCCTGATGTCTGGACAATGGATTACAAACTGTAGGATGAAATAAATCCTTTCCTCCCAGGTTGCCTTTGGTCAAAGTGTTTCCCTCCCCACCCGCTTCATACACAGGAATTGAAATCCTAACTAAAACAATCACAGACTAAAACTAATTTATTGAAATGCTACCATAATGAAATATTCTGTTATTATGTAGCCAAAACTGAGAAGTTTCATGACAGTAAGATACCCCAAAAGAAAAAATAATAATTCAATACGTGTATTTTCTTGGAACACAAACTGTTCGACATTTGTGAAGAAAGGAGTATTTCTACCTGGTAAGTCATTTTTCAATTTTAATTTTCTTTTTATTATCAAAGTATGTCTTCATATCCTGCCATTATCTGGTCCTAATAAAGCAGGAAATTCTAAAATAACCAGGTCTCTTTTTATACCAGCTCAAATTATACCCACTGTTGAATTATAAGTAGAATCTATGAAAATAAAATCATTTTATATTTTTAAAGTTACTTATTTTTTTTAAATCACTTCACCTACCATTGTTAACATGTTAGTACAGAGTGAAACATCTCACTTGCTTTTTTCAGAATATTGCATTTTGTGAATTCTACACAGCACTCAGGGTAAAGTTATTGTATAGGCCTTTTTGCCAGAACTTTCAAAATGAGTGTTGGGTGCAGTACCATGCTAAAATGAAAGGAGAGGACATTATGAAGCCATCACAGGGCATATTGCAGATCCACACTGTTGTCAAGCCAGGAACAACATCTGGCCAGACATAAGGACTCATAAAGCTAATGTGTTTTCTGTGGTATACACAATTAGTGTCAATTAGCATCTGACTTAACGTTTTATTTCATTGTGCTCCCCCTACACACACACACACACACACTGTAACCATTTCTCCAGTGACCCTGGAGTTCTCCACAGTTTCACAGGCAGGAATATTATCTGGTATTCTTATCTCAAATTTAGATGAGAGAGAGAGAGAGAGAGAGAGAGAGAGAGAGAGAGAGAGAGAGAGAGAGAGAGAGAGATCAGATTACAGATCGATACCTAATGGTGAGCACTCAGATGAAGGCAGGGGTGCAGGAAGACTGGGTTGGCAGTGTCTGTGCACTTGAGCAAAGGATGGATGGTAAATGAGAGGCAGCTTATCCCAGGTCCCTTCTCTATAACAAGACGTTTTAAGATGACTGAGAAGAACCTTGAAGAGAAGTGTAAGTTCATTGTAAACCTCTTAGATCTAGTGTATCAGATGATTTGTAGACTACAGAAAGGGATTATCCACCAGCCATCTCAAATGACACTTTAGGTGTAGCATAAACCCTCCTAATCTCCAGGACTAGGTCAGATGTTTAAGTCACTATTTCTCTTTTCCACTTAAAATGTCTCATGATTGTGTTTAAGGTATAGGATGACAAAGAGCACTTTAGCAATAGCCCAATTCCATTTAGTTCTTGGAACATCATCTTTGTATAGTGAACATTGATTGCAAAATCAGCTTTAAAGAAAATTAAAATGATCAGTTATCTCAACTTTAGGAAACTGTCTGTGGAACTGTTATTTTTAAAGCAGAATCGATATCTTACACCATTAATGCTACTAAGCAAAGACAGAGGCGAAAATCCGTGTTGTTGTAAAGATTGATTTTGTTTTCTCTTTATGTACTTTCATATTGATCAGGGAATTCACAGCTGAAACTGCCAGGCTTATTTAAATTTTCCTAATTAAAGAATTAAGAAGGGAAACTTGAAGGGAAATTTCATATATTTCCCAATTTCTGTTTTATTTTTACACACTCCAAGACATTCTGTTCTTTCTCTCTCTCTCACACACACCACACACACACACACACACACACACACACACCTATACACTGCTACAGTGTTTCTGTTATCATTACTGCAGTATAGAATGAATTTATACCTTGAAACAAGGAGGAAGTCAAACAAGAATGTCATCTAAAGTTCTGCTACTGTTTTGGGCCTTTGATCAATGTTAGCCACATGTTCATTCAGATAAACCTCAGAAGTCAACTTCGGAAATCAGGAGGACAATTGGTTTTCTCAATATCTCATGTTTGGGGTGGGTGAGAACATTTGAAGTTCAGGAGTTTGGGGAATCAGTTGGAGATTGTCATTGGAGGAGAACGTTTCAGATAACTGTCAGCCAACTCCAGATGTTCTTCCAACTGGAGAGCTTGCAAAGGCAGAAGTGAGCATTTAGACTCACAGATGGCTTCTGCTCACAGCACTTGCCGATTAGCCATTTGAAACAAATATTTTACTGTAGTAAGTCCAATCAATAAGCAATCAGTAACCACTGTGCCAAGAATTTTATTGGAATATCTAGAATGCTATTCCATGGCCTTGCTACTCATCCCTGTGTAGAATGCTCACTTTCTTAGATGACCTTTTAGGATTCATATTTGACCACAGATTAGCTTGTTAAAATATATTATAAACTTTGCATTTAAGTAGAATTATCTTCCAGACCCAACTAAATGCCTGCATATGGTAGCCAGATGAATTTTCTAGATAGCTGTAGGAATTGCCAAGGGCAGTTTCTTGAGTCTTTTCTTCAGGGTTACAGGCAAACCAAAGCCAAATAATAACAGCTAAATTCCATCTAGTGGCACATATTTGCTTCATGCTTCTTTTATAAAAATAAATTTAGTGGACTGAGTCTACCAGGTTGATCGCAGTCCTCGGGGGAGGACTTGTCCTGGAGGAGGTGGGAATGGAGGGTAGGCTGGGGGAAGGGGAAGGGGTGGGAGGGGGGAGAATAGGGGAACCCATGGCTGATATGTAGAACTGAATGGTATTGTAAAATAAAATAAAAGGAAAAAAATATAGAAACACACACAAAAAAAATTTGGAGGTGTCAATAACTGGTTCAGCAGGTGGCTTACTTCACAAGTCTGATGGTTTGAGTTCTTGCCCCAGAACCCACATAAAAAGCTAGTGTGTGATAGCATACATCTGAAACTCAACCCTGCTGTTGCAAGGACAGAGGCAGAGACAGCAGAATTGTCTCAAAGCTCTGGGTCAGCTAGCCTGTCATACCCAGTGTGGCAGAAGCAGTGAGAGACCCTGTCTCAAAAACTAAATAAGTAAACAAATAAATAAGTAAATGTGGCTAGAGAGAACTGACTCCAAAAATTTGACCTCTGACCTCCACATAAATGCTACATTGTGGTGGTATTGCGTTCCCCAAAATATTGTGTACCCTAATAAACTTATCTGGGGTCAGAGACAGAACAGCCACAATATTAAACATAGACGTTAGGCAGTGGTAGCACACACCTTTAATCCTAGCATTCCAGAGGCAGAAATCCATCTGGATATCTGTGTGTTCAAGGGTATAGCCAAGCATGGTGACTCACACCTTTAATCCCAGAAAGTCGAGCCTTTAATCCCAGGAAGTGATGTCAGAAAGCAGAACGGTATATAAGGTGTGAAAACCAGGAACTAGAAGCTTTTTTGGCCTGGTTAAGCTTTTAGGCTTTTGAGCAGCAGTTCAGCTGAGACCCATTCAGATGAGGACTCAGAAGCTTCCAGTCTGAGGAAACAGGATCAGCTGAGGAACTGGCGAGGTGAGGTAGCTGTGGCTTGTTCTGTTTCTCTGATCCTCCCGCATTTACCTCAATAACTGGTCTCAGGTTTGATTTTATTAATAAGACCATTTAAGATTCGTGCTACACTACATAATGCACATATCCATGCTCTCATATATACATCATACATATATGCCATTATAATAAATAAAATTTAAAAATATATTTGTTTTACGTAAAGGTGAACAAGCAGTCACATGGTACACAATCAAGACTATGAATTTATGTAAGCCAATAAAAATTTGAAAGGAATTTCTTGTTCTTGGTGTGAAGACAACACAGACACAAACAATGAGAAATCAAAGAAAACCATGCTTACCAAGGGAAATTACTCAGTTTTAGGAAATCCAAGGTCAATTTCCATGGTTTGAGGAATGCTGACATCTGACATTTGGAAAATGTGCACAAAACAGAGTCAATGATTCCACTTACAAGTCTGTTTCTGAATCTCTGGGGAAGGAAGGCCAGAAAACTAAGATTTTATAGAGCTTCCCAGGTCTTTCCTATACTTTTTAGGTTTATAGCGCCAAAGAGACTACAATACATTCAAAAGGAAGGTAACTTCGGTTGAGAGGCATCTTTTTAAGCGACAGTTTGAAGTCAGAAATTGAAGAATGTGAATACCAAGCTAAGATATTTATATTGTATTCAGCAAGGAATGGAAAACAATTAATTACAGCAAGAGAAGCATGTAATTAATGCATACTTAGGGAAATTTAGCATTGCTTGAATGTATAGTCCTTGGGAGATGGACAGAAGTGGATTGGCAGAATATAAGGCTTTTAGGTCCCAAGTTAATAGAGAACCATGGAGACTAGCAAGGAGTGATAATATATCAATATATTTCAAAAGAATTCACAGGTAGAAAGAGCCAAGCCTGCCTTAATGCACCAAGATGCTGAGCCATTTGCTGAGAGAAGCCCATGGTTAGCATGACCAAAGCATAAATGTTACCATGATTTCAGAGAACAGTGATGAGGTATTTATTCATTTATACCCACTGTAGTCCTAAGAGGAATATTTTCATGGATGCCTCTACACAGGAAATTAATATTTATGGACAATTATAGTTTGAATAATCTCTTCAGCAATCAAATGACTAAAAACAATACTACTTATTGCAATAACTTTTTGTAACGGTTTGGATGTGGGGCTGTCTGGAAGAAGAAAGAAAGAAAGAAAGAAAGAAAGAAAGAAAGAAAGAAAGAAAGAAAGAAAGAAAGAAAGAAAGAAAGAAAGAAAGAAAAAAAAAAAAAAAAAAAAAAAAAAAAAAAAAAAAAAAACAAAGAAACAAACAAAGAAACAAACAAAGAAACAAACAAAGAAACAAACAAAGAAACAAACAAAGAAACAAACAAAGAAACAAAGAAACCAAAAACCTCAACCAATAGACCATTTCCTACAAGAAATTTGGCTATCATGTGTTAATTGCATTGGCACCGATACTAAAGGGTTTATAATTTAATACAAAAGGAAACAAGAATATTCAACATTATAACACTCGAATCTGTAATCCTTATCATCAACCTCACTGGATTTTGAGTCACCTGAAAGGTAAACCTCCAGGTGAGTCCTGAAGTTGGTTCCATGGGCGTTTAACTAGAGATGGAAGACCCATGGCAATATCCCACAGGCTGGGATCCCCAACCAAACAGTAAGCAGAAAGGAAGAGAGAAAGCTGAGTGAGCACCAGCATTTATTCCTGTTTCCTGACTGAAGATGGGATGTGGTCAGCTGTTTCATACCCGTGCCACCATGATTTCTCTGCCATGGTAGACTTGATCTTTCAAACCATGAGCCAAAGAAATTCTTCCTGAAGTTCCTTGTGTCAGGTATTTTGCCAGCAACGTGAGAAATTAATAGTTACCATACAATTATTTTCAAAGTAGTTACAATCCAATCAACTTAAACCAAAATATGTTTATTGTATGCTTACATTGGCATAAAAAACAGACAGGTGGATCAATGGAATGGAGTTGAAGACCCTGACCTGAATCCACATACCTGCAAACAACTGCTTTTTGACAAAGAAGGCAAAATTATACAATGGAAAAAAGGAGAGCATCTTCAACAAATGGTGCTGGCATAACTGGATGTCAGCATGCAGAAGAATGTAAATGGATCCATGTCTATCACCCAGCACAAAACCAAAGTCCAAGTGGATCAAAGACCTCAACATAAATCCAGTTACACTGAAGCTGATAGAAGAGAAAATGAAGTAGCCTTGAACGCATTGGCATAAGAGACAACTTCCTGAGGTTAACACCAGTAGCATAGACACTGAGACTGAGAATTAATAAATGGGGCCTCATGAAACTGAAAAGCTTCTCTAAGGCAATGGACACTGTCAATTGTTGGAAACCTTGCTTCAGACAGGTTTGATGACCTAGGATGGATTGTGAAGAGACTGTGACCACCTATCATTGTTCTAACAAGTGGCTCCAGATAGCCTGGGGGTGTTATTTATACAGTTTCAATGGTTTGCATGAATAGTTTTATAATCAGTTTTGCTTCCTAAGTTTCTAAACATGGTTATGTTGAATAGAGTTTTGTTCCTTGTCTCTTTCCCTTTCCATCCCCCAATTCTCCCACCATTAACTTTTTGAACTGTATCTCTCCTGTTAGAAGCATAAGCAGTCTTGCAAGCTACAAAGGAACTTTTCTAATTAGGCACAGCTACAGGTAGAACAGTGTGTCCCATTGGCACTATATGTGATTATAGCATCATGCAAGGTGAGAGACAGTTTTGTCTCTTGTGGTTAATATGTACATCTGGTAGGGTCTGTGTTCTCATAAGCAACTCATCAGCCAAAGCTGCATCAATTCATTCTGCATTTCATACTACTCTATCTCCTCTGGGGATATACCAGTTTTTCCATTTATCCTACAGGCAACATAACTTGGAAACTTACCTGGAGTAATTGGCACTGTTTATTCCTTGTTCTTATGTCCTTCTTTAACTTTGTGCGGTATTGGCACAGTTATTAGAAACAAGGGAAGTGTGGATTCTATGATTCTACTTCATTCCCTGTTCCTATTCTGTTCCCATTAACTCCTGATGTTGTCTATTTAATAACATTTCTCAAAGACTCTAGTGGTTAAAATCATTCTCTCCATAACAGTTATGCGAATATGTAATATTAAACTTCATGACCTAGGATGACTCATTCAAACCAGGAGTATGACTAGCATAGGGAAAGAAAGGAGAGCACATAGCACACACACACCCCTGGGTTGTGCCAAGAATCCTGCAGGGAACTGCCAACAGGGTCTTGCCAAGTGGGTTGCGATCTCCAGGGTCTTGCCACAAGGAGAGCCATTTGTGTTATCCTCGGGCCTTCCTCCCCAAAGAAGTCACATGGCTCCTGCCAGTCAACAGGACAAAAGGTCAGCCTACAGAATGGGGAAAGATATTCACCAACCCCACCTTTGACAGAGGTCTGATCTCCACAATATGTATAGAACTCAAGAAAATAGACATAAAAAACCCCAAATAACACAATTTAAAAATAGGATACAGTTCTAAACAGAAATATCTCAACAGAAGAATCTGAAATGGCTGAGATACACTTAAAGAATTATTCATCATTCTTAGCCATCAGGGAAATACAAATCAAAATGGTTCTGAGATTCCATCTTACAGCTGTCAGAATGGCTGAGATCAAAAACACAAGTGGCAGGTCATACTGTCAAGGATGTGGAGCAAGGAGAGCACTCCTCCATTGCTGGTGGGTTTGTAAACTTGTACAGCTACTTTGGAAATCAATATGGCCATTTCTCAGAAAACTGGGTATCAATCTACCTCAAGACCCAGATATACTAATCTTGAGCATATACCCAAAGGATGCTCAATCACACCACAGGGACACTTGCTCAACTGTGTTCATGGCATCATTGTTCATAATAGCCACAATCTAGAAACTGCCTAGATGTTCCTCAACTGAAGAATGGATAAAGATAATAAGATATTTACACAATAGAATACTATTTAGCTGTTAGAAAAATGACATCACAAAACTTTCAGGCAAATGGATGGAACTAGAAAAAAAATCATCCTGAGTGAGGTAACCCAGATGCAGAAAGATAAATATGGTATGTATTCACTTAAAGGTGGATATTAGCTGTAAATCATGATAATCATGCTTCAATCCACAGTCATAGAGAAGCTAGGTGACAAGAAGGGCCCAAAGAGGGATGCATGGATTTACTTGGGAAGGGGAAATAGAAGGGATCTCCTGGGTAAAACTGGGGGAAGGTGGGGATGGGAACAGGAAGGATCAGGTTGGAGGTGGGATAGAGCTGGAGAAGTAATGAAGATATCTTAATGGGAAGGCATTTCCAGGTCAAGTAGAAACCGGGTACAAGGGACACTCTCACGAGTCTATAAGGATAAGCCCAGCTAAGACTCCTAGCAATAGTGGATAGGTAGCCTGCACTGGCCATCTCCTGTAATCAGATTGGTGACTACCCTAATTGTTGCCAGAGAGCCTTCATCCAGTAACTGATGGAAGCAGAGATCCATAGCCAAGCACGGGGCGGAGCTCCAGGAATCCCATTGAAGAGAGGGAGGAGTGATTTTATGAGCCAATGGGGTCAAGGTCATCACAAAGGGACCCACGGAAACAACTAACTTGGGCTCATAGGGGCTTAGACACCGGACTGACAGCTAAGGAGCCCATGTGGAACCAACCTAGGCCCTCTACATACGTGTGACAGTTGTGTATCTTAGTCTACTTGTGGGACTCCTAGTAGTGGGAGCAGAGCCTGTCCCTGATGCAGGCAGGATTTTAGGAACATATTCCTCATAGTGGGTTGCCTTGCTGAGCCTTAATATAAGAGAAGGAGCTTAGTCCTACCTCAACTTGATATGCCATGATTTGTTGACACCCATGAGAGGCCTGACCCTTTCTCAACAGAAACAAAGGAGGAGTGGATTGGGGGAGTGAAGAGGGGTTATGGGGGACGGAATGGGGCGAAAGAAGAGAGGAGAAACTGTAGTCGGGATATCAAATAATGAATAAATCTAATTAATAAAAATTACATAATTGAATGTGTACAGGAGATTGCTTTCTGAAAATAACTTAAATTTTAGTTATCTGCTTTCAGAATATTCTATCTATTTTTCCTATAAATGTCTTACTGGTTCTTATGATCAAAATGTTTAACTAATATTTTTGATTCTGAGTATAATTTAGAAGTATGTGTCTGTTTTTGCATTCACATTGTTCATTGGATTAAAATGGTATCCTGAGCTACTTAAAGAAATCACATTTTTACATATAAATAATGGGGCTGGAACAAATGTTCAGTGGTTAAAAGCGCTTCTTGTTCTTCCAGAGGATACCGGTTTGGTTCACAACACTCATGTCAAGTGTCTCACAACAACCTATAACTTATCTATAGGAACTCCCACACATGTGATACACACTCAGATATACTAACATACAAACAAAAAAATAAATCTTTAAAAATAAATAAAAATGTAGGGAGGAACAATAACATTTTAAAGAAAAAATTATATAATAAATTATCTAAATGGCATCTATTGATTGAGCCAATTAATATCTAAAAAATTAAAACTGCTTTTATTGTATCATTCTTGTACCTTATTTAGGAAAAAAGAGTAATTATACAGCAAAGATCAAGGACACCAGGAGAACATGGCCCACAGAATCAAGTAAGCCCGGCTCATAGGGGCTCACAGAGACCAAAGCAGCAACCATGGAGCCTGCATGGGTCTGTGCTAGGTCCTCTGCGTACATGCTGTGATTGCTTAGCTTCGGGATTTTGTGTGACTCCTAACAATGGGAGTGAGGGTGTTTCAGACTCTTTTGCCTACTCTTGGGATTTTTTCCCTCCTACTACGTTGCCTCATCCAGCCTTGATATGAGGGTTTATGTCTAGTCTTATTGTATCTTCTTATGCTGTGTTCAGTTGATATCCCTGGGAGGACTGCTCTTTTCTGAAGTGAAATGAAGGAGTAGGGGATCTAGGGTAGAGGGGAGTGGGGGAGGGAATGGAGAGGAGGGAAGGAAGGGGAGGCTGTGTTCCAGATGTTATGTATGAAAGAGTAAAAAACATATACACATAGAAGAAAATTCTTTTGAGTTCCTGATTTATTAGCAGCTATTGATAGTTTAGCAAGTTTTCTAGGTTTTAATTCTCATGTAGAAATAACCCATTATTGAAATTTTATCTTCTGCATAAAGTTATCTTATGAAATGAGCACCTACAAGGCAATGGATCACTTAACATTCTACCTACAATTTATTTTAATTAATTTTAAAGCTGTTTTTTAGATATATTTAGGTGTATGAGTGTTTTGCTCATTTGTGAGTCTTCATACCACATGGATGCCTAGTGCCCATGGAGGTCAGAAGAGGGTAGCAGATCCTTTGGAACTTGAATTATAGATAGTGGTTGGCTGCCATGTGAGTGTTGGGTATTGAACCTAGGTCTTCTGCAAGAGTAACTAGTGTCCTTAAGACACTGTGCTATCTCTCCAGCACCTACAATTTATTTTAAGCATCTTCGCTGAGCTACTATGTATCGTGAAACACATTGTTTCTTACTAACCAGCAATAACAATTCTCATGAACTATGGCAATCTCAGTAAAAAACATCTCCCATGTCAAATCAGAACATATAAACTCACCTGAAAACACAATTAGTAATATAATTTTCTACCCATCAGTTTTGCTTTGGTACTGAGTTTATGTTTATTCCACCAAAATTTAAAATATCTAACTTAATCAGTGACCAACAACTTAAATTGAAAATGAAAAGATTATATAAAATGTTTTGTTTTGATAATAATCAACTTGGATGAGAGTCATAAATGTTTAAAGATTGAGATCCAAAATACACGAAAGGTGAATAACCCTGCAAAATGCAACCTGCAATCAAAACTATTGAATTCCTGACTTATTGGGTAAAGTGCTAGCGATGAAAACATGAGGACCTGAGTTATACCTGGAGCAACCTTGCAAAGTGTGACAGCATATGCCTGCAGCCCCAGTCTGGAGATGCAGAGGCAAGAAAATTCCAAGGGCTTGATGGCTACTCAGCAGCTGAGATGACAGGAGCCAGATCCAGAAAGGGACCCTGTCTTTAAAAGTTACTAAATAAAATAGATAGTGATTTAGGAAGTGACCTGACAACAATTTTTGTCTTCCACACATGCACACAAAGGTGATTGCACCTGGAAACACATGTACAAACCCATTCACCCAACACACACACACACACACACACACACACACACACACACACACACCGTACTGTTTTCCTACATATTAACTTCTGTTTCCTCAGTCTACTGTTTTATATTTATGCTTCCAAGCCCTGTTTTTGCAGTCCTATGATTAAAACACAATTTCTTCAAGTGTCAGGTTGTAAAGTTATAGACCTTATGGTTGATGCTCATTGAGTGTAGAGAAATGAAGCTACTTAGGAAGTTCTCTTTCCTGTGGTTCAGATGATGAATACCTCTACATACCCTAAGGTACTTGTGTTTAAACCATCATGAAGTAAAAGAAAACAAATATAAATGGAAATTACATTAGAATAAATTTATAGACCAATTTCTATGAAACAATATGCAAAGGTGATATAAATTTTCAAACTATATAACAACCGCACATATCTGATTTTCAAGGCTGTATGACAAGTGGGAATAAGGCAAGCATGAGAAGCATGAGGGTGTGGGCAAATGGTCCCCGTGGTCTGGCCTTACCCAGTTACTTTGTCAGACTTCCATTAGTGAAATATGAACAGCAGTGACATTATAATTGATGCTTCATTCTAATTTAACTTTCAGGTAATCTGTATTTCCATCAAAGGAGCATGGTCGCTCACATATTTAGCTTCCTTCTGAAAAGGACTAGGACAGTTTGCTGGAATACTCCCACTGGCAGAAAATATGTGCATTTTTTAGACAAATGCCATCTGTGTGAATATCCAAAAGTCATTTGAAACCAAGACTAGTTGGAACTTGGATTAACAACTTAACAAATCTTTGTATTATTATGATTTTTAAAATGACATATGATCTTAAAAGAGAGTGATTTTATCTTATGTTGCCAGCTGACCCCAAAATCAATTCAATAATTCATGTGCATTGGTAAAACACTTCCAAAATGTACCAACTAGGAAAGAGCCAAATGCTTTTTATGATACAAATTCTATTTTGTTAAAATGAACCTCATGAATTTATATCATAGGTAATATCTGTTTTGAAGGTCACCCGATGGAAGTATACTATGATTGTGGAGCTAGGAAGAGCCATATCACATTGATTATGTAAATACATAAGCATATTTTCATCTAGGACAATATTTAATCAGAAATATTTACTTTCAAGTAAAATATGCAAAAAGTAAGCCATTAGTATGGGCATAGCTCTTCTGTTTCTTTTGTTCCAATCTCAAGAGTTCAATTAAATTGTATGAAATGTTTGGAAGGGTCTTGTTCAGGCACATCAATCATAACAATCAATAAATATCTACTTAGTAACACTACATGAAGGACAGTGTGCCAAGTAATGGGAGCTGGCAGATTGAGGAACAGGAGAAAATACCAAGCAGGGCTTTTATACATAATACCTATTCTCTAAGTGAATGTTGTATCCTTATTAAAAAAGGTAATTTTTTGTGAAATCAAACAGATTTATTATGTATGGTCTTACTGCATTCACTAGAAATATTTCAAAATCATTTAATAAACATAGTTCAAGACAGCATTTTTCACTTACAAGAACAATATTTTGTACTAGATTACTGTAACTGTCAAATATATGATTTATAATGATAATTATAAAATTTTTTATCTCTTGAAATATGGCAGCCAAAAATATCTGAACAATGTACTTTCACCTAATTGGACTTCTAGAATTCTACTCTAGTACATAAAAATAAGAGTCAAGAATACATTCTTCAGCATGATGGAACTGTAAACAAATTTTAATAGAATTTTTGATGCAAAATAAGGATTAAATGCAAGTCAAGCATTTTGTAGTGGCGCTGCTGCCCTAACATTGTAGGGTGGACAAATGAAGTTGTCAGATAAGCATCTTATCTGTTCTGTGCTTCAGGGGACAAATGTCATCTAAAATCAGCACTTGAAATTTCAATTTATACCCACTTCTAAGGTACATGGAAAGCAATTATCTGCCTGAAAGACAAGTTGGGGTGACTACAATTTCAATATATGTTAAAGCATTCAATTTGTCAAAATTGGGAGCTTTTTGAAATAAACTATCACCTAATCATATTATAATTAAAATGCTTATTTTCTTAAGCATTTTAAACATCTCTTAGAATTTATTACTATTCACTTCTTTGAAATAACCCAACAAAAGAATAACTGTTCACCGTATGCTAGTTTTAAATCTAAAATTCAGTTTTAATATGTGAGAAGATAGCTTTTATATTGCTTGATATAATCATAACATTATCTGTTTAGTTGCTTTGAATTGTCGTTTAACGCCCTAAAACCTGAACTTTGCATTCTAAAACCAGGACTTGATTTAAGGTCCTATAGTACTTAAAAGATGGTAACTAGCAATCAGATTAAACAATTCTCTTCATGATAACGGATAATTGAAAATATTTCTTTGACAGTAGTTCTTAAATTATCTAATTACAGCTTTTCAGACTACTTTGATTAAATTAATTCATCATCTTCAGACACTGCTAGTCACTAAAAGGCAGAGTCACAACAAGCCCTAGGGGGTGGAGGTATGACAAGGACACAATAAGTCACGAAGATGGTTGGGAACACGCAGAGCATCAGGGAATGCAGAAGCCACCGCAGCTGTTTGCTCTCTTGGGATGGTGATGAGGTCTAAAGAATAGTACACTTCACCCTGGGATTCCGAGGATGAGGAGTTTACCAAGTCACTAATGAGTAGACACTGTGTGAGGAGGAAACCATTCACAAAAGTGTAAGGTTTGTGAGAACTGTGGCAGAATCTAAGGATCACATGCGGTCTGGCAAAGCAGCAGTGAGGGTCAGAGATGGACGTTACAGAGAATGAGTCTAAACCGTTTGTCACCAAAGGGCGGTTGCTGTGTTAAAGAATTACCTGTCTTCCTGTGGCACTGTCTTCATAGCCATGTCCTTGTACCTGGTACTTGCAGGCTAGTGGTATAGAAAACGCACCAGGGTCTAAGGAACTGATGGAAATGCATGGCATCTGTTCGTGAGGTAGCAATTTTAGCTGACAATTAGAAAGAAGTAAATTTTTCTAATTAAAAATGAGTTTAAAATGTGGGGAGGAATTCAGACCTATACACATTTTTAATTAAAATTGTTTTCAACTAAATTCCACAATACTGAGTTCATACTTAGAGGGAAATCCTTGTGACTTGGTGTTAGAGCATCTGGATACAATTCGCCATTAAGAACACTGGGTAGAGGGCTGGCACTGGGCCAGTGAAGGCGTCACGGCGTGGGAACATGACGCCGCCACGGCCTCGGATTGGAGGACATTGTGCGTCGGGGAGAAGCGTGACCAACGCCACTTTCCCTTCCTCCTCTCAGCTCTGTCTGCTGTTGGCATCTTCACCGGGTTCTGCTCAGGAACTCTTCCTCCCGTTTGCCATCACTTTTCTGATCTGTTTAACCAGTCATTACACCTGCCCGGTTTGTCAGAGTTCCCAACACACAACAATGACTTCTAGGATCTGAATGAACTGACATTTTAATTGTCTCCCATTTACTTTGTCTGCACTGTCTTATCATCCCCAAATGGCATCTGTTACTCTCCATGACAACGGGTTTTTCCCCCTCCTTCTACTGTCCTCTTTCCAACTTTATTGTTTCTCTTGATTGAAAGAGCTTAGAAGACAAAGATGTCATGTTGGGGTTTCCACACAGAAGCCAGTTGTCTTAACGAAGAGTGGAAAATGGACTTAACTCCTGTTTCATTCTGTAACATCACTCATCAGCGGAGGTGCCTTGCAGGTTACATAGCACTGGAACTTTCCTAGAGTGGTGGTTCTGCTGACAAAGTCTGGGCACTTTCTTCCATGGACTTAAGATGATAGCTATGCTTAACAGAGCCTCAGTACGACTATTTAGCAGAAAAGCAGTTACCCCCAAAATACCATAGCACCCGAGACTGGTACTACTTACTAGATAGAAACTGATCCCAATAATAAGCTTGGCTAACAAAGAAAAAAAAGTACATCCAGACTCAGTCCAGGCAGGTCCAGTCCCCTCCTCCCAGGCCAAGCCAAGCGACCAGGTTGATCTCAGTCCTCCGGGAGGCTTTGCCCTGGAGGAGGTGGGAATGGGGGGTGGGCTGGGGGGAAGGGGAGGGCGGCGGGATGGGGGAGAACAGGGGACCCGTGGCTAATATGGAGAACTGAATGGTATTGTAAAATAAAATAATAATAAAAAGTACATCCAGGCATGGTGGCGCACACCTTTAATCCTGGCCCTCGGATAGTGGGAAGTGGATCTCTGTGAGTTCACGGCCAATCTCATCTACAGAGCAAGATAGAGGACAGACAAAGCTACATAGTGAAACATTGTCTCAAATAAAAAAATTACTACAATAATGCAATAGATGGGGGGGTGTAAAAAATGAAAGGCAGAGACAGTGAGCACATACACAGGGGAGGCGCACCTCCAGTAATGCCTGCTTTCAGATAGGTTTCTAGCCCAATGTTATTTACTATCTATCCATTCATTTACTGAGCACTTGAGTGTTTAGTACCGTGGGACTGAGAGCAAAGATCCATGAATCAAGATGAAGGTACAAAGCTTTGGGGGAAATTCAGTCATTCACAATCTCCACACTGAAAATAGAGCCAAACTACAAATATGTTTTTTTAATTAGGAAAAAAGTCTAGTGCCTTTCAAAAGTAAATAATTAGCAAATATCAGTTGAATGAATGAGTCCAGTCTCGGTCATGCGTTTTTTCAAACATGACTTTAAAACAGAGAAGAGAATGGAATGGAAGGATCTCTCATGTAGAGACATTGTCTCTACGAAAGGGACACATGCTGTTAGTAATAAACCATTCTCACAATATTCAAAAGAAAACTGGATAATTTCCCCCACTAAATGTTGCCAGTCGCTATTCCAAGAATGTTCTACACTCATAATCTTCCTAAAATTAATTTTAATCAAAACACCGAGAAAATAATTAGTTACTGGAAAGACAATGGCGGGTAGTGGTCGTGGATGAAGCCACTCACTGGTCCTCACACCTCAGCAAGCCAGGGTAAGTGCAGAAGGTCATCAGAGTCAGCACCACATCCCTGGGTCATGTGTCTTTCTCCAGGAAATAGTCTTTAAATTTCTGCATAATCCGTTTTGACAGTTGTGATAGTATAGCCCCATATGAAAATACCAGGAGACAGCCTTTGAAAAAACCCTATTTTGTGTTCTAATTTTTATCTATTTATCATTTTTTTGAGTCAGGTCAACAACTCGGGTATAAATTTAATATCATTCATATTTTACTGTATTAAAATAATGCATTATAAATTATAGCACTTCAGTGTTTGTGAGATGCATCTGAAGAGACACATTCAGTCCTCAAACCTCCCTTTGGTACAAGCAGGAAAGGCCTTCCTTTCATTTTAGCAATTAATAAGCCAGGCTCAGAGTGATTAAATAGTTCATGCCCATTTAACTATATGCTGGCAAAATAATGCTCGTTTCTCTTATTTCAGCCTGGCCCAGTAACATCGGGGAATGGCAGGAGAGCTGCTAATAGAACATATATAGTCATGAATTCATTCCTTCTGGAATCCACTAACTGCTTCCTCTGCACCTGCTGTGCCCTGGGTTCTGTTCTCTGCACTGCGGTAAATGGGAGACAAGACAGACGTGCCCCTTTCTCCAGGAGCTCCCTTTATGGGCACACTCAGGATAGTTAGAACAAATGCACCCTACAACCAGGGTTATATGTTTAGTGCTCTCCTTCCATTTTATTTATTTATTTATTTTTTTACCTATTTGTTAGTTACATTTTACAAAGTTTTGCCATACCATGTGAGGCTTGCTACAGCTGATCCTCTATATTACTATTTTCATTCTGAAAATTTGTCAGTATACAAGTTTCTGGAATGATGAAGAGCCATCCAGAAATTTTGCAACATACCTTCCTCATCTGATTAGTAGTCAATATTCCTGAGCTGACAGAGTTTTTAAATGCTGCATTTGAAGACGGCAGCTGTACTTTTTGGCACAAAAACACTGTATGTATTCCAGATATAGCTAAATTGCCATAGATATCCTAGTAAGGGAAGGGTGCTAGAACTTTTAGACAAAAAAAAAAAAAAAAAAAAAAAAAAAAAAAAAAAAAAAAAAAAAAAAAAAAAACTTTAAAAACACTTTTTAAAAATCTATTCATGGAGTATAGGTATTTATCCTGTTTGTTCTTTCTTTGGGACATTTTTTTCCTCTTGAAAGTTTACCATCAGTGTGCATTAGTGGAAATAAACTACCTACTTAAGCTTCAAAAAATAAAGAGGAGAAAATAAGGGAAGGCATATTTTGTGACTAATGAAAACAATAGCACCCAATCCATCCGCGCCTCTCAGCTCTTAGTGCATCATCATCAACCTGGCTGGCAGAATCTGGAGGCTTCCTGCTCTGGGGCTTGTGCTATGGAGGGGAACATTTGAGTTAATATGCTGGACTTTGAAAACTGAAACAAATCTGACATTTTTCTTTCCACAACATATGGTAGATTGATCTGCACCAACGTGACTTCAAATTCTATTTTAGTTGCATGGTTTCCACATTGCTTAAAATATGTAACTGGAAGCTTAATAGGAAAGCATGGTTTGGGAGACAGAGTAGAGAATTCAGAGACAATTTGATATGGAAAAGCCTTAAAATGAGGCTCAGCACAGACATTGGAAGATAAAGATTTGACTCTCAAGAGAAGACGAGGAAGGAGTAAAGTGCTTACTCACCACGTTTGAGGTCTTAGGTTCAATCCCCAGCGCTGACAAATAAAGATTCAGTGGGAGGTGCAGCAAAAACTACATTTACTTTTTAAAAATCCAAGAATGTGAATAAAAGTGTGTGTGTGTGTGTGTGTGAGAGAGAGAGAGAGAGAGAGAGAGAGAGAGAGAGAGAGAGAGAGAGAGAGAGAGAGAGAGAGGAAACTGTAAGGCTGGAGTAAAGTGCTTCCCTGGGATAAAGAAGCAGTTTAAAAGGGAGAGAAGGTATTTTTTTTTTGTGGGGCAGGGAGAAAATCAGAGGTTCTACATCAGTGCTTTGGCATAATAGATAACCTGTCCATGGAATGCTGTATGGATGGGAAAAGACAGAAAGGTCAAGGAAGAGACCTGCTATAAATTGATGTTGGAGAGGAAGAGGGTTCCTACGATACAGTGGAACCATTAACTGGAGAGGTCAGAGTTCATGTCTTAACTACCTGGCCAAATGGCCAGCTGGATGGAATGCTGTGAGTCCAAGCAGGAGTCCCTGTCTCTGTGGGAATCAATTGCATCTTCATATAAAATTGTCTCTCTGCCATATAATGTCTAAAGACATTCTTCCCTCTAAAGTCTTGTGTCACTATGAGGACTAATTTTCTAAACTAGGAAAAACAAGAAAAAGCTTGTTTGTGGTCTCCAAGGAGTACCACTGATTCCTACTAAGGCACACAACAATTTCCAGAAAACCTGCCTCACTTGTAACACATTCTCTGGGATGCTTCTGCCCATGATGTTTCCATGTCGTGTGATTAGACTTGTGACTTATTCCAATGAGCGTCTCTCATTTTGAAGTCTTGGCTTCACAGATAGGTTGCTATGGCTTCTTATCTCCTTCAAGATGTCATTAGTTCAGAAGCCACAACACTGGAGTCTTGATTCGTTTTTGATTAACCCTCTCAGAGGAGAGCTGCTGAGTGTACTCAGCCTGTAATAACAATTCTCCCCTCCCACTTGAGAGCAAATTTTGTCTAAGATGCAATAGAATTTCTTAACCCCTGAACCTCTGAACTGTGATGTCGATGAAATCCTTCTTTAGTTTCTCAAAATATTTTTGTCTCACAGACAAAGGGGAAAAAGTAATGATTTGTAACTGTACATATTCACCCACGAAGGGATTGTGATTATTACTCTAGTTTCAACACTAGTCCTGAATAAGTCTTTAAAGTAATCCCTTGCATTCTCAGCCCTGCTCATATAACTATAAGTTCTGACTTTTTCAGTTCAAGGAATAGGTAAATGTAGCTTAAATTGCTTACTTGCAAGGTGGTAGATGTGTTTATTGGCCTCCAGGAAACACCACTTTGATAACTATGCCTTCAGTTTGCTGGGAGCTCCCTGTCCATGAGGTGTGTGTGGTGCAGTCTTTTCCCATGACTGTGTTTGTGCCGCTAGTGCTTTGGGTTGTGGTCATGGTGAATCCTGTGGAGATTTCCTAAGCTGGTGTTAATTGTATGAAATATAATACTCTGCAGCACTGCAACTGTGAACTCCCTGCATTGCCCTGGCAGCTCGATGAGAGATCTGTAGCCCACACACTTCTAGAGGTATTTAATTCTTTGCCAGAAAGTGGCAAGTATCCATTTTATTTAAAAGAAAACAATAATCCTTATTCTTGATCTTCATTGACACCCAATTGTATGGCAAATTAAGCCTCACATTCATGTGCTTTAACAAAGTCCTTGCAACTTTATCATGAGATCTTCCTTACAGGAAGACTTATCTGCTTACAAATGTAACCACTGAGTATAGTCACCAAAGATTCCATATGACTCCTTCAGTATGTCCTCCCAGCTCCATCCTTCTCTGGCAAGATCTTCTCCACAATTCAAAGCCAATCTCAAATTACACCTCTTCCAAAGGTGCTGTCCTGATGTCTGTATATAAAATAACTAGTATGTGTAGAGAGCTTAAATAATGGTTTGAGAATATGAATGAATGAACTCCAATTATTGGGTTCTTCCCTTCCTTGCAATCTCCAGAAATGCTTACAACTGTTTAAAATAGGATTTACATTGTTAATATTTTGCTTCATTATTTGTTTTCCCTTTATATCACAGGCACCAAAATATAATTGATTAAACACAAAATTATCCTATTCTTCAATATTATATACATAATATGTGTATGTACATTTACACACACACACATATAGCATATACCTGGCAAGTCTCTTTAGTTGGCTAAAATTTGATGTCTTAATAGGAAATCAAGACTGTATGTGACATGAAAAGATCACAAGCTACCTATGAGGTCGTCAGTGTTTCTATGGACATCAAATTTTGCACTGTAAAGTTTTAGGGTCAGTATGTTTTAGTTACTACTAAATAACTCAGTATAGACAGCATTACATTTCACCTTCTGTCAAGTTCCTGTCCTTATTTTCAATCATCTGGCATTTATCTTTTGTTCAAACCTATAATGCAAGTATTTTCTGATGATAATATAAAATTAGGAAGGAAAAACTTAAAATGTAATTGAAAAAGTGTGTACCACCCATGTACATACTATGGATAGAAGACACATTGGTTTTATTTTCTAAAACTCATTCTGAATCCTGATGTTAACCTCAGTTGCATGGCTGTAGCTGTGTCTTCTAGATTTCCCTACCAAAAAAATTCAACCTTTCTCTTGGATATTAGGAATGTATCGTTATGAAAAGAAACTTGGGTATTATATAAACATCTTTTTTAAATATTCTCCCCCAATTTTAGCATCTGTCAGAGATATCCTGCAACTAATATTGCCTTTATAATTTGTCCACAGGTTAATTTTCTGTTTCTACCTTTTTTAGTAGTATTAACCTAAGCTATATGCTAAGGAATAACTTTCTCATTGTCTCCAATTTTTTAAAAGTCAGTTGTTGGTTTGTATCACTATGGATTACCAATTTATTCTATCCAGTGACTTAGCCCTTTGTAATTGTTCTATATTTTACTGTTTAGATTTTGCAGATTTGGCCATCAAATTTACTTTTGTGACCTTCCAACATATCTAATTCTATCCATATTTTTGTTGAAATCAAGCTATATAATATCTGTATTCCAGATACATTTGCTGAAATAGCTCTTAATGCCAAAATAAGCATCAGATTTTCTTTGTACCATTTTTTTACAGGATATGATTTGTATGTATTATTTTATGTGTGCCTTTATTTTTCTTTATCTATTTTTATCTATTTTCTTAATCTGTGTTTACTAATTTCTTGAGAATTTCATACATGTTGCTCATGTTCATGCAACTCATCTCATATTCACCACCCCTTCATTACTAACCCAAATTTGTGACCTCTTCAGGTGGTGTTGTCATTTGTTTGGTTGTTTTGGGGAAGATTGTGTTGTTGTTGTTGTTTTGTTTTGTATTTTTCCATCAAGTACAGTTTGTGCTGCCCAAACACTGTTGAATGTGTGTGTGTGTGTGTGTGTGTGTGTGTGTGTGTGTGTGTGTGTGTGTGTTGGGAGGGCTGGTAATCCATCGGGGTCATAACCTTAAGTAAAATTTACTTTCCCTTTCCCAGCAGCTATGAACTACCAATAACTACTTGGCTAGGGATGGAACTTGGTACCATCAGCAGAGTCAGGAACCTGTGGCTAGACAGATCAGAGGCTCTTTGGAAGGACTGATACTGTTACCCCACTAAATGAACATAGTACTCAACCATTGTTACCTATTTTTAAATCAACAGTTTGAGGAAGAATTTGTTTTCCATGCTTATTTATTGACATATTTTATGATAATTAAATGAGTTAATTTCAATGAAAACTTCTTAGAATGTTTCTAAGTAGAAAACCTTCCACAGGTAATTGTTATTATTTTCCTATTTTGCAAGTTTTATACATTTATTTTAACAGTTTTGTGAATTCATGTTGCTTATTTTCTTTAGGTTTGGGTTGCTGATATTTTTCTCACATAGTTTATTGAATACTTAACTCAGCAGGCTCTGTTTATTACATTGAATAAGTAATATTTATATAATTTAGATATTTGATGTTTTGTAAAACTAAAGGTTGATTTAAGTGAGAGAATCTGTAGTGAAGATTTGATATGTATTCACTTAAGGAAACAGTGTATAAAATAATTACCTCTAGAAAAGACAGCTTTTAATATAGCCAGAAACTTCAGCACTGCAGGGTGTCTCCTTTAACTTGGACATTGTTGCTGCAGTAATGAGCATGTCGGAACATTAGAATATGTCTCAGTGACACATAGGGTCAGACCTGAGGGCGTTCAAAAGAAACTCAATGCTAATGACCTCCATCCTACAAACCAGCTCAACCTTGCAGTTCCCAAAAAGCCAATGGTCTTTGACTTCTTATGTTTATTTGTTGCTTAAAAATTTACATGCATGTTTTCTTGGCAAAGGATGGAAAGATAAATAACTAGTAAGTGGCTGATCTTATTCTTTTTTTTTTTTTTTGCTTCCTGCTTTGATTTCAATGTTGACTTCTCATCTAAATGTGTGTGTGTGTGTGTGTGTGTGTGTGTGTGTGTGTGCCCCACACGCATGTGTATGTGTATCTACACTGATATATTTGCATTAAGATGGAACACCTTAGAAGTCATTACAAATAAAGTAATTCTATCCCTGGCTTACTATTTGCATTTAGATATCTCAGACCAACACAGAAAGTCGTAGTGCTGATTCCATGGAAATGCCTCGTCTGTTTTTCTCTTTGCTTCTGCAGAAGCAGAAATATGTAAAAATGATGAAATAAAAAGTAATCAGGTGTGTAGATTCTAAGTTCAAGGTTTGACTTCTTTAATCTAACATCATACATTACAAGAAAATAATCATGAATATTATAACAGTTCAAATGAGATTTGTCAGTTTACACATTAGAAAAACTTTGTTGAATAACTGGTCTATAAAGTAAAGTATAGATTCTTAAAATGTCAGTGATAATGATAACAAAGTCATTCCTACCCAGACACATTATAACAGAACTGGCACTCAAAGATGCCTTGTAATTTATTCAGAAGAAGGTTCACCCCATGTGGTACCTTTCAAATAATCCAATAAAGCAGGTTTTAGCAACAGGTAATTATTTACTCATTATGGTGATTTTCACAAGCATCTCTCTTTAAACTGAAGCAAATTCCTAGGGAGCTTCAGTCAGTCTAAATAGAAATTCTTGTCAATTAAAACAATGTACTTTGGCATGAAATAAATTAGTTAAAAATCCAACTAATTTATATAGTGATCAGTCAGTTGGGCCTCCACTAACGTGCCTGTGTGGAAAGGATATTCAGTATGGCAATCTGTGGATGGCTTCAGAATGCCTTGACAAATGGAAGGAAATCATATAAGGCACTTAGGAATAAAAGTGTTTAACTTTTGAATTTGAAAAACTCAGTTCAGAACTGAGAATGAGATAAAGCAAGTAAGTCCATAACTCGTTTCTCTGCAGTAGTAACTTGCATGCTCTTCAAAGGTCCTGTGCATTTTAGCTTCTTGCATTTTTGCATTTCCCCTATATGTTTAAACCTCAGGCTAGTAACATTTGGGAAATCCAAATGTATTAAGAGTTGTTTGAGTCTTTCTCAATCAAGAGACTTGGATAGGCTACTTTCAGGATAAGAGACTGATGGGACAGGGAGAGGGAGATAGGGAGAGAGAGAAAGAGAGAGAGAGAAGAGAGAATCTGGTGGACTTATATATGCCAGCAAATCATTTCTTATTTTGTGTGTCCATCTGTATTGTAAAGCAAATGTCACACTTAGACTTGGATTCAAAAGAGTCTCAGGTACTGGTTTATTGCCTGTATCATAGCAGAGAAAGCAGGCTGGGGATTTGTATGCAGGATGACAAATGCTTTTCACTGAGAAGAGCCAGGCATCACTTGCACTATCTATTCCAACAGCAAGAGCAAAGGTGTTGGTGAACCTTACTTCAAGAGGGCAAAGTGCCATGTTACCTATGCAGGAGAGGACAAGGGAGCTAAAATATCATGTGGTGGTAAGGTTTACTATATATCCTAAATGTAGCCCATTAGCCCTCCTTTTGCAATTGAATCCAGTTATTAAATTGGAAAGTTACTAATTAGTTCAAAATTTTCCCTTTTAAATTTATTATTTATTTATGGGGAGTGGTGACATACACGTTCCTGTAGCTGAAGTTTTCCTGTGTCCTGCCCAGTCCACAGCCGCTAAGACCCAAGTAAACACACAGAAGCTTATATTAATTAAAACTGCTCAGCCATTAGCTCAGGCTTACTACTGACTAGCTCTTACACTTAAACTCAGCCCATTCCTGTTAATCTATATGTTGCCATATTTTCCATGGCTTTACCTGTGTGCCATTACATGCTGCTCCCTGGATGGTGGGCTGGCATCTCCTGATTCAGCCTTCCTCTTCCCTGAATTTTCCTTACCTGCTTATCCTGTCTATACTTCCTGCCTGGATACTGGCTAATTAGTGTTTTATTTATCAATCAATCAGAGTAACACATTCACAGCATACAGAGCAATATCCAGAGCATACTCCTCACAGCACACAAATGGAGGTCAAAGGACAACTTGGAGAAATCAGTAGTCTACCTCCTCCATATTCATCCTACAGATCAAACACAGGACTGGTGGCAGGTATTTTATCTACTGAGCCATCTTGTCTTCCCAGATCTTTACCTATGCAGATACCTTGGAGAATGTCACTCTTCACTTCCTAGTCTGTCGATAAGTTCCAATTAGTGCAACTCTGGAGTAGGTCATAGCTTTGCCTCTGTCTTTATCTCATGTATCAACTTGTCCTAATTAGTCACTGGTTTTTGATTAACAATATACATAATTCATAATTATTTACAACCATATTTTTCCATCCTTTGAAACATCCAAAGAGAAATTCTTGTTGGAAATGGAATTGGTGCCATGGTGTACTTAATAACTATCCAAATTTTTAGTACTCCTATTTTGACTGGTTAGGTAAAACTTAAGCTCTACTCAAAGTATGGAGAAGGGATATTTTATTTTTGTATCCTATTATCAAGGAATTGCAACTCTAATTTTCTTCCATGTTTCTTTGATGAACTTACATCCAGTAAATTAGCTCATGGATTATAGCTCATTAGCATACACAGAAATAATGTTAACAATTTTAATACACATTGAGATATCATGAGAGGGAATTATATATTAGCATGTAGCCATTAAAAGACATATGATTAAATTCAGATGGTATGACAAATTATAAATAATGTACTAAGTGCTAATATGGGTTCTATATGCATTTGAGGATTGATGTTTCCCAGTGACCTTACATGTGATTGTTTCCAGGAATGCTTTAAAGGTCATGTATAGTTTTCTCAGGGCATGTGAAAAAAAAAGCAAGATGAATCCATCAATTCTGACCATTCTTGACTTTCCCAAAGGTCTGTATGGTGAGAAAGACAGAACTGCACCTGCTGCTTGCTTTTGAGAATTTTCGTTAACATTATTTCTGTGGATGCTAATGAGCTATAATCCATGGGCTAATTTACTGGATGTAAGTTCATCAAAGAAACATGGAAGAAAATTAGAGTTGCAACTCATTACAAGCATGCTTAATAACACTTAAAAGAATGTTTATATGTTAACCCTTTTCAGTGATATTTGTTTGTAGATAATCAGGAAAAGTTTCTTGAACTACATCAGCTAAAATGAGGAATATGTTGCTCTTCTCATGTAGTTATTAGAGACTGGTACTTTGTTATATGCAAATGAAAATCTATGGATTATCATAAATGAGTAATTTTTTTTTCTGTAACACAGCTTGACTTTGGTTAGAACCCAATTATTTTGAGCTTAAAAGAAATAGAATGAGCCCTTTTCATCACCAGGAACCCTATTGATGAAGACTTAAGACTACCGCTGGCATCTAAAGGAAGCAAGACTGGTGTAACGGGAAGTCCCTGAGACTTCAGACATAGACCTTCACACATTAATCTGATTTTACTCTGACCTGTAAGCATACACAAAATAGCCACTCTGTTAATTAGCTTTTATGATATTCTACATAATCATCTTTCAAAGGGCCCTCCATGGATCTTATAAATACAGTATCTTATCTAATAAATAGGATTGGACAGATGGGCAGAAAGGATCTTGACAGGGGTAGATTCTCCTAGGTGACCTGTGTGGGGCAGATGTAATCACAACAATACATTCAAAAGGAACCCCCAGGAGGACCTGGAAGAGAAACCTACATATGTGATATGGAATCGGGCATTGTAATCACGTGCTTTGAAGACAGAGAATACGGATGGAAAACAGATGCCAAAAGAGACAAAACAAGGGACTCTGTCTCTCGAAGCCAGGACTGTGGCATGTCGATTTATGTGCTGTCAGACTTGCTGTCCCCAGAATTATAACACAATAAATTATCACCACATTCAGAACATTTGTAGTAATTTGTCACAGTAATACTCAGAAATTAATATAGCTCTTTATAGTAAACTGAAATGAAAATCGTTGCAACAAGAATGAACTTACAATGCTGTTTATCACAATAACATGTTAATTTCAAAAATCCTTTTTGTGGCTCTTCTTAAATGCTGAGTCCTGTTTATTTTACACACCTATATTTGTTTAGTTGCATCTAAACTCTTATTTATATTTTAAGATTAAATAAGTTCAATACCAATTATCTACTATCTTTATACTCAGCCTATATTTTAAGTTTTAATGTTAACTATTATGTTCAATTAAATCATATATTTATAAAATTGTTCATTAATAGCCCATTGAAGAGTGTTTAAGTCTCTAGCAGAGCTTTTGGAATTTTAGTGTAAAATAAGAAAATATTAGTGTTCACTAATTCATTGGTAATTCAGTAATATCTGCTCACTTAAGTTCAGATCAGAAGATCTAGCTGGCAATTCTGATGTCAGCACAGGAGGACAGCATGGCTAGAGGATTTCTCACTGTTACCTCTACTTTGAAATAGCAATCATTTCTTCAGGCACATTTCCTGTTGGAACAGAAGTCTTCAGAAAAAAGAAAACCATAAGTGTAGCATCTGATTTAGAATCTTCCAGACCAAGCCTTCAATTTTATTTTTTGGCTTAATTATTCAGCAAGTATTTACTGAGATTTATTGAGCAAGCACTTACCTAAGCAAACTGATTACGTTTCATATGTCAAATGTCTGAGAACTACACTAAAGCTCAGATATATCTATAAGCTAAGAATGTAGTCTCAGATGACTAGTTACCTAAATGTACAAATATACTAATTAACTAGTGTTCAAATTTAAAAGGAATAAACCTTCAATCCAAACCACCTTGTATTTTCAGTTCATAAGTTTTTTATTAATTAATGTCTGAATAAAACTATAAAGACCCCCATGAATGCACATGTCAAGCCATCCCATAATTAATATTCCAAAAGGTACTGTCTTTGCCATAGTCTAGCTGACATAGTGACAGGCCCCATCTGCCTTTGATAAGTACATTCAAGTTGTTTTTTGGGAGAGTGGGATAGAGTTCCAGACAGCAGCTAGAATTCTAGGTGTTCTTAATAACTTAAGTCAGTTGAAGTAGCTATCTGTTATGCTTCCTTTCTGAAACGTGGAAACTCCTGCCATATATATATATATATATATTACCAACGGGTGGAAGGAAATCTGAAAGCCACCAAAATACATGAGACAAAGGAAAAGAGTACCATCATTTCAATTTATTTTTTAATTGTATCATTCTAGGACTTTTAAAATGTGCTGACTAAGTGTAGTGGGTACATGTATTATTTTAATCTTTTTCTGTAATGTTACAATATAGCATTCCTATCAGCCACTAGTGCATTATGGGTAATAGTCATGAACTAACATGAGTGGAATTGTACAACCTTCCTCATAACTTCAGGCCATTAGAAAATTCACTTTGTGAAAATATGCTTTTGCCTTTCAGGACAAGATTTAATTTAAGAAAGGAAAAAGTACATATGAAGGCCGGGCGTGGTGGCGCACGCCTTTAATCCCAGCACTCGGGAGGCAGAGCCAGGCGGATCTCTGTGAGTTCGAGGCCAGCCTGGGCTGCCAAGTGAGCTCCAGGAAAGGCGCAAAGCTACACAGAGAAACCCTGTCTCGAAAAAACCAAAAAAAAAAAGTACATATGAAGAAATTTAATATTGATAAATTAATGTAGACTATTCAATAGTCATGCTTCTCAAATTATTGAAAAGACATTATACATTCACTTGATATACAGCTGGATTGAAAATCATTTCATCCTAATGAGTGTTTCACTGTACATTTCCACCCTCACATCTAGACTGTCCCTGACTATAAATTGATATTAGAGCTAAAATCCTATGGACAGAGTAGAGAATCAAGGTGCACAGAGATTGGATTTTCACCTCTAATTTTTGCCACTAACTTCCTAGGTGAATTTGAACCAGCCATTTGTAATTCAAGTTTGTTAGTATTAGATTAGCCGCCTTTTTTTTTTTTTAATTGTTGTTGTCTTTTGTTTGTTTTTCTTTTTTGTAATTTCTTGAAACAGGGCCTCAAATATTCAAAGCTGACCTCAAACTCCCTGTGTTGGTGAGGATGACTTTGAACTCCTGATGCTACTGCCTCCACTTTCTTTTGTTTTAACATAATATTTTTATTAATTATTTGGGAATTTCACATAATACACCCTGATCATACTCATTTCCCAGTCCTCCCAGATCCACCACCCCCAACTCTTGTGACCTCCTCCCATAAAATAGAAGAAAGAAAAAAAATCTACTCCTATTTGTGTTGCTCATATACTCATGGGAGCATGGTCACACTCCTAGTAGCTAGCCCCTTTAAAAAACCAAGTCCTTTCTCACCCCTGGCAGAAGCCATCAACTGTGAAGAGCTACATTTCAGCATCCCTATCACAATTTTTAAGAGTCTCTTCAATAGCATCTTGTCTAGACTGTTTCTTTTTGAGGCAGGGGTTGGGGGTTGTTACAGAAGCCTTCTGTGTCTCTATTCTCAACTCTGAGTCTACAGACATTGATACCACTGCAAAAGACACTTTCTTACCCTTTACAGTCAGTGGCAGCAAGGATCATGGACTTCCCCATGGTTTCTGGTGACAGCACAGACCATGGGTATCTCAGGTATCAGCACAGACCATGGCCCTCTGCATGGTCTCCAGTGGCAGTACAGACCATGGAGACCATCATGGCCCTTGGCAGTAGCACAGCCCATGGACATCAACATGGCTTCAGGAAGCAGCATAGACCAGGGACATCCACATGGCCTTCGGTGGTAACATGGGCTATGGACAACAACATGACCTCTAGTGGGAACACAGACTGAAGACCTCAGCCTCAGCACAGACCATGGACACCATCATGGCCCTAGGCAGCAGCACATGCCACACAGCCTCATCTGTCTAAGTGTTGGGATTACAGACATGCACCACTACACCTGGTTTATGCAATATCAGGGCTTTGTAAATGTTAGCAAGAACTCTACCAACTGAGCTATGCTCCTAGCCACACCAATTTATTTTTTATGATGTTTGAATAGATTAGAGATTATCATCCAGATTTTACATAGTCAGTTTCAGGAAATGGCTAGAAAACATTGGGCAAATATTGCAAAACAGGTCTAGAGAATTGAAATGGCCCAACTATAAATATTCAGTGGGAGATAGACGCTAATTCAGATTTTATGACTCCCTGCTTCAGATTTCTTCATCATCACACTGTGCTGCTCATGTTACAAACTTCACAGAAAAGCATGTTACATGTAAAATCCCACTTTGAACTCAATAAGGACATTGAAGTTATTTCCTACAAAGCATTGTTAATAAGTCAAACTTTAGCTTAAGCTTGCTGTCTGTGTCAGTGGCATAACCAACATGAAATTGTGAGGGTAGTCAGTGGTTAAGAACTGACTTGTCCTCAATAGTCCCACTCTGTGAAAACTGACCAAGAACTAGTCAGAATGATACTCATGGTGAGTGTTTCTACCTTCTGGAAAGGGAAGACCACCCATTTCTCACCAAACAAATAATTTTTCTTACCAGTTCAAGTTGTAATAAACAGATATACCTTGATCTCCATTTAAAATGTACACCAGAAAAGTAAATTGTTGATTCATTTGTTAATAGTTCTTTGTAGAAGGCCTCATTGAATAAATGCTTGAAAATTGTACTTTGTGATAACACAGATGAACTTTGAAGACATGATGTAAAATTACCCATCTATAGAATCTAAAAGTGTTTACAACCTAGAAATTGATAGTAACATGGTTTTATCTGGTGATCTTAGTGGTTGGGAATTAGTGTTGAAGATACAGTGTTCAAAAAATACCACATTTCAGTTACAAAGGAGAAACAACTTCAAGAGATCTGGTGTACAACACAGTGAATAAATGTGTTTTATTTCATTTGTGGAGTGTGGTCTCATTTATAGTCCATGTTAGTTCATGTTGACTTGGAACTCACAGTGTAGCTCAGGCTGGTCTTTAATTCTACTTCCTCCTACCCCCATTGCCTGGGTACTTGGATTGCAGGTGTGTGCCATTACTCTTGAAAAATGTTAAGAGCATTGATAACATGTTCTAGTTACAAAAATGGCAACCATATGAGGTAATCCATATGTTAATTATCCAGGTTTAGTCATTTAACAATGTAAATGGACTCCAAAACAGTATTTAGACACAAATACATATATTTGTCATTTTTAATCTCATAAAGATTTTCAGTTATTAGTCAATTGTATGTGCAGCTATTTTTCAAATTTATTCTTTTACAAATATTGATGAAGAATGTGTGTTGGCAGTAGGAAGGAATCTAGAAGACAAGAGAAGAAGAAACGAAAGAAATTATGAATAGTAAAAGGTCAACAGGAGGTCAAGGAGAGGTATTTTCTCTGCACAGGGTTTCTCTAGAGCTACTCTCATGTTGACTGTATTGCTTTAATTAGTCACACATTGAATCGGATTTAGAGCAGATTTAAATGAATTCTTTAAAGTTGGGGTAAAGACCTGTGAAATGCATACTTTTTCCTATTGCATACTTTGTGTTCAATAGGATAGAGGTTCTGGACATGAAGAGAGAAAATCCTACAAATAGTAAACAGATCCTGCCTTTTCATTTCTGAGGCTAATATGAGTGATGAATGATAAAGAAAAATAAGTTGTAGCAAAACGTTGAAGGTAATGAATAGTGTGAGGAAAGGCTCATATGAAAAATAAAAAGTCAACAGTGGGAATTATACTGAAAATTTTAGAAATTAAACTCATTTTCTAAAGATAAAGATTTAAGTGGCCCAAATTGGCAGTATGGGAACAGAACATTTCAATCAAAAGCTGTGAATGTTTTAGACAGACTAGTGAAAAAGTAACAGGCACAAGTTGTGAATGACAACTAATTATTCTGTTTAACTAGAAATGGTTCCCAGGTTTCAGGGTAGTTTCTCACCCCTAACAACTACTGAAGGCCTCAAACAGCTTTGGACTATAATATGTGCATTATATATCACATATAATCACATATAATATACTTATATAACATCTACCATATTTTAACTAAGGCTTATATATTATAAAAGAAATTCTTTCAAACAAAAAAATGTATTTTTCTTAATTCTCTTTAATTTTTTATTAGAGCAGCAGGATTGATGGAGTGTCTTATTTGCTTCTTTATTTGTTCTATTGAGATATCACACCTTGTACACATATGGATCCCTAGTAGGATCCAGTACCTCCTGGGGCTCTCTGGCCTCTCAATCTAGTTGAAACAGTGAGTGAGAGACCCTGTTTCAAATCACAAAGTGGGGAACAACAGAGGAGGACATTCAAAATCAACCTCTTGACACTACAAACACACATGTAGAGTGTGTATACCTGCACATATGTGTGGGCATACACAAATGTAACATAATAATGGAAGAAAAAAATGGAAAACTCAGGAAGGTGAACATCTGTATCTACCAGGGCATTGTGAAAATCCCATACTTTGGTAGATATAGGCCAATTTTCCAAAACTGAAAACCACATCTTATACTCTTAGACTGGCTTCACACACTATGCTGATGCTGATATATAAATGCAAACAAAAAAATTTACATACTTCCACCAAATAATTTCATCTTATTCTTTCTTTTCTTGTTTTATTTGTTTTGTCTTTTAGATAGTGTCTTATGTAGCCCAGGCCTTCAACTCACTTCACAATTAATGCTGGCCTTGAAATCCTGATCTTCCTGCCACTACCTCACATACTCTGGAATTACAGGTGTGTGTCATGATGCCCAGATTTTCATTTCATCTTTTATAAAATTCCTTAAGGTGATAGCGGACACATAAAATATTGTTTCATCAATCCTGAGCAGTCATTGATGAATCAAGGCTAGTTTGATACTGAAGTTCAGACCAATTTATTTTTGGAATACTTAAAAAGGCGTACAGCTGAATTGACAAAAGTCCTTAGATATCCAGCCTCAACATGAAATTTGAAATTTGACCCCTGGCTCCAAAGTGAAGAGTGATTTTCTTACAATTTAATTCTAGTGGAAAAATAAAATGTCACTCAAATAATCCTTTATCATTTTGAGCTTATGAAGGATGTTCCCCAACATGTGAGTTTAAACACTGAGATGAATCTTGGAAAAAAGTATGGAGTTTTGAACTTGAAACTTAATGCTTTATTCCAAAAATAATATGGGAGTAATTTTAGTAAGTGTGCCAATACAGGGAAGCGTTATTTAACAAATATGAGGGAACTGGGCTTTTCCCAGAGACTTTGTGATGATCTAGCTAGTAAAGGATTTTTCATTGCTTTTTCTTGGTCATACTTAGGAAACATATTTAATCACAAACAAAGGAAGAAGTGGATTTCTCACATAATTAAAAGTGATGACTGTGGAGGCGGCAGTATTAGAATTTTAAGATCTGAGGAAGAGAGACAAGCGCCGTGTATTAATTGGCAGTTTGAGTAGCTGCAGTGCCTGTGCTATTCTGTAATTATCAGAAGTTGGAGGCCTTTTTTTGTTGATTGCATCAACTAAGGCATTTTCTGAAGCCAGGTGCAAGGAGCATCCATATTAGAATCTCCAGTAGACCTCACTCAAAATGTAGGCTTTAAGGTTCCATATAATTAGTTGTATTAGATGCTATAAGAGTTGGGAGTAGATTAAATGTATGCATTGACATTTTAAATGAGTTCTTCCAAATGTTTTTTTTGCAAACTAAAGTCAAGAAATCATTTGCATCACCTTCTGAGTGTGATATAATAAATGAGTATCTAAGCATCGGTGCTGACTGGAGAAGATTGATGCAAAGTGACAGCCGGAAGCCTACACCCAGAATATACCTCTTTAAATGTTTTCCCAGTGATCATCCTCCACTGTAGAGAGAAGCATGGAACTCAAGAATCAAAAGTCCCTGACCTTATGTTGTAACTAGCCTCCTAATCTAAATGTTCTTTGGAAGGTCATACACAGGCAGCCAGGTTGTCCTTGAACCTACCATATTATACTCTTGAGAGAAACTGGACCTGAGGAGCAAAGGGACTACTTTTCCAAGCACACTTCACAATGATAGCTGTGTTATAAGACAACTCTCTCATGGAGTCACTGTTGCATAATACAATGATCAATCAGTCTGCATTTCAGTTTTGTGATGTTTCTACTTTATTGCAGTTGTTTGCAACCTTTCTAATGCTGTAACCCTTTAACAGCATAACCACAGTGACCACCACCCATAGAATTATTTTGTTGCTAGTTCATAACTGTAATTTTGCTACTGTCATGAATTGTAATGTACATATCTGATATGCAAGGTATCTGATATGTGTCCCCCAATGGGATTGTGACCCACATGTTGAGAACCAATGCTTTATAATGCTTTATTGTTTAATGCTATTTTGTGATAGATCAAAGATGGCTTATCCTGAAAGGTGAAAAGGAGTCTGTAATAGATTAAGAGGGTATAAAATAAGAGATCACAAGGACTTATCAGGAGAGGAGGGGGTTGTGATTCTTAAGAAAAGGATAACATTTTAGGCATTAAAATAAGAGCCTCCACAGCTGTTAGTCTAAAGTTCATGAGTTCCCACCATCCTTGGTGCATGAGCTGGGTTTTTGGAGCCCACTACCTATGATGGAACACCTTGCACAGCCTTTATGTGGGGGTGGGGAGCTTGACCTGTCTCAACTGAATGTACCAAGCTCTGCTGACTCCCCATGAGAGACCTTAACTTGTCAGAGGAGGGAACAGGGTGGGGGGTTGGGGGAGAAAGGCTGGGGGCAGGAGGAGGGAAGAGAGGGGGATGTGTGGTTGGTATGTAAAATGAATTAAATTTTTTTAATTAAAAAAAGAAAAAAATAAGAGCCTCTTTAAACTGTCCTAGCTGTCCTAGTCTAGGATGGTTTATCCTTACATCACATTTCCAATTTAATACAGCACTGAAAACAGACACAGGAGAATCTTCTAAGACACAACTTTTAACTGTCCATGATTTTCTTCAAAGCATTCTTCATCCATTGATGTCAAGAATTGCAATGAATAGTTTCTCACACTAAAATTTATCTAGTTCCACTTGAATTCTGATCTGAAGCTAACAAATATAACTTAAGTCATTGATATGAGAAGAAAAATTAACTGTAAAATTTATATAGTAAAATCAAATATCCAGCTCTATAAATCTTTGGGAAAGCTTTATGAAACTGATGTTGTAACTAAGACCAATAGGTATTTGAAAATGTTTACTTACTAAACATTTAAAATGTTTAAACTATCATTAAACTACAAAGTGTGTCAACTCATTTATTATTAACAACCACCCTATGTTACTTCCTCATTCTACAATTACTATATAGTGGTTAAATAATTTTCCAAAGTAACAAAGACTGAATGTAAAATCATGCCAACTCATTTTGACTCAAAAATACATGTTACACAATATGATTTACATGCCATAAAAATAAAAGGAAGCATGCTCAGTGCGGTGGTGCACTTTAATCCCACACTCAGGGGGCAAAGGAAGGAAGATTTCTATGAGTTTGATCAGCCTGGTCTACATAGTTAGTTCCAGATAGTTAGGACTACACAGTGAGACCCTGTCTCAAGAGGTCAGGTAGTTATGAGTATCCGCAGAATCAAGGAGTATCTTTGATGAGTCTTATCCTTATGAGTCTTTATAAAGGCATAATGAAAAATGATAGGATGAAAGTTAACCTGTAATTTTGCCCTATGTTGGAAGCAACAGAATTCATCAAAAATGTTTCAGGGCCATGAGTAGATAGATTACTCTGCACCTGTTAATAATACCTGTTAACTAGCCAATAAAATCTCACTAATTTTTAAATACTTTGATTATATATATATATATATATATATATAGTGTGTGTGTGTGTGTGTGTGTGTGTGTGTGTGTGTGTGAAGGGTAAGAGGAAAGTTCTCAGGAGTCAGTTCTCTTTTTCTTCCAAACCTTGCAAATCATGGAGGTCAAACTCAGGTCATCTAGCTTGGCAGAAAACACCCTTACCCACTGAGCCATCTCACTGACTCTAAAATCTCATTAATTCATACTTCACTGCATATATAGTCATACAGTCAGTGTTTCCACTCCCTGTAGAAGAATGGAAGTGAATGTACGGCATGACTGAAATTTAAAGGAGAAATATTTAACTACCTTACTAAGATGCACATTGTCTTTTAGACTTTTCAAAGCATGCATTTGCATTCTATTAATATATTTGTTATAAATGAGTCACAACTGTGATTAATGTAAGTTCATCAAAATCCCTACTCTGATAGTAGTTAATAGTTTGAGTTATCACATTATAAAACCAAATATATGTTAAAACGCTCTCTAAATTAACTTTCTTCACTAATTCAGATGGACTTTCTCCAATTAATATAAATAAATAATATGCTCTTGAATTGCTAGCTTCAAAGCTACTTCATATTTTTAATAAAATTGTTGGGATGCTAGCATACTTTTAATTATTAGATGCTTACTTTTCTATGGTAAATACATGCATCATGTAATATTTATGACAAAGAATTGTACACACAACATGATGCTTTTGTAACTTGATCTTTCAATTATGTATAATCTACTCCTTTTTAAACATGAGTTAAGGATAAGTAAGTCTGCCCTAGCTGCTGTATTGTCCTGGAGTAATGAATTCATAGTCTTGCTTACTGTTCTGTATGCTTAAAGGCACACTACTGCTTTGTAGAATGGCTCCTCGCCCTTACATTTGTGTATGCCAAAATCAAGACAGAGAAGAATTATTGTTAATGTGAGCTTTGCTATATTTCAAAAAGATAGTGAAGATGAAAAACTGTAGTTTGGATAGATATGTGTTTAAGTCTCTTGATGTGACACGTTGTTAATTTATGTCCCAAATTCTGTCATACTAACATAGGCAATGTATAACTTAAAGTCTTCAAAAGAAAAGCAATTATTTTGTAAAGTATGTGCATATTTTTTAAATATTCTATGGGATATCTTCTTAGATATATATCACCAGAACTCACATTTATTCCAAAATAAAAGTGTTGTAAGCACATACTGTCTCACTGAGCTGTGTTCTCCTTACATTTTTTGATGCATAGGAGGTATGTTTGGGGTGGGTAAACCTTTGCTTATCTCCATATGTTTGAATGCCTCCTTGAAATATTGTACAATGCATTTTATCAGACATGTGGAAAACACTCCTTTACTAGGAAAAATAACATCAAAACCTTTGTTTATTAACATGAATTCTAGGTAAAATGATACACATGATATTAAAGTTACTTGCAATTATTTAAGGCTTAATGAATAGGGTTATATGATTTTGAAGACAAAAGTAATTTCCATATAAAATAATTAAATCTTACAAATTAGCAGGTATGCAAACAGAATTATTTTATTTTGTATCCATTATTTGTATAACTCTTTTGAAACTATACAGTTGGTGTCTATGCCTCATAGGGTGGTACTTAGGACAAATGTTTATCTATAGCTTCGTTTCAGTCTTGAACAAAGTTATAACAGTGTGTTTTTTTATTTCATTTCTATTCTATTATCAAAAGTTTATTGATCACTTAGTATGGTCACAGCATTGTACTTGTGAGGATAAGTGTAAACTTCATTGTTTGAAAGTCCTGTCTTAGTTTTATCTAATCTAAATATTAAGATCATTTAAATAATAACTTGTATGGATCAACAGCAAAAAGTTGGCTTCATCAATAATTGGAGATGACATTGAAGTAGTTATAAATATGGTGCTGAAATACCTTGGAGTGTTATTGGTAACACAGTACAACAGATGAAAAGATAATGTGGCTGGGTATAATAATAATATATACGTAGTCTTTATCGAATGACTATTAGAATATCCTGAGCAATGAGAATATTTTCTGTTACTTTTAATAGGACACTCCCCACCTTTGTGAGGGGTCTCTTATACCTTGGGATGGCCTAATATTCACTATGTACCTGAGGTGGATCTTGACTTTCTTTTCTTCTTGCCTCTACCTTCCCAATGCCAGGATTACAGGTGTCCACCAATGCACCCAGTTTATGCAGTGCAGGGCTTTGAACCCAGGACATTATGCATGCTAAAGCTACCATTCTACCAATGCAGCTCTACCCTGGGTCCTCCTTCTTTCTTTTTCTTTTCTTTTCTTTTCTTTTCTTTTCTTTTCTTTTCTTTTCTTTTCTTTTCTTTTCTTCCTTCCCTGCCTCCCTCCCTTCCTTCCCTCCTCCCTTCTTGCCTGTCATTTTGTTGTTGTTGTTGTTGTTGTTTCTTTTGGTTTTATTAGGCAGGATCTCACAATATAGCTTAGGCTGTCTTGGACCTCACTATGTAGATCAAGTTGGCCAGGAAATTGTAAGTGTTCTGCCCCTGTGTCCTGCTTGGGTTAAAGGTCTGGACACCACCTGCTTTGGCCAGTTGGGAGTCTGAATGGACTGTTGCCTAGTTCAAAAAGAAGTTTTTCTGACCAAGGTTGAGAGCAGCATTCATTAATCTGTGCCTATAAGTTTAGAAAACAGTTTGACCACATGTCCCTTTAGCGAAATGATTGTACTGAGTTCCTCCTATGGCATTATGATCTCCCCAGCTACAGACAAATTTGCTATGTTTACTGCACCAGCCATTAATTTCCTCCTGTGAAGCAGATCTCGTATTCAATCAGAAAATGGTGGATACGGTCCCTTAACCATCATGCTGCTATTGCACCACTGTCCATATCTGGCCTGGCGAGTCAATGTTTTAGTCTACAGAGTCCACTGCTTGGTAAGCACACGGATAACTTTTTTTCCCTAGCATTCTACATAACACCCCATGAACTATGGAAGATGCTTAGCAAGGGGGAGTTTCCAGAATAGTTCTAGCTTGACTCTTATTCCTGAAAACATAGTGTGCAATGTCTTCCCCAATGGAATCTTACAACCTGCTTAGGTGGAGCAATCAAATGCAATGTCAAGAGCCGGAAAGTACACTTTCTTTTAAAGCTTGATTGGAGAGATCACAAGGACCATTCTCATCACCTTATTCCAAACCTGCTGTTTCTTTTCCTTATGACAGTCTGATAAAGTTTCTTGGTTCCCACTCTGAAGGTTCTCCTGAGGAGCTCATACTCAATCCTTACTCATGTTCATTCTTCTAAAGTGACAGTAGTTTAATGTCTCTTTCTCTAAATCTAACTCTTCTACCAAGCAGGTCTTCTGATTCACTATAAAATTAACTTCACTTGCCTCTCCCTATTTCATAGAAAGAGGCATCAGGTACTCCTCTTTCCTTTAAACAATTCTTATATCATCAGCCACCAATCAATTGATTGAAATCTGGTGTTGACATTGTTTCAGCACCTCAAACACGGTTTTAAGTGATCTATAATCTCTACAAATTTTATTACACTTCTTTTGTGTCTTGAGGCTTCAATTTGCCTTTTTTTCCCACTGAATCTTGAGCTGAAATGTTCAGAAACTGTATGCAGTGGAAGTCTTCTGATACCAGTATAAACAACTCTGCACACCCTTCTCAATACTGCTACCAGTTGAGCTTTTGAAATGGAAGCAGGACCAGCCTTCCCTTCCTGAATGTTACAGAACAAAGCCTAGATTCTTTGATGTGGCATGTAAGGCTCCAGGTACAAAAAAAGCCTGCGATATTTGCTCCCAGTGTGCAATTTTAACTTCACTGCTCTATTTTTGAACTGTTCTGTGATATAGTAAAAAAATGGCATAGAGTTCTCTAAAGGCGCTGTTTCCCTTTCCCCTTCCCTTCATTCTTTTCTTTTCTTTTTTTGTTTTTTTTTTTCCTTTTTTTGTCTCATTTCATGTAGTTTCTTTCCACTCAATCTACTCGGACTTATTCATTCCCCTTCCACACTTAATTTTATGCATCCTTTCATTTGTGAACCCTTCATAAGTGTTCCTACAGAATAAATTTACTTTGCTTTCTCTATTATGAAAATTGTTTCATCATGTTATAAATGATTTATTATGTTTATCTGCTGTGCCAATAAGGAATTCTTGGGCTGTGTATATGGATCAGTTGGTAAAAAGCTTGCCATGAAAACATGAAGACCTGAGTTCAGTCCCTAGAATCTATGTGAGCTCAGTCCCTAGACCTGAGCATGGTGGTGTGTACTTGCCATCTGAGCACTGGGTGGGGGAGTGAGTAAGACAGGCATCTCCCTGGGGCTCACTGGCCATCTGTCCTTGCCTACTCACTTCAGCCCAATGAGAGACCCTGTCTCAAGAAACAAAGTGGTTGACTCCTGTGAGGCATTGCTCTCTGGGCCCTACATGCATGAAGATATAGGAACACACACCCACACATACATATATACAAATGTACAGACACATAAATAAATACATATTTTTTTTATTTTGATGTTTGCATCACTTCTTAGCAGGGAGTCAGGACTTAGTTAATGTTGTGGATGGACAAATGTATTCTATTTCAGGCAATCAAAGTGAAGTTTTGATGAATATGTGTTTGTTATAGTTAAATAATGATTGGTACTACATTGAGCACTTGTATGTGTACATGTTTATTTTAGTTATTCCTTAAAGTAACTTTACAAGATACTGGTGTCTTAATTTTACAAACAAAGAAATAAGACCAAAAGGAATTAAAGAGTACACCCATGTCTCATAGATCATAAGTTACAGGAATTTAAACATCTGCTGTATGCCACACTGGCAGTTCCTCACCATATGTCCACAAATGAACTGTACATCAAGGATTAGTGGATGTTCCCTTTTTATAATTAAAAAACAGTCATCATAATGGCAATGTCTGATTCAAAATAATTGGTGTGTTAAGATAGGTAGCCTATGTATGCCTCCAAAAGTTCATATCTGTTCATAGAAGTGACCTTCCCAGAACACTTCTGAAGGCGGCGTGTAAAACAACAGATCTCATATCCCTCGGTATGTCATCACCTAAGCACCTACATGAAATAACCATCTTTTAAATGAATGAACAGTTGTCCATCATACTCTGTCAGCAGGTCTGAGATTAAACAAACAAATGCATTCATAATTATAAAAATTAACTAAGACAAAGTTTAAGGTATGCTAAATAGAAGAGAAAAATGACTCATTTTTTCTTTGAAATAATTACAGATTTAGAGAAATTAGCAAAAAGTTAAGTATATAGACATCTTGGCCATCCTCCAGTAGAGTAAGATTTTACTTTGTAAAGAGAGTTGCATACTCTATATATGAAGATTCCCTTGGGCACTTCAAAGATAATTTTATCTATATGTATCTTTTCCAGAAAAATGTTAAAATAGAACTCTAGCAGCAGTTATACTCTATGGAATGTAATACCTAGTTCAGTAAATGTATTGTATGTATAGGCTCCCCTTAGAATTCATTTCAGCTGCTATAAAATTGCCAGTATGTTTGGAAAAATAAATTTCAGTTATTGCATTTGCAGCTGGTGGCTGGCCCTGTTCATGATCCTGCTTTCTTTAATGACTATGATTAAATCACTGGAGGTTATTCACACTCCGGGCCCTCTGCTGCCTTTCCAACAGGAGCTGTGTCCTCTCAAATTAGTGTAGTGGGGGCAAACAGTGACCTCCTGATATGAAGAGCCACCGAGAACATGGAAAGATTTCTCCAGGGCATTTTATCCATTCTTAGTTAGATGATAAAGTGATCATAAACAAAAGTATGGAGCTGGTTATAGTAACTCATACCTGCAGTCTCAGCACCTAGGAGGATGAATTGGGTGGATCACCATGAGTTCTAGGATTGACTGAGCTACAGGGTGCAACTTGTCTCAAACAAGTAAACAAAAACAATATTTGTTAATAATAGTATTTATATTTAAATAAAATTGTGTAAATGTCCTCAGTATATTCTGTTTTCCTCAGAGTATTCAAGAATACAATTGTCTCACTGACATGATGTTCTGCTATAGTTTATAGGAAACTGGTTTACCTCTACGTCATTGTAAAGTTGATATAAAATATGGCCCAGGATATTGTTTGTTCTTTAAATATCAATGACACATTTGAACACCCAGTGTTTCCACTCTTGTTTACCAGTCTCATGAGGTTTTTTGCTTGTATGGAAAAAAGTCCATGAAGGAGTAACTCCTCCCCAATGAAGAATAATGTTTATTAAGGAAACCCATATCCAATCCCTTTCATTTTGAGTGTCAGTTTGATTGATCTTGTATTTCTTTAGGAAAATGCAAAACTGGTTTCTATTACCTTAGGACATGGAAGACAAATCAAAATTATTCCATAGAACTGTATTTTATGGTTTGGGGAAAGTATATGAGTGATAGAAAAATTATTTGTTTCACTTTGTCAGTAATTTAAAAGTAAAATGTTCACAGTAGCAAAAGTCTAATTCATTGTATTCCTCGGTCTTCACTCATTGGATTAACTTTGTGATTTGTAGGTGAATGTGGAGTAATGCACATAGAAAGAGCTATTTGTAAAATGTCTGATTGCTCACAATGGCATCTTCTTATAATTAGTGACTTAAAATTTCCCAAAAACCTGTGTGCTAAATCCTTGTTCACCAGAGTTGTACAATTAACCAGATATGGTATCATTAAGAAGTGGAGCCAGTAGGAGAATTTAGGTTGTTACAGGCATGTTTTTAAAGAGAATAGTGGGACCCCATTCTGTCCTGTTTCTCACCCTGTTTATGAGGTCAATACACTTCCCTACCTGTCATGACATTACTCCAGGCCACATATTATGTAATCAACTGATCATGTACTGAAACCTCCAAACTTATAAGTAAAATAAACCTTTCTTCTTTATAAGTTGATTAGCTCAAGTGTTTGGTATAGTAAGACAAGGATGACCAACTCACTTGTGCTTGTCAGCTTCTAGTCTCTATACCTGATACTCAGCAGTATGCCTGATATAAACTATTTTAGAAAAATAAATACTTGTTTGACTCACAGTTTTAGGAGCTTCCATCCATGTTCATGTGGTACCATTGTTCCTGAGTCATAATGAGGTTGAATATAATGATGAGATGAATGTGGAGAACAGAGCGGTTCTACTCAAAGTGATCAGGAGGCAGAGACAGGGAAAGTTAACTGATCATAATATGCACTGTTCAATAGGGCACCCTTTAAATAACATCATCCCAGCTGGACCCCACCTCCTAAAGTTTCCGCTGACTTCCAAACAACCCCATCAGTCAGCATTGCCTGTATCACCTCTTTTTCATACTGTTTTTATATTATAATTACATCATTTCTCCCCCATCCTTTTCCTCCCTATAACCCCTCCCGTGTACCTCCTTTGTTCTCTCTCAAGTTCATGTCCTCCCTTTCTTTAATTGCATAATGGACACCAAAGGAAGAATTCAGGTGAGATTTCACTTGATTGATGTCAAGATTTGATTTGATTATCATATGCATCTATTTTTAAACCCACTGCAAAATTCAAAATGTGTTTCCTGGGGCTCTCTGTGCATGTATATGAATATGGGTATGTTTATGGTGGAATATTATTTTTAGGAGGACCTAAAGGCTTCATGGTCGTGCATTGCAAACAGTAGCTTATTTTTACATGCTGTGTAATTGGTTCATCTGCCACTACACAATCACTGTTTCAGTTGATAACAGGAAATGAAGCTTTAGTATTAAAAAAAAATGTGAGCACTTTCATATCATTTTATTTAAATGAATTGGAAAGAAAATTAAGAGGAAGTAAAATGCCCCCAATCAGGAATAAAATCATATATGAAGGACACATGCTCTGAGAGGTTCTTTGAACTGGCAGTTTCAGCTCAATGCCTGTGTTTATATTTGTTATCCTTTTTATATTGGCTACTGGTACTCACTCCTAATTCAGTTAGTTTATTCACTGACAGTATAAGGCTACACAAGTGCTCTGCATTGAGCCTTTTTATGTCCAAACTTGCAACAACCCTTTGTAATGTCAATTACAATTACTACCAGTTGATGACTGTGGTTGATAAACAAGCTAGCTGCTCTTGGAAGCTGACTCATACAGCATCTTAGGTAAGGAAGTCCTGACAGAATTACTCTGCTGCAAATGATTGACTGCCTATAATTCTGAAATCCTAAACTCGAAATTAAATGGGCCAACATACAGAGGAGTCTGTATCTGTACCTAGGAGGGAAGCTTCTCTTTTCATTTTCTCTCTATGTAGCAAATTACCTTCTGCAAAACATTGGACCTACAGTATGTTTTCAATAGATATGTACATATCTGTTGGTTATAGAAATCATCTTAGTTAATTGCTGTGAAGAGACACATGACTACGACAACTCTTATAAGGAAAACATTTAATTAGGGCTGGCTTATAGTTCAGAAGTTCAGTCCATTATCATGGCTAGGAGCATGGCAGCATGCAGGCAGACATGGTGCTGGCTACATCTTGATCAGAAGGCAACAGGGAGTGGTCTGACACACTGGGCAGTTTTTTGAGCATAGGAACCTAAATGCCCACCCCCACAGTGACACACTTCCTCCAACAAGGCCACACCTACTCCAACAAAGCCACACCTCCCAATAGTGCCGCTCTCTATGAGCTAATGGGGGCCAATTATATTCAAACTACCACAGAAGTATTTGGTTAATTGCTGAATTTGATAGTTATTCTTAGTGCTCTGGGTAGCTACTTATTTTCTTTCTCCATTGATTTGGTTTCTGGAAACAAAAATGAGTTGTTTTTTAAATGATATTTCTTAATCTGAGTATTAATTATATTTAATTTCTCATTATATTACATATCTAAAATAGTCATTTTATATCAAAATCAGAAGATTTAAACCTCACTTTTGGCTAAATGAAAAAAAAATATTGAGCCTTTCTACATAATCAACAAGGTTCCCAGAGTTCACAATAAATAATTTTAAGAATTTGTCAGTTGCAGCAACTGAGACAATTCCATAGACTGCCAAAAATACTGGTATATTTCTTATTTCCTAGTCTAAGGTATGTTTTATAAAACAAATCTAGTGAAAATCATTTTCTTCCTAATTAATGTGATGGTACCCTCTCTGTTCATTTATAGTATTTATGGTATTATGTCCAGTTTCATTGTCGTCTTCTCCACCAATATACTTATGACCTTAACCAAAGCCAGCTTTGCATGTATACCATAGCTGTTTCTAATTTCCTCTCTACAAATGTTATTAATTTTGCTTAGAGGACCTTTCTCTTCTTTACTTAGAAATTTTTTTGTTATCTCTATTATTTTATGTCTATATTATAGCTTGATATTCCATTCTCTGATAGTCTTTTTGTGACCCCCAAAAAAAGAAGGAAAAGAAAAAAAGAAGGAAGGAGAAGGAGGGGAAGGGAGAGAGGAAGTAATGGAGAGAGGAAGGAAGAGGACGGAGGGATGGAGGAAGAAAAGAGTAAGGGGAAGAGAGAGAAAGAGCTACATATGTCTCTTCCCTCGTACTGCAGAATACATGTACCCATTGTTTCAAGTGATTAAGTATATCTTAGCTTGATCTTTATTTATTTGCATCTTGTTTTATCTTGAAGTTTTGAAAGACCTGGCCCCAGTCTTGGCAACACGTTTTCTTCACGAGACTGTGCACCTCTCTGTTGGCAATGTGAATTTGAAAACTCACTGGAGAAACTAGAGGCATCATTGTTGAATGGAAAGAGATAAGTCTCAGTCCAGTAGAAAAAAAACTCATAAATTCATGTACTTTGATTCTCTGACTTTCTGAGAGCACAGGGAAAGGGGGAATTATATTTAGTAGCAGAATCAAACTTTACGTATGTCATTGTAGAACTCATTCTTATATATGAGAGTTAGGATGTTTGAATTTGAAAAAAGAAATCCTAAAGTTTGTAACGTCATTGTCCTTCATGGTAGTAAGCTTGGCAAAATTGCTGTAATCCATTTTAAAAAACCCAGAAGATTATGAAGATTTAAAGCCAAGCTAGAAAAAAAATGTGAGATACAGTAATATGAACTGTGAAAAATTTAAGCATATAACCACTATATTATTAATTTTATCAAATGTTGATAAAAAATATGCTAATATAAGTCAAATTTTCATTCCCTTTCCTATGAAAACCCAACAAAAGAAAAATTGCTCATCTGGCATAAGAGAACCAAACCAAACAACAAAAAAGGCTATCTTCAATTATTTTATGTTGCTGCTAAAAATGCTATATATTGGGTAATTTATAAAAAATAGAAATTTATTTCTTATATTTTGTGTTTTGGCAAATCAGATCAAGGAGACTCATTTTGTAAGGGCTCTTGTTACACTGTAATGTGATGAAATGGCAGCACGTGCAGACTCAGGGCCCTTATTTATCAATCGTTCTCAATTCATCAAATCCTGATTGCTTCCCAAATACGATCAGCCAGACCTCCAAATTTAACTACTATATGTATTTGAGGATTAAATTTAAAGCAATAACCTTTATCCAGCATTCTCAAATTATAGCAAAGACCCTTTCTACCTAAGCTAGCACTTTAGGAACAAAGAGACTCAAATTATTTGCAAATGATTTATCTTCCTCTGTCCTGTCTGTGAAGTACTCTGGCACATTTTCCTTAGTCTTCTGGGCTTTCAACATTCCCCTTTCTTTTCTCAGCCACCTATACTCTCATTGACTTAGCCTCAGCAACAATTGTGGTTTTTTATTTTTAAACACATACATTCATTGTCTCAATTACTAGCTGTGGTCAAAGCTCAACCAGTCTTTAGCTTTTATGATAATACTCAATCCTGCTTAGGTCAGAGGAAAAGCAAAACACAAGGCAAGGCAATTACTGCCATCAATATTTTAAAGCATATATATATATATATATATATATATATATATATATATATATATACATGTATATTTATATGTATGTTTTTAAATATTAATGACAGTAATTGCTTTTACATATACCATATATGTTTTAAATTTTATTTGTGTGTTTTATATATTATATAATATTTTTTGAACACTCATTTATAGATATTTAGATATTTCTGTATAATATGCATATTTTAGCATATATTTGAAACTTTTATTTAGAATCTGAGCCTAGAGATGTATAAGAACTCGATAAGTTTTAGTAGATGATTTGACTTGGAGCAAAAATGTAAGTGTTGGTTTGGCTATAATTGAGCCTACTTTAAAATTGCTGAAAATAAGAATTGAATTTGACAAGTATATAAAGGACAAATTTTCATCACTAGACACATTATGAGATAGCAAAACTACTATGTTTCAAAACTAGAAAAATATATGAGTCATGTTGGTAGGTAGACTTCTCTTCCCTCAGGGATGATAAACACTAGAGCACAGACATGGCTAAAATCACTATTGGTTGATAAAAATAAGTCAGCATCAGTATCTCAGTCATTAAGAATGATGGCAATGAAGATAGAGATGATGATGATGATAAAGAAATGAAAGCAAATATTTATCACACCTCCCAATTGATACTAAATGTTTATTACAAAGATTGTCCTCATAATATAACTATGAGAAAATGAGGAGGAGGATAAGCCATTTCACCATTTCCCAAACAGAACCACTCTACTTATAACTGAGACTGCTACCCACCCTAAGGACCATAATAAAGAGAATGAGATGTGAAGTTTATGCTACCACCATGGGAACTTTTCTCAATCAACATCACTGTGTTCTGACATCCCTTCTTCATACCCTAGGTAGAGTTTAAAAATCCTAGGTTCAAAAGCAATGCTGATGCACTTGTCCCCTGGGTCTAGAACTTCAGCCTCATTTTTTAAAATTAGTCAGTATTTGAATTATATTCCATAATAAAACAAGGATAAATAGATATCTATTTTTCAAGATATGTTTTGATTATTTTTCTAATATTTTAATATGTATTCTGGGATGAATATAGGGGAAGCTAGGGGTTGCTTAGAAAGAAATAAACAATATTGAATTGTCACTTTTCATAAGATTTTTAAGTTTAGTGATTAAAGACCTCTCCTGTTTTAGAAAATTGCTTCTGTAGTTAAAATCTCCTTTCTGCGTTCCAAAGTTCAAATAGTTATCCTTGGATTAGGTGTTTATCTGTTCACACTCTGTGTCTTAAGATTGAGACAATACACTGGTTTGAATTCTTTGTTTTCCACAAGCAGTCTACATCCTGTGACTCTACTCCTATCCTAGTTTCACGTTCAGAGCTGAAGAGGTTTCTCAGTGGTTAGAACACTTGTTGTTGCAGAGGTTCTGGATTTGGTTCCCAGTACCTGCATCATGGCACACAATTATCTATATCTCCTGTTCCAGGGTCAGATACCGTCTTTCAACTTCTTCAGTCATCAAGCATGTATAGGTTGCATATACATACATGTAGGCAAAACATTCATACACATTAAGAAAATAAAATGAATGAAACTTTAAAAAACATTTAAAGAAGTATTTTTCATACCTGTATATGTATGCCATTTTTCATGTTTTCTCCCATTTTTTCCATCCTCCTTTCCATTCTTCCTTTGGGTCTTTTCTACTACAAATGACTCCTCTGCTAAGAGTCAGGCACTCTCTTAGGGATGGAAGGTGTGAATTTGGCAAGACACGCTGTTCTGACCACTACAATGTCTTCATTTACAGTGAAAAACTCAAAATTCCACACAATCTAGAGAATCACCTTGGGGGGTTGGACGTTGTCTGGGTGAAGCCATTGCCATCGCCTCCAAGAACACCATGGGCACCCACTTTCCTCATCAGTAATTTGCCAGAAAGAAAAGTAGCAGACCAAATCACATGTCGCTTAAATTAAAGAAGATTTATTATTTATAATTCATGGGCCACTTGTTAAAGCCTGAAGCGCATCTGTCAGCAATGACAGCATCCCAGATGCTTGTGCTCTGTATTATTATCCTGGCATCTAAATTATGAGAAAATCCTAAAAGGGCATTCTAAGTAGAGGAAGCAGCATGGATAAGGCATGAAGGTGAGCAATAATCAATTATGTAGTACTTACTATTTGTCAGGCAATAATCTAAGTATGGACCATAAATTATCAAATTAATCATCCTAACATTACATAACAGAGGTTGTATGACCTATCCAAATTCCAACAGCCAGCAGGTAAGATAGTCAGGCTTGAGCCAGCACTCAGGACACACTTAACCTTACATGTAAAATGACAAGACCAATTGAAAGATCATTAAAAAGCAGCCTCTAGAATTGAGGGTTATTGGGTTGGATGATATATATTACCATTCAAGGGATAGCAAAAGGATGGGCTTTCGAGGAGAATAAAAACAATTTTAGAAATGCTAACCATGGGTTTTTTGCAGGATATGGCAGCTAGGAAAAGCCAATAAATAATGGAAAATAAAGGAATGAAAGCCAAGGACGGTAAGCCTGGGGATAATATTATGGGAGTCAGGTGTAGCATATATAAAGTGACGGAAAGGAGGAAATGGTTTAAAAGTGTCTGTGGAGCAGGAAGATGATAACTAAGGACATAGAACTCTGAGGAAAGACACTACATCAGGTAGATGGAGGAAGAGAATCCAGAAAGGCCAGGAGCAGTTTCAACATGAGAGGAAAACAAGACTTAGGGCTGTAGAATTTAATGCTTTCTGTTTGTCTTATAGTCCATTCCTTCACTTGAAATGTTTGTAAACAATGTACATTAAAAAACTGTACTATCACTCAGTAGAATATGCATGTGGTGCTAATTACAAGCTGCAGAGGAACCTGTCAGCTTTTAAAACATTATCTTATATGGGGGTTATTCTTGATTATATCTTCCCCTGAGTAAAAAGCAAATGTTTTCTCTTATGCTTCAGATCCCCTGGTATTATCGATTTTTTTTCATAGATTTAAAAAAATGTTATACTAACTTTGAGTTGAACACTATCTGAAATTTCCTTCTGTCATCTTTCTTCATGAGGAAGTTTCTTATTTCATCACAGCTTCTAACATTTCTGAGCCTCTAGAAAAAACATTTTTTAGGCAAAACCTTTACCATCCTGTTTTTTGAGTCAGTTAATGTATGTGTCACTGGTCAGTGACTTACCAGGGCATAGAGGACATTTAGTCACCTGAAGAATCTTTTACTACTTTTTAAAATCATCTGTCCCACCTATTATGTATCCTAAATAAAGGTCAGTAGATGTTATTCAAATGAAACCAAGAATGGCATTCACACAGGACAAGGAATTCATTACCAGTTCTCAGGGTTGCAAAATTTGAAATATTTTTAAAAATTTGCTGTTACTGGATGTATTTGAAATTTGGTAATTTAATTTATGTTAATTCGACCTTAATTTCTTTTACCAGATTCCTTCATACCCCACGACCCCACTGCCCCTTCCCATGTCAAATGCCTTGCCGCTCATTAGTGTGAGAGATGAGTGAGCAGTCTGCCCTCTGTGGCACTGACCAGAGTAAAAGATGGGGACAGATCTTCAAATGTCTCGTGATTTATCTTTTGTCTTTCCAAGTGCATAGCTGGCTTCTCTGTTTATCTAGTTCTAATAACATTGTGATTTCCTGTGCCCAATATCTGTCCATTATCTGTCACTGGGCATTTTTACTCTTTGGTCTTTTGGGGGCCCACCACCCAGCTCCCAAATAAACACATGGAGGCTTATTAACACTATGAATGCCCAGCCTTAGCTTGGCTTGTTTCTTGCCAACTTTTCTTAACTTAAATTATCCAATCTACCTTTTGCCTCTGGGCTTTTTCCTTTTTTTACTTCTGTAATCTTACTTTCATTCTTACTCCATGGCTGGCTGGATGGCTGGGTGGCTTGCCCCTTCTTTTCTTACTCCTTCTTCTCTTGCTCCTCCTTCCTCATCCCAGATTCTCCTTCTATTTATTCTCTCTGCCTGCCAACCCTGCCTATTCTTTCTCCTGCCTCACTATTGACTATTCAGCTCTTTAATAGACCAATTAGGTGTTTTAGGCAGGCAAAGTAACACAGCTTCACAGAGTTAAACAAATGCAACAATGCAAAACATCTTTGCATCATTAAACAAATGTTCCATAGCATAAACAAATGTAACATACCTTAAAATAATATTCTACAACAATTATCTCTTGACTGTCTTTTTGTTTTCCTCTGTGTGTCTCTGTCTCTTTCTCTGTGTCTCTTTCTGTGTCTGTCTCTCTTTGTCTTGTCTGTGTCTCTGTTTCCCTCCTCTCTCCTCTCTCTGTCTCATCTCTATCTCTCTGTGTCTGTCTCTTCTCTTTCTCTGACACACACACACACACACACACACACACACACACACACACACACACACACACACACATACCCCCAAACAGAGTTTGACTTTATGGGCAGGTGACAATAACAGTTTTTTTATCAAAATTTCTATTAAAAGCATGTTAGAATATATGGCATGAGATATCAGAAACTAAGAGAAAGAATGAATGCTAGGACTTTATTTGCTCTTACTCTGTTCTTTTGAATGGTTAATATGGATACTATCACTGTATTTTACCAGTTGTGGCAGTCAGTCCACAAAGGTGATGGAGCTTAAGATTTAGAGACTCACATTCTTTCAAGGAACCCAAGAAAGGAGCCTAGAAACATGCTCATGTTTTTATAGGATTTTGTAATATTTGGGAGAGATACACTAACAGCAACCCAACAAGACTGCTGGCCTCTCATTTCTTGTCCTTCCAGATGAGAATGTGGAGGCTTTGGCTTAGGAGAAGTTGTGTTTTTATACACAGACATTCCCAGGGTCCTGTCTCTAAAATGGGTCAATGTGCCACATATTATCTCAGTAGCTCCTCTGCTCCTTCTCAGAGTGTTCAGCTTTTCATAAATTCCAGTGTCTGTTTTGTTGGTTGCCTGAAAGAATTGCCATCAAGAAGCCAACTGAGATATTGTACCATTGATCTATTTATTTATTATATTTTCTAATTATAGGCATATATTTCTATACAAAAAAGGAAGCTGGCCCATTTCACACATGAAAACCACTAATTAAATGTATTAGTTTCTATATGTAGGAATTCCTATAGTTTTTTTTAATCCGGTATAATGAGCTGAATGACAGTGGAAGGTGAAGTATGCTCTTTTCTTCTGAACGGCTGCCATTTTTAACTGCTGTAAACTCCTTCAAGTGTAATCTAAGGTGGTTTAAATAGCTGACTAGAAACAAATGTATTTCTAACAATATTGACTCAGATTATTTATTTAAGCTAACAAAATATAATCAGTAACAATTAAATTGGTTTGTTCTGAAAGAAAATAATTTTGCTATGAAATGATACATTTTATATATTTTATAATCTGATGGCTATAATGGCATGGTTTGAACAGGACCATGAAATGCTGTGTAAATGACTATTTTACCATCCCACAGTATCAGAGAACTCACATTCTCTTTTTACAAACAGTATGATTAGGCCTAGCTCTAGTGTTATTTATTCTGAGTGTGAAACACTACCAAGGCCAAACATAATTTTGGAACAAGTAGTATGTTTTTGCATTCATATTCAGAGAATATGAGTATTTAGAGAATAGTACAAATAACAACTATAAAGTTGTCTAAAAGTAGATGAAAAGGTAAATATTATTTTAATAATTCATATGATTTTTTTCTTGGTTTTACACTTCCTATAAAGTTTCCAAAATGCCTCCTTATATATGTCGTAAATTTGGTTAGAATATTTCATTGAATTTTAGTTTTCCTTATTGCTAGAATGTAAAAGAAACTATTTCATTGGATCAGCTTTATTTCCATCTGTTCCTTATGTGCTGAGAAAATAGAAAACTAGTGAAATATAACAGAGGAATCCATATCCTCTGGCAGTAACATATTTTTCTGTCAAAGAATGGCCTGTTTCCTGAAAGAATAAAATTTGACTAAATGTCAAAAGAAGCCTTTTTCCTTAAAACAACTTACTTTTTGTTTGACAAGAAATAATCGTTTAATTTCCTGCCTTGTGAATGTGAATCTTCTTACCTCAATAAAATCATATTTCATTTAAGTCTTGCTATGTCTACATGACACCAAGAAAAATGAGATGTCCCGGTGATGGAAGCCATCTCTGGTGTCACTGGACACAAACACAACCATGTTGCTGTGAGTATCTCTAACTGGTTATTTAGAGCTCACACTTCCAGGGAGGAAACATTTCTTCATTATTGCTTCTTAATAACAATAGTATATAGCGTAACAATATTGATGGGTGTCTATTTTTACACTCATCAGATATAGTCAGTATTGTGGAGGAAAAGGTGCATATATTTCTTTTTCTTTTGAAAGTGTTGTATCAGACACACATATCCATGATATTGGTTATATTATATTGAGCACAATATAATATTGTTTGATTTACTGATAGGAAGCTATTAAAAAGACAATCAGCAAATTAAGGTGTGTTACTCCAGTTTGATTTTTCAAATCACACAGAGCATGCAGAATGACATTGTGGTTGAAAAGACTAACAGAGCAGAATTGGTTTGATTCTGCCATTTGCTCCTATGGATCAGATCAGATGCCTCCTTCAGATTTCATGAAAATGGAGATGCTGGGAAGACCAGGGTTTAAGGTGTGCTTCCTGTGTTACTGCTGAATTGTAGCTGATCTGTGCACATCTTGCTTAATTCATCTTGTGACAGATGCCAGAAGTAGCAAGAGAGCTGCTTGGCTTTAGTTTTGCCATCTGTTGTAAAATTAATTGGTCTTGCTGTTTTAATCAATGAACCAAAAGAAATCTAGAATTTTCTGGGTCCCAGGAGATTGGGTCTCTACTCCTCTGGACTTCATATTTATTTTAACAAACAAGAAACACCTTTTTTTAACTAAGAATAATTGCTTGCACTGATTTATTTAAATATAAAATGCTACATTAATAAAATGTTAATTTAAAATTTTAAGTTGGGGCAATAATCACATTTCTGTGAATCATTCTTTTGTTTTCAGTACATCCTGTTCACAGTTTCCTCTCTTGCCTCTCCTCCTAGTCCCCTCATGTACACGTACCCTCTCTCCCAGACCCACTCTTCCTCCGTTTCCCTGCAGAACATGGCATAAAAAGATACAGTAAGACTAGGCACATACCCTCATATTAAGGCTGGGTGAAGCAACCCAGTAGGAAGAAAGGGGTCCCAAGAGCAGGCAAATGAGTCAGAGATACCCCCACTACCCTGTTAGGAGTCCCACAAAAACACCAAGATAACAACCATCACATATATTCAGAGGATCTAGTGCAGACCCATACAGGCTCCATGATTTTATCTTCAGTCTCTGTGAGCCCCTATGAACCCTGCATAGTTGATTCTGTGGCCTGTGTTCTCCTGGTGTCCTAGACCCCTTTGGAGTTGCCATTCTCTATCTGTTCCTCTTTGGATGCTAGGTTTACAATGAGGACAAAAAGCACCAAAGTACACCCTCTCTTGTGTAGAAAAAACTTGAACAAATGGCTGGAGAGTGTCATGTGCCAAAGGAGTGAGTGATGAAAGCCCTGAGATGTGGCATTCAAACAAATACACAAGGGAGGGGGAGATGGTGAAGTGAAGGATGGGATTAATATACACAGTTCCATCACAGCAAGAGCCAGGGACCAGCTCACCAAGCCTGTGTATAGACAGCCTTGGATTTCCCCTATAGATAATGATAAATGACCAAAGGAAAGTTTTGAACAAATGGATGAAAAGAAAAGCTGTTTTCAAAAGTCTGGACTGCTGCAGGAAGCTCATGGCAAGGTATTAGGTACAAGTGACAGGGTGGCCAGATGGGAAGGCTGGGTATCATTGGAGGGGGCTAGACCTTCACAACAGCAATGAAACCAGACTCATTGCAAGTAAGCTAAGAACAGAATCTGGCTATTTCTATCTCAGGACATGTATCTTAGAATACACATGTTTGGGAAGCCTGCTCAAGTGCAATAAAATGTTGAGTAGTGACCCTACCCTCACTGAAGGTCGGACTGAGGACACTAGAGAAATCTTTAATTCCTGAGTATTTTCGGAAAGTGATCCAATCCTGAACACACTTTCTCCTGTGTTCCCGGACTACCTTACCCGAAGCCAGACCAGAGCACTGCAGGTGGCTCACAGTAGCTCTCAACGCGCACTACATAGCGAATTCCATTGAGATTGCTGCCATACTGGCAACTATTGCTTCCCCAGATCAACTAAGTTAGGACCTATGATTGTGCCTCTTTCTGAGTCTCCAAGTTCCCTGGTAAGTCTCATATCCAGTAAAGGCTTAGAATTGTGGCTTTATATGTCTCATGGTATTTAAAGTACCTAATAATATAACAGGTAGCTAAGGTTTACATTAATTAGGAAAATAAGTCTATGGGAGCTAAAAATCTTGGCTGGTAGGTTGTAAGACGAATTACTAAACGGTCTTATTAATAAAAAACCTGGAGCTAGATATTGGGGTGAAAACTGAGAGACCAGAGACTAGAACAAGGCACAGCCAACCTCACTTTACCAACTACTCAGCCTCCAAAGAGACCTACTTCCTGTATACCCTCGCCTATATGCCTTTCTATCCCTGCCGTCTCACTTCCTCTCTCCGCCCAGCTACATCACTTTCCTCTTTCTGCCCAGCTCTATCACTTCCTGTATGTCTGTACAAACCTCCAGACCTCTATGGTTAACTAGTGCCGGGAATTAAAGGCATGTGTCACCACACCTGGCTCTATTCCCAGTGTGGCCTTGAACTCACAGCGATCTGGATGAATCTCTGCCTCTCCAATGCTAGAATTAAGGGTGTGTGCTAACATTGCCTGACTTCTATGCTAATATAGTAGCTGGCTTTTTCCTCTGATCCTCAGATAAGCTTTATTGGGGTGCACAAATAAAATATCACCACAGCAGATAGCAAAGAAGAATTTTAATAGTTACATTGAATCAGATTCAGTTCTCTGAATGCTTGTTTATTAGTGTTCCATCACATTTTTTGTTTGTTTTTCAAGACAGGGTTTTCTCTGTGTGCTCTTAGCTGTCCTGGAACTTGCTCTGTAGACCAGGCTAGCCTCGAACTCAGAGATAAGCCTGCCTCTGCCTCCCAAGTAGCATGCCAATTAAAGGCATGCTAAAGACATGAGCCACCACCATCCGGCTTTCCATCACTTCTAACTTTGGAACTTAACTTTGTCTAGTGATCAATGGGTTAAACATAATTTAGAAGACAAGAGAAGAATGTGTATCACTAGTAATCTAGATACATATAGCCAGCCTAAAGTATTTTCACTCATTCTTCCTTGCTCTTCTGCCTAACACCTACAAGTTTTGGTGGAATTTTTACCTTCCATTTTTTTCTAGTGTCAATTTTATCTCAATTTTAACCACACAAAAATGTTTTATACCTGAATGTGAGTCACCATGGAGTGTTTTATTTTATGCTTTAAATGTGAAATATTTTGGTAGGTAAGCATTTCTTCCAGATACCTTAGAAGCCAGAAGGAAATGTCCTCACTAATGGTGCTTGCCAGTCTCTGGTGTAAGTGCTCCCCTGACTACTGACTGAAAGCTGTTAACGTTGCTGCAGTCACACACTTGTATGAATTTTCTACCACACAAGACATAAATATCCTCAGGTATAAGTGATAGTCAAGTACAGTTCTAGATGTGAGAATCCTAAGCTTAGATATACTCTGCTTTTTGTTTTTAATTCTATTTGGATCATAATATTATATGATTGAATTTCTAATAATGGCTCTACTATTCCCTAGCTCTCAAAATTCCCCAGAGTTGGGTGAGTGGTACTCAAAGGCATTTTATACTTACTTTAGCACAGCAGTATTCTGACTGACTCTGAGGTTCCAAGATAGGGAGAAAAGCTTCACGGACCAGTGGTTTCTGACACAGGTGGGCGTTAGTTTGTCAGTGTGGGTAGAAGCAAGTCTGGGAAAGCAAAGATGTCCCAGGGGACAGATGAATTGCTGACCTTCCAGTCTAGGAAACAAAGCCCAGGCTTCTGTCTAAATGAATTAGAAAGGCTGATTTTTCTTCCTTGCATTAGAAAAAGATTTAAATGAGTATGTTTAAGTTGAACCTGATCTAAAGATTGGCACTGCTGTTCAAATGCACAGAGGTTCTTGTCTGGACATTTTGACATTGCTTTATTTTGATTTATAGAGGATTTGGCCAACTGTTACAGAAACCCAACTGTTGTTTATAGGATGTGTTTTTTAAACAAATGCTATAGATTGCTCCTAACTTAGAAATGGGTATTGAAGTAAAATCATTTTGGTAATTACCCTTGATTACCTGTCCTATTTATTATCACTATTAGTGGAGACAACCTCAAGAAGGATGGGAATATACCAGGCCATATCAAAGTAAGCATTGTACTCTAACTGATAAAACAAAAAAAGAAGGCAAGGGAGTAGTTAAATGTGTGTATATGCTGTTCATTGAATAAAAAAAAAAAACTTATTAAGCTATTGTTTTCTCATTGGGAGGGAATTTCCATATTTATATTATTAATGATATTATATTGTATTGTATTTATTTAAAAATTATTTGTTTATTTAATTAATATTTAATTATATATAACAATATATGATATAATATAATAATAATGATGAACATAGAACCTGGAAGAAATTATAGATTTCAAGCCACAAGAGAATCAGGTTTGGGTGCAAAGATGTAGTCAGCTCTAGAGACATTTAGAACAGGAAACAGCAGGGTCCCAACAAGGCAAGCAAGCAGGTGAGTAGGCTGGATCCAGGCTAAGCTAAATTTCCAGGAAAATCAAGAATTCTATGCTTGTTATTTTTTTTTTTTGACGCACATAGATATCTAATAGTATAGTGGGTGGGGAAGTTCATCATAGTGTTAAGTGTCTATCATTTTATGAAGCCAAGATGAAGAACTTATGTCCCTTCCTTACTCTGGTGTGTTCAATAAGTTCTTTGCCTGATTTCTGTGATTGTAATTTATGGAATTGTGTGTATCTACAGTCACAGTTATCCTAATAACTATATAGGGATGCATACTTTGTACTACCAACAATAAGTCACTTATCAGCCTGTGCCACATGGGTGATGCCAGAGAGATGGTATGAGTTACTTCTCCATCAAGAGCCCAAACAGCCTTTGTCCCCCACCTGGAGACAAATGCTGCATATAAAGCAGAGTTTCCTGGGGCACAGCACAGTCTGAAAACTCACTAATTTGCATAATATGGAGTAATTTAGGACAGGGCATAGCTGTTCAACTGACTAGAGGGACTGATGTTTGACTCACTGCCATCTTCCTCAGATGATAAGTGCTTCCCTGACAAGTGCAGAAGACCAAATAAGTACTACATAGTCTAGGTAGGACAAACAAATGGGAACAGACTGGTTTTCAGTTGCTAGAAATGTGTTTGTACAGAAAACAGAACAGATTCTGAAACCTAATGGATGTTATGATGCTGACAGAAGCTCAGGAAATAAGCAACATCCTTCCTAAGTGTTTGCTCAATGAGAATGAGCTTCCAAATGATTCGATTTTATGTAATGTTGCTGGGAACTTCATTTTGGAAAGTTCTTATTGAAGATAGAGTTGGGGGGAAACAGCACCCTTTGCACTTTAATACATAAGAACATTTTAATCCCTAAGAAGAAATTGGTGAAGTTTTTCAAATACCAACTGGTTAACTGCTGACAATTAATTATGTGTAAAATTTTAAGATACTTACACGATTAATTTTTGTAAGACATGTAAGTTAAATTATTCAACAAAGCTACTAATTTTTAACCCAGTAACACTGAGATTTCCATAATACCATTCTTCCTAATGAAACAGGTGAGTCAAGCTGGCAATTCTCTCTCAGCTTTTTGAAGTATGAGGATCATTAATGTAACAGTGACCTTGGAGACTTTGATTTCCTTTAATCTAAATTAGATACATGCATTTCTAGAACGGAATAAACCATCAAGAGAATCCTGAGAGGTGGGCCTTGGTGTTAATGCATAGCGCTGTTCTCTTGTGCACTAAATGAAGACACTTCTATGGTTTCAAAGCTTTGCATAGATATGTTATAAAGCAATTCTGGTCACTATGTGTCTTGGCTTGAGTCCTTCATCATTATCATATGAAAGAGCAATTTTGTAAAATATAGAAACTAAGAAAAAGTTTCTGGAAAAGCTATAGGCAAATGATATTTTCTTTCTTTTTTTTTCCTCTTAAAGTTTTGAAAATTTTGTAACTAGGGTTAAGAATTGTTCAGCAACATTGCAAGTAGTGAAAGGTAGCTTGATTTAAACAATAATGAAGAAGGAAAAGTCAAATGTGTGACCTTTATTTGGAATGTTTTCTTTCTATTACCTCTCATTTTGAACATTGCAGTTAAGAACATTTTCTAAAACATGCCACTGAATTTGCTTGTGTTTCACTTTTTTCTTACTTTCCCTGTCAATTTGGCTATTATCTTTCATAAATCAGTTGTTTATCTTCAATTTAAACTGTTTTCTTGTAGATGTAAAAATTCATATCCATTTGTATGATGACTTCTAAATGAGATAGATTTCTTATTAATTATATTACCATAAATCAGATTTATGAATTTTGGCATCTGTTTTAAAAATATAGAGCTCTTGTACAGAAATAAATCACTCATTAATTTCTATTTAGAAAATACTATTATTTTTCAATCCCAGGCCCATTTTTTCTATGTTATAGGCATGAATATTGCAAAGAACCCCCTGGTATTGTTTTTATCTTCATTTTGGTTGCCCATATGAGTCACAATCAGTTTGTCTCAGAAACAATTCAAATCACAGTTCTTTTATATACTGGTTGTTTGACATTTTAAAATCACTTAACCTTCTTGATGCATTGTCTAGAAGGAAGAATTAAAACCATCTGAGAAATGACTTGGGTGTCCTAGAGTGCTCTAGCAATGTCACATTCTCTTGGGAAGTTAAACTAAAGAATAGGAATTGCAGAATGAGAGAGAAAAGGGGAAGAAGGAGTAGTATATTTGAGCAAAGATACACATCAGATGTGATCTTTAACCTTGAATATTAACCTGCTGGGATTAGAGGAAGATGTCATGGGAGGGCAATATAACATCTCTGGGTGTGTTTTTAGGACATTCTCAGAGAGAATTAATTAAGGGAAAGATCTGCCCTGAATATGGGCCACACCATCCTATAGGCTGGGGACCAATTCAGAGATGAGAGTAAAAAGAAGGCTAGATAATACTTGCCAGGCATTTTTCTCTCCAGTGTTTCCTGGTTACCCTGAGGAAGCTGCTTTGCTCCATCATCCTCTCCTTTTCATGATAAACCAAAACCTCTGAACCCAGAAGTCAAAAATCCATTCTCCTCCATCTCTTAGTTTGAGAGGTTGATCATGCAGGAACTTTGTTAATGATCAAAAGTCAAACACAGAGAACAAGTTGGTTAATCTCTGTTCAGGGATAATGAGTTGAGTGTAGATGTATCCAACAGACTTATTAAATAAGAAACACAGAAACAATGTAAAAGAGAAAGCTGAGAGGTCAGAGCTCAGAGCTAAAATCTCACCCTTCCGCCTGCGGTGTCCCAGCTTCCCGAAAGAGGGCTATATCCTGTCTGTTCTTTTTTTTATAGTATGTTGTTCTGCCTTCTCATTGGTTGTAAACCCAAACACATGACTGCCTCGTCACTGTCTGAATGTACAGCCCCCTAGGTCTTAAAGGCATATGTCTCCAATGCTGGCTGTATCCCTGAACACACAGAGATCTATGGGATTAAAGGCGTGTGCCACCACCGCCACACTCTGTCTATGGCTCTAATAGCTCTGACCCCCGGGCAACTTTATTTATTAACATACAATCAAAATCACATTTCAGTATAATTAGAATACCACCACAAATGAGTCACCTACCAGCTAGGTCTATATTCTTTTTCCAAAGAAATTAGAAATGTGTAACTGAAGAAAGATTTGTCTGTTCTGGTGGACCTTAAACCACAGCATCAACAGAATCATCAGGAAATTTACTAACTCAGTTGTTGCTGGGCCTCACTACTAGAAATTCTGATTCAAGATATCAGAGTAGGCTTGGAAATTATATTTCTTAAAAGGTCTTTGGTGAACTAAAAGCTGCTGAACCAATACATATTTTTAGAACCACTGTTCTACATTATAACTAAGAATAATTTTTTTAAATGTCAGTTGATCATTGTTGTGAGCTGGAAACATAGACAAATACACTATGCCTTTCCATGGGGTCACAATGTATTCAATAATACTATATACATAAGGTTTGATATTTTCAGTGGCAGCAATTTACAAGATACATTTATCTTCCCAGGGTAAATCTTTTATTCCAATCTTAATTATTAATATTAACTTTCATACCACATAGCACACAGTAAATATGTCTGTATATCTATATGCAAATATGTGCTTTGTAGAATGAATACAAGGAAAAGAAGGTGCAACAGTGTTGAAAAGGTTTGAGCAGTTGGCTGAGAGAGAGTCTGTATTGACAAGATAATGAGCCAGACCAGTGCTGGGAGCTGCTGTGTAACTGCTTGAGTCAGGGTTTGAGAGCAAAGCTGTAGGCTCTGGCTGCAAGTTGAAAGACAAAACTCAAATGCCAGAGCAGAAAAAACAGGCTTGGGTCCAAGTCCTGATGAGTGAACAGGTAGACAGGCGACCAGTCATGTGACTGTCACCAGCACAAGACTGAGCTGAAATGAAGCTCCAAGAGCAGTCTGCATCCCTGCTCATCAGTCCTTGACACACACACACAGCACACATTAGACAGCAGGTTTGGGACTAGCCAATGCAGTATATGGTATCCATCATTTTATAGGGTCCAGGTGAGGGAGTTAGGCCAGGTTCTTGTTCCAGTATATCTGATAATTTCTTGGTTTCCCTGGCATAACTTTAATACACCCATGTGGCCCTTTGGTTTTAATTCATCTGAGTAAATTTATAGGTCAGCTTACTTTCTGTTCTCTCTCATTTATTTTGGAATAAATGAATCACTTACCTATCAGTGCTGGATGGTGGTGCCTGACAGATAGCTGTGGGTTGTGGGTTCATCGGGGGCTACAGTTATCATTATCTCTCACAGAGGAGTCAAGAGCTGGCTGTAAAATGGAACATCCTAGTTTAAGGTGCAGCCTGAAAACACACTGTTTTCTGAAATATGGAATATGTTAAGGAAGACATAGGCATGCAAATTATATTTCTAGAAAATTCTATGATAAATTTAAAACTGTTTGACTAGTCCACATATGAGAATGATCTGCATTATAAATGAGAAGGATTTTTAGGGCCCTGTGTTCATTTAGTAGAAGAGGCTGACTTAGCTAGAAGAGACTTTATTCTGGGTAGATGACAGGATGATTACTGGATGGGTCATTAAGACACAAAAGTCACCATGTAATTTAGCATTAGAAACATGTAATTAAGAGTTTGAAGGGCATTTAGAGTTAATCTTCGTCATTTTCCAAATGAGAAAATGGAAGCAGAGAGGAGAAACTTAACAAAGGGTTAGTGAAAAACTTATGAAACAAGTCACACAGAAAGTTCCTAATAGAAAGTAGGCAAGAGTGTTCCACCCATTGCTCATTCTCTTCCCCAGTATTGCTACTAAAGATACCTTCTCACTCAAAGAGGCAAGGAAAAGGAGGAAGTATGGATTATAGTGTGGAGGGCCCCCAAACAGCTGCCATGACAGGCTTAGGGGCCTAGACACAGCTTCTGTGACAGGCTTATTGGCAGGCAACACCCAGATCCAGGAAAAGCCTTAAGCTAACACCACCCAGGGATCCACACAGGGATGGGGAAGCACCTTACAAACATTCCAACCATTAGATAAGGTGGCCAGATGTCCCTGAGTCTAGCACACACCTATTTTTGTTTTACAGATACCCCAAGACAATTGTCAGCCAATCAGGGTCCTGGACCGTGGAAATCCCCTCACCCCAACCTCTGCTATGATAAAAACTCTACCCCATCTGAGCTCAGGGCTCTCTCTCACCACTGCATTGGACAGACAGAGAGACCAAGCTGGAGCTTGAAGAGAATAAAGGCTTTTTGCTTTTACATATGGGATTTGGTCTCTGCAGTAATCTTTTGGGGTCCCCGAGATCTGGGCATAACAATAGAAGTTTACACTCTACTTTCCTAGATACTTGTGAGAGGTAGGTTCAGATTATCGTGGGTATTTCACAGTCAGTCATGGCTTAGTCTGTCAGTCCCATAGGCTCAAAAGAAAATAAGATGCTTATTCTTAAAAATCGATAGATTTTCTTTCTAATTATGCAGTTAATAAGGACTCATTAAACTTGTCAAGAATCAATTAATTTCTCATTAGTGTAGCCCAGGTTAAAGGAGAAAGGAATGTGAAGTCAATTTATCTTTGGATTTTTCTGGATTCCTACTTGCCAATATTTACATTTTTCATCGGTTGTTTGCATTAATATGTAAATCAACTTGTTCACATTCTGAGGTGGAGTCAAACACATCTTCGGGGGCGTGCAAGTGTGATGAAGAATTGCTTTGGACAGTTTGTTGATGCAAATCCTTGGACTGCTGTTCCTTTATATCCACATCTCAGGAGAAGCTGTCTTAGGAGATTTCAGGCGATTGTATTTTTTCTGTACTACAGCAGTAGATTGGTTTGGTACCCTTAAATAGAATCAATCAGCTGGAGTCAAATCATTTGGTACAGGATCAACAGGCACAGTCTGTCCTTTAGCTATGATGCCAAAGAGCTAAAATGTGTTTTGGTCAAGATTTTACTTGCTGGGCTTTGAACTGGCCTCTACTCCTAAAGAGAGATAGGGGATTTATATGCAGCAGAGGGTAAAGAATTCCCACTTGATTTAGTTTTACTTTACAACCAGAGAAGCAGGTAACTATCTTCAAAACATGCTGTGGTAAATTGCATTTATATACATAGAAATGTGGCAGTGCACTTTATGCAGAGTGCACACACTTATTTCTCTGGCTTCTAATAATAACATATGCTCAGGACTCGCTTATCAGTTATGAATCCTGGTTCCAGAATATCAGTACTGGACTTTATAAAATATCTTTTCTGTCTCAATTAGAGTTCCAAGGAGATAGCAAGTTTGAAGCATATTATTTGTAGCCCAACTCTCTGAATCATCTTCATATATCATTATTTCCACTTTTAGAGGGTTAACTCATTTGGAAAAGTGACATATAAATTTTCATAGTAGTTTTTTTAATGGTTTGTTATTATAAATGAATTGTTATCACCCCAAATTTCAAATTTGTGACCTCTTTGTTCATTAATTGTTATTGTGTACATAATATGTATACTGCAGACCTGGAAAGCTATAAATCTTAGCACCTGCCTGGATGAGGGAGATGGAAAAGAAGAGGAAAAGCATGCCATTTGTAAACAGCCACATGGGGGAAGCTGTTAGGAGAATAACTTCACAGGGAAAGAATGAGGAAGCTCAGAGTGTGAGGGAAAGCATGCCAGCCTTTCATCAGAATCTGAAAGAAGGAAAGAAGATAGAAGAAAAGCTTAAAGTTATGGTTGTTTTAGTAGTTCAGAAAGATGGGCAGGCCTGACCTATTAGCCACATCACTCCAGTTCTATAAGAGATTACTCCAGGGGCAGATTTTCTGGCAAGGAAAGTACAGTGTTTCATTAAAGGGATAATTACTCCTCCCAATTCATTAGCATAGTTTAAGGAGAATCAGCCTTTCTCAGTGGCAGTGGTGGTCTCTTGGCAGAGGGACATTTGGAATGTTCAATATCCACCTAGAGGTAGATTCATTTCTTTTGGCAAGGAGGAAATAGCTTTCCCTTAATTGACCTTCAAGACTACTGTAACAAAGTGATCTAAGATGCCTCATACTCAATGACTTGTAATTTAGTTGAGTAAACCCAGTACACGATTTACGAAGATAAGTCAAAATGGGAATGGAGGATTCCTCATCCAAAAGTAACATAATCTTTTTTTTTTTCTTTTTCTCTTTTTTTATTTGGAGGGCAAGGGGGGTGCACAGTTTTGTATTTTGAGACAGGGTCTCTCTATGTAGCCCATGCTGTCCTGGAAGTCATTGTGTGGACCAGGCTGACTTTGAACTCACAGAGATTGCTTGCTTCTGGCTTCCAAGTGCTGGGGTTAAAGGCGTGGAAAAGAATATGATCAATATATAGTGAATGGAATTCGCAAAGGCTAACTAAAAACATTATTTTAAAAAATTCTTATTTTCCCTCACAATTGAGTCCTATTGTGCTATAAAGGAAGTATCCATGTGAGTGTCTTCAGTGTCTTCAGGACAAACCCTCCCCTCAGTCAGGTTTCCTTGTTTTTTTGTTTTGTTGGTGCAGTACTCTAGACATGCAAGGAGAGTTATTCCCAAGGGTTCACTGAACATACTAGAATTATGCTAATTGTCTACTTATACTTATCAAGCATTCCATTACCACACTTGTCAAACATATAATAGGAAAGTGCTGTATTTGATTACAATACATAAAACAACAAAACTTTTACTATTTCATGTTAGCTTGGACCATCAAAGAAGCTTCATCATTTTCCCCTGAGGCTAGGAAATCTTAAATCAGCACCCAAAAAACATTTTCTAAGATAATAATTATACTGTGCTTAATAACATTAAAGGTAAGGTTGTATCATCTTGTAGTTACAGAAAGTACCAGGAAAAAAAAATCTCACAATAGTGAATATATAACAGAATCCAACAGACAAAATTTTCAATGACAAAACCTAGGACAATTTGACTACCAAATAGAATATACAGAAATGAACTAGAATCCAATTTAAAAAAAAAAAAAAAAAAAAAAAGCATGCCTCCAAAGTCTACAGTAATCTAAATAAATGTTTATATAAATAAACAAGTCAGGGATCTTGAATGATAGCTGAGTGATTAGGAGTACCCACATTAAGGAGCTCACAACCATCTGTTACTCCAGCTCCAGGGGATTCAACACCCTCTTTTGACCTATAGAGCTATCCTTATACAGGCAGCATAAGAGCATAAACATACGCACGCACGCACGCACGCACGCACGCACACACGCACATAAAAAATCTTGGAAAAATAAGTTAAGAATAAAAGGTAAATCTACATACAAATTCCAAATACGTGAGATAGATCTATTTAAGAGTGGGTTGCACAGCATCTGCCTTAGGAAGGCACAGCATGGAAAAGAGAGACTGACAGTAAAGAGGAAGACTTCAACCATGAGTGAGGTGCACCTCATCAGTGGGAAAGCATACAACAGCAGACACTCATTACTACATACATACATACATTCGTAAGTGTAACTGCTTCAGTCTGCAGAATGGTACTTGTATGTGTGTTTTCAGGACTGACCATTTGGCTTTGGGCAACTAGATGGTGTGCTCATCCCTCGGGAAGACTGTTTCTCCTGGTCTCAGGATTCTTTATTTTAGTCGCCTGTAGTTCTCTGTTTAGGGTTAAAGCCTCATGTGCTTTTGTCTATCCATTTTGGCTTGTCTGTTGGTGGTGTCCTTGCTTAGCTGATGTCTGGGCAGTCATGTTGTTGAGATTTTACGGGTGTTGCTTCTGGCATTATTAGCAAACTGCCTAATCCTTTGGCTCTAGCAGTCTTTCTGCCCCTTCTAAAATGTTCCCTGAGCCTTAGGCATGAGAATGTTTTGTAGACATATCCATTTGGAATTGGGCTCCACAACTCTGCATTTCAATTGGTTGTAGTTTTCTGTAGTGGTCTCTGTCCATTGCAAAAATAAATTTTCTTGATGAGGAGTAAACTATAGTTCTCTTGGATATAAGGACAAATATTCAGAATGCAGTTAGAGATTATGTTGGTATAGTGAGGTGGTTGGTTGTAAATTCTCTTCCATGATCCATGACTTCATTAGCTCCAGGTGCAGTGAAATTTGTTAATAATTGACATCAGTGGCAAAGAATTATACTTTGCATTAATATTGTGTACTGTAAAGTGGCTGCCTATGAGAATAAGGTTTTTCTCAGGTAAATTTTAGAAAGGTTCAATCTCTTGAAAACTTGCCTTAGCAATTGAGCTTGGAAAGAAATTTCAAAATAATTTAAATTTTAACAAATGGAAAAAAACGAACTATTTTAAATGCCCTCTGAGTATTGCAATGAAATACAGATGTTACATAATTTAATGAGTGTCAATATGGTTTATATGTGTATCAAACTGTAAAACTTTAAGATACTTTATACTAATTTACCTGCTTTATTTTTTTCACTACTGTTTGGGAATATTTATAGTATACAATGAAACATTCCACTTGCTTGATATAAAATGATTTGCAAATGTTACTTTTTCTCCTTGTCCATCAATATGCATTTGCTTATTTTCCCCTTCTCCTAGCCATTGTTTACCTGAGTGCCACATGCTTAGTGATTCCATTCTTGTGCCATGCATCACCTAAAAGAAAAATAGATCATTTGTAATGTTAGCTGTATTTCCTTTGTTGCATGTTGGTCACAACTTTTGATCAAATTGCAAGAGTTTATAACTCAGATTCTAGTAGCTGTCTACCTTCTATTTCTCTTTATTACAGAATGGCCCTGCTATACTCTGCCTTGTCTACACCCAGTGGAGAAGCATGTGTATATTCAGACATTATACAGTCTCTTCTATCATAAGATTTATGAGGAGCATTGTGCCTGTGATCCACAAGAGGATACAGAGCATCCCGAAATACATGCAGCCTGTCAAACTCACAAATTTATTAGTAGCTGGGAAAGACTGTGCCTGGCAAAGAAGAAAATCTGCTTTCTGAAAGGCACAGTAACCAAGACAGTGCATCCTTCCTGCCTCAGTTCATTAGATAAGAGAAACTTCACGTGTGAGGAAAATGGCCCTAAGATCTTTATTAACATCCAAATAAATGTTAATATTCACCTGTCACTAATATCTGATATAAAAATTCCTGACTCCCCTGTATTGTCTAATGAATATGAACCATCTTTCAGTTATATTGATCTTCAGCAAGATTGCTTCCTCATGTGATAAGTCTGATACTTAGAAGGAGTCCTCAACTTATTATTGGGTTATTTTTTGAAGACTATTAGGATGATGGTTTAAAAAATAAAAATATATTCTTCTATAGATTGCATCTTATGAAAGTTAAAGTCAGATGGAGAAAATGGTGCTTAATTATATTTATTAACTTTCTTTTGTGTTCATGATAAGTTCTTGTACAAAATTTGGAAACAAAGAGGAAAAGTAAAGCTTTCTGCACAGTAACTTAAGCTAATGCTTTTTCATCACTGACATGATTATGAGTTAATTAAATTTAAATCATTCCACATTTTTTCTAACTTGTTTTGTTCACCTAACATTTTACAAGTACAGGATCTTTATTATTTTTATATGTTACTGTTGGATTTATGTAACAGACTAATAAGGCATGAGCTAACATAGTTTGTTATAGGAAAATCTCTGCTCATGTCAATTGCCCAGATTTTCACTGGATTACTTGGTTTATTAGCTTTTAATATTTTGCAGTTGTTTGTACATTCTAGAAATTAATGTCCTCTCAAATAAACAGCAAGCAAAAATGTAATCGCATTCTGTAGAATACCATCTTCTGCCAGATGTTTCCTTTGCTGTACAGAGCTTTTTAATTTCATGCAATCTCATTTGCCAGTTCTTCAAATCATTTCTGTAGCTGTTAGAGTCCTTTCAGAAAGTTTTAGCCTATGCATTTGTCTTGTACTCTAACAGCTTCGAAATTATCATTAAAAAGATAAACCACAACAAATGATGATGATGTTAGTGGGTATGGTGGTTTGAATTGTAATTTGGGCCCATAATCTCATAGGGAATGGCACTATTAGGAAGTGTGGCTTTTTGGAGTGGGTACGGCAGGTTGCAGGAAGTATGTCACTGTGGGGACAGGCTTTGGGGTTTCCTATGCTTAGGATACCACTCCATGTCTCAGTTGACTTCCTGTTGCCTGCAAGATATAGGACTCTCGGCTATGTCTTCCTGCATGCCACCATGCGCCCAGCCACGATGATAATGGACTGAACCTCTGAAACTGTAAGCCAGCCACCCCAATTAAATGTTTTCCTTATAAGAGTTGCTGGTCATGGGTGTCTTTTCACAATAACAGAAAACCCTAACTAAGATAGAAGCTGATACCAGGAGTGGGGTATTTTTGTGACAGGTTTTTCTTTGGAGGAATTTGGACTTTGGTATTTTTGGTTAGGAATGCTTTAAGCACTGCTTAATGGGCCATACTAGTAGCAACATGGAAGACAGTGGTGCTGAATGTGATTTGATGAACTATGGAATCAAGAGGTTACAGAGGAGAAGAATTGTATTTTGTTGCCTAGAGGTTGTTTTGTGACACTTTGGTGAAGAAAGTGGCTGCTTTTTGTCCTTGTCCAAAGAGCCTGCCTAAAGCTAAAGTGAAGAATTTTGGATTAATTCAGTTGGCAGAGAAAATCTCATAAAAGCCTAGTACAGACTCTACTCCATACTTATAAAGATTTATAATGAAAAGGAGCAAACTGAGCAGGGTAAATTGCAAAATGTAAATTTTGAGGAGAAAAAGAACACCAGAATCTGGAATGGAGCTAAGTCCTGTGTTCAGGGAGATAAACAGATTAAGAAATGGAATAAAGGGAGTGGTAACTTCAGGGCAAGATCCCACCCAGCTAAATTTCTAACTTATGAAAAGTAACTGAAGGGAAGTTTAGAGCAGGGTGTGGTGGGGCACACCTTTAATGCCAGCACTGGGAAGGCAGAGGCTGGTAGACCTCTGAGTCTGAGGCCAGCCTGATCTACAGAGCAAGTTTCAGGAGAGCCAACCTGAGGCAGTGAAAGACAGAAAGCTGGTAACGTTGTAATTTAATGAGGGAACCTTGGTCCAGTCCCAGTAAGCAGCAGAACTTGGCAGTTTCCGTCCTGTAGTTCTGGCTTTAAAGTGAAGGATAAAAAAAAAAAAAAGGTAATGGAATTTGCCCCCATGCCTAAAGGAAGCCACTGAGGCCAGCCATGTGCCAGGTGTCCCTGAACGGAGGCCTAGTTGAGAGGCCATTGCACGAAGCTGTGAAGTTGAAGCCTGGCTTGCCTTGGAGAATTCAAGATGTTAGAGATGCCAGAGTCATGGGATACCTGCCCAGGAGAGCTGCTAACGGAGTAGAAACAGCCCAAGAGAAAGAAGTGTGTTGCAGTAAAAATAGCTGAATGGAGTTAGAGGTCTGAAGGGCATTTTGACATCAGACTTGGAGATACAGAGTTTGGAGTTTGCCCGGCTGGTTTTCAGTCTTGTTTTGACCCAGTATTTCCTCACTACACTCCCCTCCATGCATTTTGTAATAGTAATGTATATCTTGTGCCATTATTTGTTGGAAGTATGTAACCTATTTTTTTTATTTTGGTTTTTATAGGTTGTTACATTTAAGAGATTGCATGAATCTCAGAACAGACTTTGAACTTTAAAACACTGTTGAGACTGAGATAGACTATGGGTGTGGGGGTCCAGTTTCCACTTTTCAAAGGGTTCTTGGGGGTGGGAAAGAGGAATGAGGAAGGATTAGATAGAAATATAGGCAGAGACGATAAGAAAGACAGAGACACAGGATAGCTTTGGGAGGGCCCTGGGTCAATACCCAGTTGCCTTAAGGTTTATTCCAGAGGGCTTTTTATACAATGCCAAGGGACAAGGCAAAAGACCTCCCCCTTTCAAGATCAAAGCACAATGTACAACCAAGTGTAGACCCTTCAAAACATCTGGTAACCACGTTCATGGCCAAATCATCCCATTATGCAACTCTGCTGGGTAAAGCAAGCTCAGATTCTCTGACAATTTAAGCATTGATGGCCAAGCCTTACATGATAAAATATTAACTATTCAACTTTCAAAATTAAACAAATTACCTTCTGTGGTGGTTTGAATGTAATTGGCCCCCATAATCTCATAGAGAGTATTTCTATTTCTATTAGGAGGTGTGGCTTTATTGGCATGGGTATGGCCTTGTTGGACAAAGTGTGTCACTGTGGGGGCAGGCTTCAAAGTTTCCTATGCCCAAGATACCACCTAATGTCTCAGTTGACTTCCTGTTGCCTGCAAGATGTAGGACTCTCAGCTATGTCCTCTGCACACTACCATGCTGCCCACCATGATGATAATGGACTGAACCTCTGAAACTGTAAGCGAGCCACCCCAATCAAATATTTTCTTTATAAGAGTTGCTGTGGTCATGGTGTCTCTTCACAGCAATAGAAAACCCTAACTAAGACAGTGAGTATGGAGAAAACAAAAGATATGCATTGTACCTTCCTGGTGAGAATGTAAATTAGTGTAGCCACCATGAAAATCAGTGTGGAAGTTCCTCAAAAACTAAAAATAGAATATGATACATCCATACCATGAAAAAGTTAATCAGCACTCAGTGAGATTTTATTGTAATTTTGTCTCCATTATTCCTGATAAGAAAACAGTGAATTCACAATAGCTCCATTGAATGTGTCATTTTTCTCTCGTTGCTTTGATCCTTCACATTCTCTCTTCCCTCATCCTCCTCTTTTCCTTTCTATAGTTACAATGTAATTGGGTTATTTATTTTTATGCTACCTAGGATCCTTTGAAACTCCTGAATCTGTAAATTAATGTATATGGCATTTCTTCCAACCAAATAGGGAATGTTTTAATGCATTATTCATTCAAACATATTATCTCTTTGTCTTTCTCTGTCTCTCATCCTCTGGAACCTTAATTGCATATACACTGTACCAACGGAGACCATTCCAAATTTCTGTATCTTTGCTCATTTTTTTAAAATCACATTTCTTCTTATATTTGAACTACAATTGATATCATTACGTTGTCAGGTTTGATGATCTTCCTGCCCTATCTAGTCTTATATATAGTTCTTGCAATGATTTTCCACTGTTATTTTCAGCTATTTTACATTTCTATTCCTGTTTACTCACTCATTAAGACCATGTTTGCTTTGTTTTAAGGTTATTTACACCAGCTGATTTAATTCTATGTCCAGCATCTAAAAACCTTAAAGTGAATTTCTACTCACTTTGTTTTTCTTCTCGTGAATATGAGTCATTAGTCATTTATGTACAAGTATTTTTTGCTGAAACTCATTATTTTAAAAACTATGTCACAGTGGCAGTGAGCACTCTTTTGTCATTTGAGAACTGCTGTGTGTTCGGTATGTTCTGGAAGGCAATTAGGTTACTTAACTCCGACTGTGTTTGTCTCCACATGGTGTGTAGCAGCGACGTCACTGCCAAGTTCATTCAGGGCCAAACTACTGCTTTTTTAACTTGGTACCTTGAGGGTAACTTCTGAGCCTATATTGTTTGTTTACATCAAGGAAATCAATGGAGTTGACGTGCTGAAGGTTCATAGCATATTGCACTCTACAATGAGCAGAACACAGAACTCTGTCCTTACAATTTGAAGTGATATCTTAGCATGTACACATACTTGGGGCTTTCAATATAATACCAGTCTAAATAAATAATTATTTTAAGATCTGTACATGAAAGTTTGTTTTGAAATTAAATTCATGATGATATTTAGATACTTTTTATGCCTGTATATTCATGCCTTTTCTTCTCAAAAGTTGGTAATTATTTTCATAATCTAACACATTTCACTAAGTTGGGTTATGTTTGTGTACTTGGCAATAGTTGCTGTCATTATAAATCGGATTTTTTTTTTACTATATTTCATATGTGGTTATTCTTATAAGAAAGATACTAGGCTTTCATTATTGTATAAGTAGCCAACCCCCTTAATTTATTATAATTGTTTCTGAGCTGACTCTCTCATGTTTTCACAATAGGCAGTGATTATCTGGAAATAATTAATGATACCTTTTATAGGGCATGTAATTATATCATTACATTTCTACTTTGAGCATTTGTTCCTTGGCTCTCTACTGCATTTGAAACGTGCCACACATTTGCCCTTTCACCCCCCACAAATAAGCTCTGCCCTCTCATAATGGTGTCCATTATTTCTCAGAGGAGATTTACCTTGAACACCATAGAACCTTTAGAACATACAGCAACTGCTCTCCCTACATGTGTCTCTTAGCATTGTCACATAGGACTATCAAGTGTAGACATGCAGTTACACCCAGACACTCCTGGGCTCACACTCCTGTTTTTCACCAGCTCATACTTTCAAAGTTGCCTCTAAAAATCTCCTTTTCTGTAACCTAAACACCATTGCACCCAATGTCATAGGTGGTTGGACAAAGGAGAAAATATTATGTTGCTAAGCAGGTAAAAAATATAAACAACCCCTTGCCTTCACCAGCTGCAGCACTCTGGAGACCAGTCCCTGCCCCTTGCCTGGCCAGCACAGTAAAGCTGACCCTGTTGTCAGGGGGATGGGTGAGCCCGCCCTGAGGGCATGAGCATGGGACAGCTGTCACCACTACTACCTGTCATGTGGCAACTTGGGGGAGGGAGAGATGCCTCCCTAGCCACCTGCTTCAGGTAGGAGAGTTGGCCTTAGGGGCATGAGAGCTAGACAGCTGGACCTGCCCCTCACCAGCTGCAGCACTTGGAGAGTGGGCCCATACCTCACCTGGGCAATAGAGTAGAGCTGGTATGGATGTGGGTGAGCCAGCCCAGAGGGCATGTGAGCAGAAACGACCCTGCCTCTTGTTGCCTGCAACACTGGGTGAGCTAGTAAGTGCAGTGCTGGAGAGCTCGCCCTGGTGGTGAGGATGAGGGAAAGCTGGAGGGTTGACTAACCCAACTACCACTCAGAACCAGGCCTAGAGCCGGGCCTAGGAGTTGGCCCACCCCAACATCCACCCCATCTACAAATTGCTGGAGAATGTGAAGGGGCTGGTCCTGGAGATCCAAAGCTGCAAGATCTCAGTGACATAGGACAACAGGATATCCAAGAAAAGTCCCAGTGAGGGCCCAGTATTGATGTAGCAGAAGCCAGAGGCCTCGAACCAGGCCAATGAACTATTGCAATGAACACTTGCAAGTAAAGATGTATTGACTAAAGGGTTTAGTGTGTGCCTCACTGTGTCATACTATAACTTCCATGATGAGTTTTCTTCTTTTACATTTTATTTTATTTTGGGGAGGAGGTTGCAAGGACAGAGGGCAGATATGAAGGATGGGGAAATGAATGAGATTGGGATACATAATGTAAAATCCACAAAGAATCAATAAAAAGTTTTACACACACACACACACACACACACACACACACACACACACAATATTCTTCTGTTAAATTGTCTAAGAATAAATTCTGAAAATTAAGTGTATCTCAGCTAAGGTATTTACCTTTGTCTTACTATTGATTAAACTAGAATATCAATAATATCTAACCATATGAGCTAATGATGGTTATGATTTGAGACTAAAATTGTTTGCCATGTAAAGGAAATACACTTTAATTACTGATTGAAGATCTAATGAATACATGATAGATTTATCAAATGCAATTTTAATTTTATCTTATAATTTATTATTTAACATGTTGATATCATGCATTATATCAAGATATTTTATAAAATTAAACTATCAATTCTTAGAAGGTAGTTCATTTTGTAATTATGCATTTTTTGCCAACAAGTTACTGTTTTTACTTGGTAATCTTTTATTTAGGCTTTTGTATTTATATTTATAAGCACCAGCCCCTACATTTGGTACTAGCCTTATTTTCTAATCATTAAATTTTGTATTTATATTTTATAGCAAAATGCATACAAACTCCTAGAAAGCAAACTATTTTCCATCCTGTCTGTTTATGGGTCCTTTGTTGTTGAGGGATCAATTGAATGCATTCATAAGTAAACTGTGAAATGGTAATTAAAGGAAAAACTACTAATGCAGAGAGAGGAAAACTAAGAGATTCCTATGTATTTACATTGGTCTTTACTGAGCAAATTCAAGAACAATGTTTACATGCATACTGCATTTATAACCACATGTCTACCATGTAACTGGTATGTGTACCAAGTATCATTCGTCAAACATCACTCGTCTGTAATCATTCATGTTTGCTAACTGAACAATTAGTATTTTTTCATATAAAATTTTCTAATTATGAACTCTAATCAAATTTTGTTTATTTGAAATTTCCCTCATGCTGAGTTTACACACAAATGGAAATGTCCCTTGATGATACATATATGTGTATATAACACACATAAAATATAAACATATTGACAAACTTCAAGAAAGTAATCTATTTTTACACCTAAATTTTCAGGAAAGTATGAAATCAACCTAAACACTGTTCTATATAGACAACTTATTTTGTTTTTATTTATCTTGCAGTTTTACATCCTAAAATTTTAATTATTTTTCAAGAACTATTTGCTAATTTGGTTGAAACTGGTCATTTTAAGAGATACAATAATGTTGTGTATTATTTTGTCATTTAAAGTGTTGCTGATGCTTTTTGTTTATTCTGATGGGTAATTAATCTATTTAAACACAGCTTTGTCCACATGGTGAATAACAACCAATGTCACTGGCTGGCTCTCTCATGGTCAAGCTGCTGCTTTTACACTCTGGCATCTTGAAGGCCCAGATTATAAATTTTACCGGACGCCTTGAGGAAATGCTTTCTATCACTCATTCGGCCCCGTTCCTGAGCTTATCTCCAGTAGGATGATAATTTCTGCTTTACCTTTGGGGAAGCCTTAACAAAGTGATAACACACAGCACATGGACTGTAGCAAAAGCAGCTGAGTGTGGATCTGTGTTCTGCTTCCTCCTTGTGTCTCCGGTGGGCCACTTATCTTTCCAGTCCCTTGGTTTCTGTTTTATAAAAATACAAACTATAACAATGTAACAAGAAATGTTGTGCATTAGAAGAGTAGCTGATGTGCAGTAGACATGCTTGGTGGATGATGTTTTGTTCTTCCTCAGTTTAGGTTACTATTCTTCTAATTACAACATTATCATCCTGTATTGTACATGTTTATTGATGGTTTGCTTACCATTGTGGTTTTATATATTACTAACTAACTGAAATTTGGGCCTTATATAATCTCTTTATTCAAATCTGCTCATGAGTATTAAAATCCCACCATTGGAATTATTTACTTTTTAATATTTTTTTCTTATATCAACAAGTAAAAGCAAAGGGAATTTTTCCTGATGGGTTCATGTTTTAGAATAAACTAATGGTGGTGTGTTAAGGAGGGGAAGGTTTGTAAAGCTGTTTAAACAACTACAGCACAAGGCAAAACAAAGGAGCGTGATAACCTACAAACCCAACATTGGTGGCTTCTTCAGACCCCTGTAGAAGACAAGAATAGGTATGAAATATAGAGAGCTTTAGAAAAACTCAATGGTCTTCGAGAATATTGAGTCCTTTGAGCACAGAACAGACTGTTGCTTGAAAATGATGCTTCATGGGCTGGAAAGAGAGTCAGTAAAAGTCTGCCCAGGTTGCTGGCACTTCATTCTTCCTGAAATGTGAATTTAGTTCATGTAAACTGAGAGAGGAGACCAGTTGTAGTTGGTTTTCCCTGTGAGGCAGATGAGTAACCGCAGAAAGCCCTATACTGAGAGAGGAGAACCAACGGAGGTCTGAGAGTCCGTGATCCCAAGTTAGCGGCCGAGGCCTCCACTGTGTCAGAGCAACAGTCTTGCCTCTTTACTTCGTGGTTCCACAAAAGCAGTCCCTCACTCTCAGCGTAGAGTTACTTTCCCCATGCTTTTCTTCTGGGAGGAGTGTTTAAATGTACTTCGATCCCAGTGCACATGCTGGTAGATCTTCCTCTGAACCCTGCCTCTTGCACCCCAAGGCTGGTTCCTATCTCTGTTATGTCACAGGTATTTGTCAGTCCCTGGCCCCCTACTCCTACAGTCCCCACCTACTTTTTCTATAGCTATAAATAGAAGGCAAAGGGGGTTCATGTAGGTGTTATTTCTGGTGTTGTTTTTTTCTTTCCTCTTCCTGTTCACTTGAGGGTTTATGGAACCTGCCTCGACTATCTTTATTGGGGAGGTAGTGGGCATGCATTGGTACTGCTCCTTGAGATATTTAACTATGAAGCAGAAGAGAAATAAATCTTGAAACAGCATGACAAAGTAAACAAGCAGAGACTAGCAGGACAGTGAATGATTGGTCAGGAAAGAAGCCCAGCACTAACACACGAGAGGAAGGACCAGAACAGGCAGGACCGCAGAGATGGCACTGATGAAGAGTCTTCAGCTTAGTAAGAGAGCGAGTAGAGGAGACCCCTTCCTCTCCTTTGATGGATTCGAGTTACTACTTTCTCTATTCCAGTTTAATTGTACAGTGCTTCCTAAAGTGCCTGGCTTATTTCAGTTAACATGTCCTCAGATCAAAAATATTCATATTTTTGAAGTTTCCCTAACTTATTTGTGGAAATCTGACAATACTTCTTGCTTTTTCTAGGACAGGCTGGCTCATGCCCATCCAGTTAGCAAACTCAATCACTCACCAAAGTGCTCCTAAGGGATTGGTTCTAGAACCAGACTCAGGTACACCACTCAGAGGCTGTAAATCTGACAAAATATCACAGTGTTGTGTGAGTCAACTTGCAAATGCTAAAGAGTGGTAGCAGACTGGGAGATGGCTCTGTGGGTAAAGCACATACTGTACAAGCATGTGACCTACAGCTCAGATCCCCCAAACCCTTGCAAAAGCCAGATGTGACAGCCTGTGTCTGCTGTCCAGTATTCCTAAAATGAGAAGGTCAGCAGAGACTCGAGAATCTCTAGATTCTCACAGACCAACTGGTGCACACAGTGATGACCAACAACTTCAAACAGGTAGAGGAGGACTGACACCTGAGGTCATCTTCTGACTCCCACATGCAAGCCAAAGCATGTATGTGCCTAAGTGCCAAGACGAGAACTTGGTGCATAACCAATGGCTTGTGTTGCTGGAGCTAATAATGACCACTGCTGTACCAAAGATTCTGGATTCCAATCCAATTATCAATGCACTTCTCCTCCCCTTATCAGAATTAACATATGAACACCCATACGTAACTGTACCAGGCTTTTTCTTTTGGGCCACCGACCAGCTCCCAGATCATGACACAGAGACTTACTCGTTTTGAATGCTCGACCTAGCTTAGGCACATTTCTGGCTAGCTCTTTAAACTTAAATTAACCTGTTTCTCTTTATCTACCTTTTATCTCAGGGCTTTTTTACTTTTCCTTACTTTCTTGCTGTCTGTATGTTTGGCTAGCTGACAACTGCCTGGCTTCTGGCCCCGGGTGTCTCCCTCATTCTCTCCTCTCTCATTCTTCCTTCTCTTCCTTTTGAGCCTAGAGTTCTCCTCCTATTTATGCTCCCTGCCTGCTGGCCCTGCCTCCTTTCTCTTGCTTAGCTATTGGCTATTCAACTCCTTATTAGACCAATCAGGTGCCTTAGGTAAGTAAGATGAAACAGATGCAACATATCTTTACATAATTAAACACACATCTTTACATCGTTAAACAAATGCAGCATAAACAAAAGTAGCACACTTTTACATACTTAAAGTAATAATATGCAGCATAAAAAATATTACACATCTTTGCCCATTTAAAATAGTATTCTACAACACATACCCTCTGATTATATTTTTACTCTTCTAAGAAACTAAATTGACAACAGGTTAAGATAGAAGCATAACAAATTCCAAAGTTTCTGGAAAACATCCAAATAATTCTGCTCTTCCTTCTCATTTCATTCCTCACTAGTATATGCTCCTCTATGATCTTTGCAAAATTATAGTTACCCATAACCTTGCCTTGACCACAGTAACTTGTGCTAAGCAAAGTCCAGGTCTTTCTATAATATGATAAATTTGCAGAAGTTCACTAACTTGTATGCAAGATGGTCTATGGACATATGATTCTCTTCTTCCACAATGATGTCACTTCTACATCTGTACTTGCAACCTCGTAGTCACTTCAAGGCAAGATGCTGTTCTCCTATATCTCCTATCATTCACAATGACTTCTTTTAGGCCAGATATACCTCCCATTGCTACATTCCAGTCAATCATGTCCCTTTATATTTCATGGAAAAATTATATTAACACCCTCTTCTTAAGATTTGATGTCAAGACCATTTATTTATTACCCATTCTCTGTAAATTATTTTATAAACATATGAGAGTATAAGTAATATCTCACCCACCTTCCTAGATTATTCTTTACAAAACAGTAAAGAATCAGCATTGTTTCTTGTGTTTCTGCTCCTTAGTATTTTCCAGTTTGAAATTTATATTCTTCCTCAGACCTTCAATTTTTCTCTGAAGCCTCCTTGACTACAGGGCTTCTCAAAGTATTCCTAATCCAAGTTACTTGACAAGAGGCCTTCATTTTTATATATGAACCTGATAATAGGGCCTTTTTCCTTTTTTTTCTTACACCATGGAAGTGGTTTTTATCAAATCCCACTCCTCTCCTTTCCCAAAATTATGTACTTCAAATAGTAGGAACTGCACCTCCTTCCACAAGATTTCAAGAAGTTGGTAGAAACAGAGTCCACATTTATACTCAGGGAGGTCACATAGTGGAAGCATGTGACTTCACTAGACTTGTGGACGAAAGTCCATAACTCAAGACTTGCATTGGTGAAGATGAGTTTGGAAATGTCAGTAGGAGTTGATGTTCTTGAGACATTGAGGAAGCTCTTTTCCTTGGAGACACTGGAGAGGAATGTCTTTCTGTAACTCAGTAGCCCACTACCCTTTTTTTTCCTGTAATTTTCAATGAAATTTAAACTACCATTAAAAATTTGGAAGTTCCATGGTGGGAAGATGAACTATGAGCATCTGTCTTCAAAGGACAAAAAATGCAGCAAAAGTTACAGAAATAAGACGTGTTTAGTATCTTACTTTATGGCAACCTGAAATAAGGTATTTTTGTGAAAATTGGTTAAAATTTTACATGTGAATTCCAACCTGTGATTAAAATTTTTCAAGCCAGACAGCAAATTGAATGCAGACAAGGAACACTACTCAATGACAGTGACATTTCCTGACAGAGCAATTCTTTGCATTTCAGTGGTGCTAATTATATTCAATCTGACAGCCCTGCTTTAACCCATTCACCAGAGAAAAATGCTTCTTATAAGACCAGTGATCTAAGCATTCATTTACATGCCAATCCAGCTTCAGAGTGTGTAGTTAAAATGCACAATTAATACATTCAATGGCTAATGCGTGAGTGATAAACATGCATCAGTTCTTTAGAATAGTATATACTCAGGCATGCATATGAAAGCACAAAGCATTTCATTAGAAGCCACATACAGAAGCTCATGAAACAATACAGGTATTCTTTCAGATACCTTAATATATTTTTTTTGTCATAAAGGTAAGTCCAGCCAGATACAGTGGCATATGCTCTTCAGTTACTGAGGCAGGAAAAATGCAATTTCAAGGCCAGCCTGGGCAGAATGCTTAGATCTTGACTCAAAGACCTGGAAGAGAAAAGTATGCCTATTTCCTAAATAGCAATATTTTATTAATCTCAGACAGGACATATGCTATCAGAAACTGGTAACTTTTCATTTTTGGTATCATGTCCACAGAACACAAATGAAAGGAAATAGTCAAAGCAAAACATAACTGAAAATATTTCATATGTATAACATAATTTACTGAAAGCCTACCTTAGACTTCCTTGACAATGACGATCCCTATGCTGACCTCTGTCCTGTCTTCTACCTGAATGAGGACACTTTTCCAGAATAAGCTCTAGCTCAGTAATAGCATAGAAGGAAATAAGAGATTCTCAGATGCTTCAGAGGGAAATCAATGAAACGAGAACATACGGTGTATATCTCCTTTAAGTACTATAAAGGGGTGTTTAGTAAAGCACTCTACACAAAATGATTCCTTGACCTGTTGGCTGAAAGGATCATCTACTGTCTAGGTGACCCCTCCATACTAGCATGGCCACAGGCAGAGTGCTTTGCAGACATTGGGGGACAGAGGAATAGGGACCTGTCTGTCTATCTGAGTTTCCACTCCCCATTTGGGCTTCTGCCTTTGAAACTTCAATAGGAAACACTGTTGTCACATTTTGAATTACTTGTAATTAATTAAATTCTTTATAGTCATTTCTGTTCAAGTTTGTTTGAACCTTCTCTATCTCTGATTACACTGACATTTCAAGTACTTCACAATCAATCTTGCCTTTCTAGCATTGTTAGTACCAACCAGAGAACATGATGGCATTTTAAGACACATCTTGTCAAATGTTGTCTTCTGTTGTAGCATATTAAAATAAGTCTCTCTGGGCCCTGTGAGATGATGTAGCCAGTAAAGATACTTGCTCTCATGACTGACACCCTGAGTTCCAACCCCATGGCACACATGTTGAAAAGTCTATGCTCCATTGTGGCACACACACTAAATGATCCCCCTTTTTTTCTTCATCTTTTAAATAGGCTCTTGTGGTAGACTGCTGCAACCTTTCATGGAGGTTGTAATCTTAAGGGTGGGTACAGTGGCTATGGTATCTTAGCAAAACAATTATGTTCAACTAACTCAGCAAAATTGGCAACTTTTCCTAGGTTGGGCAGTCACTATTAGTTTCCTTCACAGGTACTATCTCAGGATCAGTTGGGAAAAGCCAGTTAGCTCTGTGCCTAAGATATCTAGAGAGATAGGGACAGATGGTTCATGAATGACATGAGATGGCACTCCTGAGATTTCGCATTGATAAATGTAGGTTCCCCCAATAAAAGTTGTAGTGAAGAAGACTTCCCCATTCAAATCTCATGGTTGACTAGGCATCAGAAATGTGGAGGGCTATAAGAAGACCGATAAGCAAAAATATTCCATGTGAGTACCTAGAATAAACTTGGAAAACCTCCAGAAGACCAATTTTCCACATATGTTTGCATCTTCATTTTCATGTGTCTATAGTAAGGTCTTCATGTACATGCCATAGAACTTGAGGGTTAATCTTGCTATGGACCCTATTATTCTGTCACTGTTACAGAAATGCCATCTTCTGAGCACTGTGCTTAGGAGAGAAGGAAGCAGGAGCATGGCAAAGACTTTGCAAGAAACTTGCAAGCAAATAAAACTTTTGTAGCTACAAAATGTGAATTGAGAAAAAAAGTTAGGAAAATAAACAGATCTCTTAGGAAACCTAATAATACAGCACAAATGAATTCACAATAGGATCCTAGAGGCCTACTAGTAAATTTTCTGTTCTTTTTTTATTGAGTTTGTGTGTGGGTTTTTTGTCATTTGTGCATTTGGTTTAATTGGCATTGTATATGAATAAATGGGCCAATAAGGACATAGCATAGTTTTAGCTCCACACTTTCTGTCATTGGTAATGCACAATGTGCTTGCATTTCAAAGATAAACATAAATCACTTCTGCAATAAAGTAGTAAATGAGGACTCAAAATAGGTGAGTGGGGAATTGAAGAATAATACTAATTCATTATTAAGAGCCAGTATACAGTGTTAGTGACAATAATTCCATTCATCTATGTGGTATTCAAAGATTACTTTTTCATATATTCTTGTATTTTATCCTTCAAGCAGTCTTGGAGAAATACCAGGACAATTATTAATATTTTTTATTTTCATAAAATGGAGCCAGAGCTTGAGATGATAAGGTTGATGAAGAGATCCAGGTTATGGGATGCTGAACTAGGAAGCATGAATACTTTGGGAAGTACTACAGCATGACTCTATTTATCAGTGGCATAATAGCATAGAGAAATCACATGTACAATTTGAAAGACAAGCAAATAATGAGAATGAACACGGAAAACATTCATATTCATAAGAAAGTCCAAAGGACAAAAGCCCAGAATAAGCACTACTAACGTCTAAAGGAAACTTGCATCTCTGTTAGAAATCATTGAAATAACACAAGAATTGAGGTTGGTATTAGCAGATAACAATGAGAAAGATACACCCATCACACTAAAGGCAGTCGGGTTGGTTTTCAGACCTGGATAAGACAGCTCTCCTGGGCTAGGATGACAACTCAGTGGATAAGAGCACCTGCTGTGCCAGAGTGAAGACTGAGTTTGCATGCCAACGCTGCTCCTGTAATAGTGGGCTGTGGCAGCATGCGTTTGTAACACTAGCTGGGGTCAGAAGGACAGAGGACAGAGAAGCTCTCTGGGTCTTGCTGGTCAGCCAGCCTACTCAAAAACCAGTGAGATTTAGATTCAGTAACAGTTGCTTCCCTATCTCAAGAACTTAAGATACAGTGGTAGATCAGGACGCACAGTGTGTTCCTCTGTCCTCCACACATACCCTCACTCATCGATACACACATGTACACACACAAAATAAACAATTTTGTAAAATAAAATGAAGAAAGGCTTTTTTTACACTGGGCAAAGAGTCTACATGCCAACCTGGAACTTATACCATCTCCTGCTCTAGAAATCCTGGTCAAAGTGTCCCCAGCACACTGGTGGACACGCTCAGTCCTCCTTGCTGGATTCAGTTTCTTTGCAAGTAGGAGGAAGTCTGGACAGATCATGGATGTATGTGTTGAGCTATTTGTGTGTGTGTGTGTGTGTGTGTGTGTGTGTGTGTGTGTAGTAGTAGTAGTAGTAGTAGTAGTAGTAGTAGTAGTAGTAGGATTTTCACAAGTACTAAAATATATGAGGTTTAAAATGGGTGTAGATCTCAGGGTGGCCCAGGTATTCTAATATTGAACTGTTTCAGTTTATTTTAAAGTTGTGAACACATGAAGGAAGAAGGGTGTTCAGAGTACGTTACTTACTTATTCAACATTTTGATACTGAATCTATGTGGTGGGTGGGGCTTCCATGAAGGACCAAAAATGTTTAGAGGGAGACTTATCAAAATAGAAACATATTTACAACGAAATTCATTAAATAAACAGTGTTGAATCTTTTAGGGGAAAGACATTTTGGAGGGTTTCATTTTGCACAGGCTCTCAGCAAACCCATTTAGCTGAGAAAGCAAGCTCCTGAACTTTCTGGCTGCATCTTCTGAGGGCTAGGACGACAGGAAAGCACCACCATAGATTTGAATCTCAAGCATGGACAGAGTGTTTAAGTGAGCCCCATGGAATCCCCGAATCACACCACACTGAGAACCCTGAAAAGATGCTGAAGTTTGGCTTCTAGTGTAACTCGATGGAAGAGGAGGATAAATGGTCTTTCCCCTCTTTCTTCCTCCAGAGCCTTTTCCTCTAAGGAAACTACTCCAGATTCTTAGATTCAAGGACTTCTGTAGATGTCACTGCCTCGGGGCCCTGCCTGCCTACCTCAGTCTCTGTCGCTGCTCACTTCTAGCAGTGGTAATACTTCTCTGCCAAGACATGGGTGGGACACTTCATTGCCTAATCCTGATAGTTTCTCCTTATGGTTATTTATTTTAATTTATTTGATTTTGTTGGCAGATTTATCTTTAACATACAATCCAAGAGACACACATTGATCATTTACTATGTACCAAGCACTGTGATAAACACTGATTCTAATTATTCATTTTCAGGAAAACCTTCCTTATGTCTGAGAATATATGCAACATGTTCTAATTCTAGATTTTACATTTGTGAGCAAATCATACTGACATGTTGCTTCATTACTGCATTTCCTCTATGTTTTGACTGTTTACACCATTTTTTTTTTCAATTATTTTCTGTGCTGGCTTTTTTAATTCCTTGAGAAACCCACCTCTTCGTGTTTAGCATAACAACTATAAACAGACTACACTTTTCAGGCATTGAATATATAATATAAAAGCAATTTGATGACTATCAGAAGGTTCCTGTATTCCTAATGCTTATTAGCATATGTTTAACAACTAGTGGCCCCCAAAACTATAACTATATCTACATGCTTCTATAAAGTGTATAGAATAAAAGATATACACCAAATAACTTAAAAAATAATAAATCATATGGTGCTTTTAATGGTGAGTTGCACATAGCTAGTTGATTGTTGCAGAATTCTTTTCTTTTTTGAAAATTTCATACATTAAGACTGAGTACTGTATTTATATCTTTTCTACCCCCCTCTTCCCCCACTCCATGTGCCTCCCAATTCTCAAATTCATGCCATGTGCTTTAATTGTTATTGGTGCCTTTATATTATAGTGGTTAGTTTATGTCAGTTTGACACAAGTTAGTTTCATTTTGGAGGAGGAAAACTCAATTAAGAAAATACCCCTACCAAATTGGCCTATGGTACATTTTCTTTATTGATGATTGATGGGGATGGCCTAGCTCATCGTGGGGAGTGCCACTCCTGGGCGGGTGGTCCTGTGTGTTTCAAGAAATCAGACAGAGCAAGCCATGAGGGGCAAGCCAGTAAGCAGCATTCCTCCACAGCCTCTGCATCCATTCTTGCCTCTAGGCTCCTGTCCTGTTTCAGTTTATGCCCTGACTTCCTTTAGTGGCTGATTGCGATGTGGAAGTGTAACCTTAAATAAACCGTGTCCTTCACAATTTCTTTTGGTCAGGCCATTTATCACAATATAAACCCTAATCAGGACACACACACACACACACACACACACACACACAAATAAATATAATTTTAAAAATGTTTAATGACTGGAAAAGAGTGAATTTCTCAGCATATAACCATGGCTAACAATTGAAGAGATGGATCTGCTTAGCACCCTGATTTGATTATTACACACTGTGCATGCATGTTTAATTGCTGTGATGTACCCAATAACTATTTGCAGAAACTGTCACAATAATAAATTTTTTAAAAAAATGTAAAGGATTTCAAATCTCTAAGTCTAAACATTTCTCAAGTTTTAACTTTGAGATTGTGGTTGTTTAAAGCATATTTTTTTATTTAGTAATCACATTAACAAAGACCTATCAGAAGAACAGAACTAGGCAGTTAAATCAAGTGAGAAAATGAAGTGGATGCCTAGCACCCTAAACGACTGTCTTTCTTGAGGTGTTTCTGACCAGACTGTGTAACAGTTGGAGAAGAAAGTAGTAATCCATAATAGACACATAATATTTCAAAACAAAAATGATGAGAAATTAAATTTATTTTATTATTTTTGCAGAGCTCACTGGTTCAAGTAACTTAAATCTAGCATGGTAGTTGGTTAGTTTCTCATGATACTTTCTCATGAATAAATGAAAAACCACATATTCAGAATGATAGTAAAGATACGAGAATTTGTATCTGCTTGAAGAACCCAATGATTGAGTTCATTAATATGGAGCCATTAAACCCAGAGATTTAATCTGATCTACATTTTTACTGACAGCACATAAAGAAACATTGATTGTGCATGCCACGTTTATGGTTGACCCCCAAACTTGGACTAATGAGCCAATCAGTTATATTACTGAAGTCTGCAACGAAGCCTAAAGGATGAAGTTATGAATAAGGAACTCAGTCCCAGAACAATGGGAGCCAATAGGTCTGATGGATACACATAGCCTAATTTAAAATTGCAGTTTCATGCCTGTAATTTGGTTTTCCTCTTAGGCTTTGCCTACCAAATGTAAAGTCAATCTTCAGTTTTTTCATAGCCAAGTTGATGTTAGATTTCTTTTCCCTAGAAAGGAGGAGTGGGGAAGGACAATGCAGGCCAGGAAGCATCCTCGTCTTGCTGGCTTACAGGGGTAGCTCTGCCTCCTCCAGGAGAGCCCCAGGGAAGGCCAATCTAATTCCTTATGTTCCTAACCATCTCTTTATTTCATTTATAATTTAAAAACTGGTGTTAGCTAATTAGAATCAACAGTCCAATAGCAAAAGTTAGTACAAAGCACACAATGGAAAACTCCCCTTCAACTCCTTTACATAGAGATGTCCACTGATGGTGTTGGCCAGCATTCTGGCCATGCTCCATAACACAATTATGTACTGTCTGTTGTTCAAAAACATGGGCGATGGGACAAGAAAGCCCTTGTGAAACTTAATATAGGCATGCTAGCATGTTTAGTCCAGGATTTCAGGGTAAGAAAGTGAATGGAAAAGGCAGACTCTATTTCTGCTTGAGACTGGTGATGGCACATTTCATCTGAGCCTACAAAGTATTCAAAGCAGGCAGTAGAGTTTTCCTAAAACCCAGCTAATAGAAGAAGATGTCAGCTAAATGGTGCTCAGGAAGCTGCTGGTAAGACTGCAATGTACCAATGAACCTGCAGATTTGTACCAGGTCAGAGATCGACTAGCTGAAGGTCATTACATTGTGGCTAAAGTTCTGTGTGTCTATTCTTGGGACCCATTCTTTGGTATTGATTCCTCATGTTCACGTTGCAGGTAGCCAGTGGCTAATGGGCAAGCCCTGCTCTGGTTTAAGTCGGAAGCGTTTACTGTATGTAGCCTCACACCTGACTGTTGGCTTTGGAGGACCACATGTGAGATAGGGATTCTTCTGCTAGAGCCTTGTGATTAAAAAAAAAAAAAAAAAAAAAAAATCAGTTCTGAGGAGGGACTGGGGAGAGAGGTAGACAGGAGGTACACCCAAGGAGGCCAGGTGACACACAGAAGCCTCCCTTACCACGTCCGCTACAGAAGGCTAAGCTCCTAGAGAGGAAAGTGGGCATAAGAAGGCATCCAAGAGGACGGTGGACTACTGCCCAGCAGTCCTGTGTTTAACTGCTTTAGCGTACCAGTGAACAACCGAAGAGCATAAACAAAGAAGAGCGTATTCCACAGCATGCTTTCTCTACCGGTAAAATGCTGTCAGTAAGAGGGAAATCATGAGAACTGTACCACCCAGAGTGCTCAAATGGCTGTGATTGAAGATGACAGTGGCCTCGGGCACCCACTGCAGGACCACAAAGCAGCTCCGAGGAGGAGCCCGAGAGAACAATGGAAGCTCCTAAGGAAGAAGGAGGAGGAGGAGTCTGTAAAGCCTGCAGTATCCCTGGAACAACTAAAACAAGGCAGCTCCCCTGGGAAGATTCTTTTAATTAAGTGAACTGATGAAATTGGAAGGAAAGACGGTGGAGCAGAGCAGCACACCAGGAGGAGAAGGCTGAAACTACAGACACTTCAAAGAAGAGCATGGGAGCGACATGGGAGCGAGGCCACAGCAGACAGAAAACATGGCCTTGCTGAATAGGGCCTGTCTTCACCTCAAAGCTTGCCCAAAGCATGGGGCCACCGGAGCCTCCACTGCTGCTCATCCTGCTGGAATAAGGGGAGCACAGGACCTGCACCAAAGGTGCGGAGGTATGCAGTGGACTGGAACTCGCAGATCCTGGCCCTGATGCCCTGCCTAGCTGCAAGATCACCCTGACTCTGAGCAACAGTAGAATGTATGAAACAAATGACCCAGTATTTATGGTGCTTCAGAAACCAGAAAACTTGAAACAGACCAACGACTCAGTGCAACAAGTACTCGCATTTAAGGCTGTTTGAGCTAAAAATATGCTGTGTGACACACTGGAGTTTGAAATGTCACTACAGCGAACGAATATGTGATGGAGCGGTGGGAAAGACTGAGGAATGGAGCAGTGTGTGCCCGGTGGTAGAGAGAGGTGGAAGCAGACGCTCCAGGTCGGTCACGGGTGTGGGAGAAGGCTGCAGTGGACGGTGGACAGGGGAACTGGCAGGGAGCATGCTGAGTAGGGCAGGCAGGGTGGTGTGCAGCAGCTTGGAGCTTGCTCGGACCCGGCTCCCAACGCGCTGCCCAGCCACACAATTGCCTTGATTCTGAGCAACAACGTGATGTCAAAGATTTTCTGGATTGGACCTCCTCAAAAAACTTCCAAGGTCTGTGATGTCACCGGAGGCCAAGTTGGTGTCCGTGGTCTGTGTGTGCTACAGCTGGAGGACATACAAGTGTCTGCAGTCCATGCTCAAAGCCATGTCAATGTCCCAGGCCTGTACTAAACTGGAGGCCAGGTGGATAGCCAAGGTCTGTGCCACCACGGGAGGCCTATGTCTTGCCATGGTTAATAGCCCATGTGTTTCAGAGCATTGATACTAAAGTAGAGGTTGCTTAACTACAAGAGTCAATCTGATTATTTGAATCATCTAGAAAAAAACTAAAAACTGAGGGTGACTTATGTCCCAGGAGAAACAAGGATTAAGCAAGATCGAATTGTGTTACTTGGAGTAGTAATAGCTTTTATAGCCACTCGACATAGTGATGTACACCTAAAATCCTAGTACTCTGGAAGTGGAGGCTGGAGGTTCACTGTAAGTTCAAGGCCAGCCTGATTTACTTAGAAAATTCCTGATTTACATAGCAAAGGCAATACAGTGAGACCCTTTCTCAAAGAAGGAACAATAACAACAAAAGATTTATTAAGTATAAATTCCTGGAATTTTCCATTTAATATTCATGAACTTCTGCTGATCATGAGTAGCTGAGACCATGAGAGGTACATCATAGAAGAAGGGAGGACTATTGTATAATCCAGACATTAAGAAAATACTAAGTATTGATTGACCTTGAGTCACTGTGTCTGTGCAGGAACTGTCCTCAGCTCTGTTATGATGAGGAGGTGAATGTTGAGAGGGACTGTAGAGGTTTGCCCAGTCACACAGGTGAACAGCAAATCTTCCATGTGGCCTCAGGCAGTTGGCTCACTGCATGTGCTATGCACTGCTTTCATTTCTCCATCTGCAAGGGCACTACTTACGCTGGGTTCAAATACTCCAGTTGCAATATAGGAAATTGCAGTTGTGCCTAAACTGACTCTTTAAAAAAGATAGAATAATTTTTTATTCCCATTTAAATTCCCACAAATTTCAGATATTTAGAGAAAAATATGCTGACAGAAAATGATTAGTAGCAGGAGTTCAAAAATTCTCAGAGAATACTATAATCATACTGAATTATATTTTAAGCAACTGTTTCTCCAATGCTGATGCAAAAATCTAATTATAGATTATATGTAGAATGTGGGAGCACACACACACATATCTTTTAAACCAAAACCTAGCTTATAGTATATATAAAATTATATACATGTGAGTTATATTTATAGCATGTATATTATATTATAAATTATATGTATAGATACATACATGTTTTTAAAATGTACATAACCAAATGCACATTCAAATGAAAGCACACATTCTACTTCTTTGGCATGGACAGACATCAAATGTTTAATATTATTGAAATTGTAAAATAATTTAATCTTCTCATTACAAGGGAGCTTCAAATTATTTTATTATTTAGTCTCTCACACTATCTAAAGTTTAAAAATGTCTATTCAGAGTCTAGTATAATGACATACACCTGTCAGGACAGCCTCTCAGGAGTCTGAGACCAAAGGCTTAGTCGAGCTCGTGGCTTTAAGACCAGCTTGAGCATCAGCAAGAATGTATACAAGAAAGAGAGAGAGAGAGAGAGGGAGGGGAGGAGGAAAGAAAGGAAAAATGTAAGTTCACTAGAACAAGCCAGCCCACATTTCAGACCCACCTGCTAACCTGAGGTTTGTTGGCAGCTGGTGGCTGCTGAGGGAGGAAAACCATCTTGCTTTGGGGGACTGGGAGGTTGCCCATTCTCCAGTGGGTGGTGCCTCGGCTGTCCATAGAAGGGTGTCGCTAACAGGACTTAGTGGGTTCTTTTCAGAAGGAGAAGGCCTGAAGTAGGGAGGAGGAGATGCTGACAGGGGAGTTGGAAGAGGAGCATGGAGATGGATCATGTATATAATGTATACAGCGATCACATTTCACTGTAGACATGTATGAAATTTTCAAAGAATAAATTAAAATGTGTATAACAAATGTAAAATAAAGATAATTCACTGGAAAAATCTGGTATATCTGGCCCTTTTGCTTTGAAAACTAGTTGATTATGAAATGGATTTTTTTTTCAGAGTTATGGAAACCAAATTTCAGTTACAACAGACATTTCTTCACCATGTTTTACTATGAGTGTTCCATGGGTTTGAATTTGGAGATGCTATTAGTCTAGCTATCCTGAGGAGTGAGCCATGTTTTTATTCTCTGAGCTACGATGTCATTTCTCATGTAAACTGCACCAACAGATGGGAGAATGGCCCATTCTTCCTGTGTGTTGTGGATATCGATTGTTTTCTTTTAAAAAATGGAAGGTTAATGCTTTCGCTGAGTCCACAGAAGAGATTCTGCTGAGAAGGGAATCTCATTTCCAGGAGCTCAGAGTTGAGACCAAAACTCTAAGCCGTGAAGTGGTTAGGCCTCTACAAGTAAAACTGAAGTTGAGCTCAAATGGAGGAAAATTCATGGATCTTTTTGGATTACATAAGCATTTTGATGGTTTACTCATAGCATAAGATAGTCATTTTCTGTTTTCAGTTTAAATAACAATATCTTCATTTTGAAGCTTAAGATACAAGGAACATCTAACTGAAAATGATATTATGTAAGTAAATTATGATTACATATTACAAACATTAAAAATAAAGATAATCTATCTGTCCTCATTGAGAGTATAGACTGTACTTTGTGGAATTTGTAAGCAGGAAATTATGTACTTTGTCTAATAGGACATATTTGTGGGTAAAGCTATAGTACCTTTCATAAGTAATTAAACTCACTTAAATCTCATGAGAGACTTCCTTGCTAAAAATAACTTAGTTGAGTCATGTGTTTTGATGCTGAGTTAACGTCCCATGAGTTGATGCAAAGGGAAATTATACAAATGTCATGTTTATAATTGTTCCTTGAAAAACTTGAACTACTCTGGGCTCACAGTCTGAGCTCAGACCAGCTATGACATCGCCATCAGCCTGTGCTCTTCCTCCACTGTACCCAAACAAAACAACATTCATTGGCAACGTTGGCTTACTCATTAAAAAATATACCAATTCTCTGCCTATGGTACAAATAACCTTACAAAGTATTTTTAATACAGGAAATTTACAAATAAAATTACTAGCAACAGTACTAGGAATCTACCACAGAAGATAGAAAGGGTTGAAAGGAACGAAACTTGTTTTATCTGAAAATCTGCTACATATATACAAAAATGTATACATTGTTCATTTTTCATATTTAAATAATCCTATGACTGAAACTTCCAAACTACCTCCTTCGTACAGAAGAAAATGCGTTTCCAGAGGTTTTGAATCTTTTGCTCCTGGACAAACAGCTGTCCAACTCCAGGGCAATTCCATTGCTGAGGCTCTGCTCATCTGAAGCTTCCGTTTAGTTTTTCTTTACTCTGCAGATGATATTTCTGTATTGGATAAATGTAATAAAGAATAAAGCAGTATTTATACTCCAGGATTTCATAAATTTACCCGCATGGTTGTCATCTAGGAGGATAAATGGCAAACCACGAAAGTCCATGATATGGTGGAGGACTCCTTCTACCAAAACAAAGCATTATTTTCTGTGACATCTGATTAAATATTGAGTTGTACTTCTACTTATACTCACAGGCTAGTGTTCTTCTCTTATTAAACCCAATTTCATGTGCTCACCACCCAAAAGTCAATAGTTTGGAAATGAAGTTGGTAGAGAATAAGGTTTATTCAAGGGCAAGTAGGCAGAAGAGAATTTTCATGGTTCAGGTCTCTCTGTCTGTGTCTGTCTGTCTGTCTGTCTGCTGCCTGTTTCTCTCTGTCTCTGTCTCAGTCTCTCTCCTCTCCTCTTCTTCCCCTCTCCCTCTCTCTCCTTCCCTCCCTCTCCTCCCTAAACAAAATATCACAATCATCCTCAGCCTCTGTGGCTAGTTTGTATAATTCTTTAGACACTATGTTATTATATTTCTGTAAGTTAAACCTCTCAGAAACCTATTTATTGTGTTAATTGATACATAAAATGAAAGAATAATGAGGGACACATGTTCTGAGTCATTTAGAGTTAACATCATGATTGTACACTGCTAACTTTATTTGAAATTTAAGAAAGCAAGGCAAAGAAAAGGAAGGGATGAACTGGAGAACGTTCTCTCTCCTTGGTACTTTAGGAGAATGCATCATCACCTGGAGTGGAGTCACTATGAAAACAAGACAAAGTGCCTTTACTTGGGTCATCATGCTTGTATTGGTTACTTTTCTACTACTGTGATAAAATACCATGAACAAGAGAACTTATAAAGAAAGACTTCATGTGGGCTTACAGTCCAGAGGGATGAGTCCATTTGGGCAGAAAAACAGGTGGCAAATGACAGGCATCCTGGCTTTATTTCATTAAATTATACCAGTTTTCAGCCCGACCCATTAATTTCCATTAAATACAAAGACATATCTTAAAGACAGATATATTCCTAATACAAAATACTTTCTCTTTCTTTATTTCTCCCTCTCTCCCTCCTTTCTTTCTTCTTTCCCCCTTCCTAAAAGCTCTTACTTGTTCAGTACACGACTTCACATTACTGTATTGTGTAACAATGGTCATGACTCTATAGAGTAGAGTGAAAAGGACATTTAACTATTTTTAATTGAGATTTTAATTTCTCAACTTACTTAAGCATTGCATTTATGAATTCATTTATCCATTAATCAGTGTTGTTGTCTTATTTTGTTTGTGTGGGTGTGATACAGTGAGAGACATTAAGCTCTGTAGCAGACCTATCAGCAATAGTATAAAAACTCAAAGGAAAGCATGATGTGTCTGTTCCATAATCTATGGAGAAAGTACCAACAAATCTGAAATGAATTAGTTAAAATGTGTGTTTCATCAATTCTCCATACTTCCTATTTTTATGAGATATAAAATTGCTTCGATGTTAAATGTACAAAGAATGTAAGCATATACTTATGCCTCTGTGGGTATGTATATTCTATACATACAACTCTAAATCTTTCTGTCATGCCTGTCATTTATCTAATAAAGTACATTGTTAATGTCTTCTTACTTATGTAGAGACTCCAGTAACAAAGCTACTACTTTGAAGGTGAAATAAATTATAGTAAATATATAATCCAAAATTGGACTAAAAAATAAACTTTAAGATGTTTGCTGTTTTTTTTTCTACTAGTATATAAATGGCTTCCATGAGTAAATTTAACATTTTTAAATACGAAGATGTTAATAGAATTGTATAAATAAACATTTTCTCACTAAATGCATCTAAAAGTGTAATCTCCATAAAGTACTGGGGATGAATTTCCAGTGAGGCCTCCCAAATGCTGAATATATATTTCTATCTTGTTTGGGTAGAAACTCTAAATTAGAGAGAGGTAGAGGCAGACCACTTCAGAGGTAGATGCTCTGTATCTTTAACAACCAGCTTGTTTATTTGGCTGAGATGACTTCATCAGTGTCATTTTATGGGTGCTTTGAAACCTGATGTGACTGTATTTGTTGTCTTGTAAGAACTTGTTTTGAGTCTCACACTGAAATATCCCAAGTGCAAGAGTATTACTGAGTCCTCACCACTGCAGCTATCCCAGGATGGCTGAGTGTGGAAAGGTGATGCACATGCACACAGGTCCTACACAACGCTGATGCACTATTCTTTGTACTTTCATAATTATTCTGATCAAGGCTTCTCTACCATGCAAGCTGGGCCCAGGACATAAAAGAAAAATGTCTGGTCTACTTGAAATGGTCCAAATATATAAATGTCCTTTAAGAAAAGAGAACAGTTGCTATATCCAGTGAGACTTTCTTGGAGAAAGTCAAGTATTCATTTGAGAGTGGTTATCAGTTGGAGACAGCTTCTAGGTTTGGAATGGGGGCATGTGTCTGCTTTCAGTTTTGGGGCCCCATAAGGTACAAACCCATGTGGGCTCTGTGCATGCAGTCTCAGTTCCTATGAGTTCATATGTGTTCCAGCCCTGGTGTGTCTAGATCTTGATTCTGCAGTGTCCTGCATCCCCTCTGGCTTTTCCAATTTTTCCTCCTTTTCTTCCACAGAGATCCCTCAGCTCTGAGGAGAGAGATTTGATGGAGACCTTACTTGGGGCTGAGTGGTCCAAGGTCTCTCACTGTCTGCATAATGTCTGGCTGTGGGTCTCTACATTTGTTCCCCTCTGCTGCAGGACGAAGCTTTTCTAATAAGGGCTGAGCAAGACACTGATCTATAATTATAGTAGAAGGTTGTTAGGATTCATTATGTTTCTTTAACAGAACAGTAGTATTTGGTTTTCCACTAGGTCAATGGCTTATCTAGTCTCAGATTCTAGGCTACCTGAGCAGTGTTGGGGATGGGTTCCACCTCATGGAGTGGGCCTTAAATCCAATCATATATTGGTTGATTAGTCCCACAAACTTTGTGCAGTAGCAGATCCTGCAAGCAGGTCATCCATTGTAGGTTGAAAAGTTTGTCACTGGGTTGGCTTTACCTTTCACCTTTGGTATCATGAATACTATAGTCAGTAGGGGTAAAGACTGAGGGTAGGTACCAGCTCAACTTCTCCACGTTCAATAAATTGTATAGGTGCTGTCTTCAGCAATAGGAACTTGCCATCAGTCTGTGGAGAGCAACCAATAGCTGTAAATGCCCAACACTGAAAGAACTCAGTGGCATTATTGGAGGTTCTTTATCTCATAATGCATTGTCGAGGCTTTATTCCCCTTTCAGGTCCTATGGTTCCGACCTGAACCATAGTAAACTATTAACAATAAAAATAAATCAATTTTAAGGTTTTCTTTCTAATGGGAATTCTGCATTTGCAAATGTATATGTTTCTGGGTTTCTTGAGCCTTTTCTTTGGCTCCTTTCCTTCAGTATCTTTTGTCCTATTTTGGTTTGTTTTTATTTCATCAAATTTTACTTTATTATTTTTTTATTTTCTTTTTTATTGAAAATAAATTCTTCCTTCCTACATACACCCTGACCACATTTTCTCCTCCCTCTGCTCCTCCCAGTTCTGCCTCACCTCCACCTCCCCTAGATCCACTCCTCCTTGTTTCTGCTTTAGAAAATGGCAGGCCTCCAAGAGATGGCAGCCAAACAGGACAAAACAAGATATGATAAGACAAGGCAAAAGCCCTCACACCAAGGCTGGATAAGGCATCCCAATAGGAGGAAAAGAGTCCCGAGAGCAGAGAAAAGAGTCAGAGGCACACCTGCTCCTGTCTGTATCCTAATGAGAGAGAAATAAAGTGTGTGGATTTGGGTGGGAGGGGAAGTGTTGAGGATCTGGGAGCAGAGAGGGGAGGAAAAACAATCAGAATATTTTGCATTTTTAAAAATCTGTTCTCTATTTAAAAATAAAATAAAATATTTTTAATAGAAAATAGAATAGGAAAATGATAGAGACTAGATGCTGTGCAGTTCTGACCGGCTGCTGCCCTGACCTTTGTACTTAATACTGTCATTCAAAGCAAGGAAGAGAATAAAACCTGATAAGGCTGTCTCTGCAAGGACTTACAGAGGGATAAGACTGTGGTCTGGAGAAACAACATAATGTTTTCTTTAACAGCCCAAAAAAGGAACCTGAGCCTCAGAGGAGGAACCACCTAGTATCAGCCTTCCTACCTCACCTGCTTCTAAATGACAACACTCAGATCACCCTCATCCATTTCAGGTCTAACAGGCTGATCCTGTGAGTTGTCATTCATTTCTGCATCTAAATGATTTCTAAGGACTTGTAAATGACTGTCCTTTTATCTCATGTTACTCTGTTCCCCACTGGAAACCACCCAATTCCAAGACATCATGTACAGCTGGCATTTATAGAAGGCACTGAAAACTGAAGGGATAATTTGAATAGTAGCTTTAAATTGAATATTATTTATCACTGTACTAAAATCCATTGATTTTGGCTCAATAGGAATTTTCTCTTGGTAAAAATTGCCCTATTTTCTTGAGACCAGCTGTTAATCCAAATCAGCAATGCCTTATTTTCTAGTTGCTGCCCTCCAATGTGGAAGACCCTTTAAAAGTAGAACCATTGATCTCTCTGTTCTTCATCCCTTCTCCAAATTAGGACTGAGAAATCATTACATATTCAAAATTACATTAAAATCCTGGGGTAAGCAACCCCTTATCTACCTGGGCTCTGTGACCTCTAGTAGCAGAAACTGACTGCATTTTCCCAAACATAGAGAATGTGGCACTCAATAGAGGTAGGTTTTCAGAGTGCTGCTAAGTGTTTAAGTGCCAGAAAGAGGTTATGAGAAGGGACCATGCACTCGGGAAAACACTGGGATGATCCCTTCCTAATGCTACTCTACAGTTTAGACCTTCCTTGTCAGTCAGAGGTCTAGGGGTTAAAAGTCTATTCCCTGGTGGGTGCTATTGAGAGATGGTGGAGCCTCTAGAAGAAGGGGCTTAATGGGGCACCACTAAGTTCCTGGGGTGACTGGTTTTGCTTGGCTGCATTCTCTCCACCATGACGTGCTTCCATTGTTCTGAAGCAGGAAGCCAGCTAATCATGGATTAGATCACCTAAGTCATAAGCCAGATAAATCTCTCCACTTTACCAATTAATTATCTCAAGTACTCAAGATGATACTGGAAAACTGACTAGCATACACTATAAACAAACATTAGTTCCAACTGAATCAAATTCTTATGAACCAGAGATACATCCTTAAATTCTTGAAAGAACATAAAATGATATCCTTTTATCTTGAGCGTGAAAATATTTCATAACTACATCCAAAAAGTGTGATCACACAGTAAACTATTAACAATAAAAATAAATCAATTTTAAGGTCTCTTTCTCATGAAAACAAATACATTAGGAAACCAGGAATAGTATCTCTTGTATGTTTGGATGATAAACACCTGATAACTGATAAACTGAGGATAACTCATATAAATATTACAACAAAAATATAGACAAAATAATTAATAGATACTTCATTGAAGGAAAACACAAATGAACAATGAAAATATAAGACTATGCTCAACTAGGGCCTATGCAATGGTTCAGCATTTAAAGTGACCACTGTTAAGCCTGAAGACCTGAGTTCACTCCTCACAGGTTGACCTCTGACCTCATGACACATGCACAAACATACCACACACATGCTAAATAAACATAATTTTAAAGGAACATACTCAACTACATTATTAATAAAAGAAATGCAATTAAGACCCCAAAGATATATATGATTGATAAATAGGTAGGTAGGTAGGTAGATAGATAGATAGATAGATAGATAGATAGATAGACAGAGATAGATAGAGGAGAATATGTGAAGAGTATATATTTTTCATATATATATGGTATTTGAATACTGTCTTTCTATGGTGCATGATAGCTTCACCTTGTTTGTTTTGGTGTTATGTTTCATAGCCCCATGTACCTCTAGATTCTCCAGGCTGTCAGAGAACACTGTATTTCTCACAGGCATGGGGACATCCTGGAAGCATGTAAGGGCACCAAAGGTGGTGAACATGCTATGAACTGATGTATCCTAGTGTAAAAGCCTTTTGTCTTCACTATAGGTCTTGCTTTTTAATGGTTGTGTGTGACATATTTGTTAAGTGGATTAATAATAATAAGACTGAAGACTTCAAGGAAATCCTATTGGAACATCACTGCTAAATAAAAAATATTGTCTTTTTTTACTATTATAATTTCTACTTTTGTTCAATTATTTTGTTACATTCTTCAAGAAAATATAATAGAATGCAAAAATGTTTGCATTGAGTATCTAGTCATAATAATAAAGTAATAAACACTAAAAGAAATTTTTAAAATTTTTATATTAAGCAGTATTATTGGTGTTCTATGAGGCAATTAAAGAAAGATTTCCAACCATGTTATACTCATTCTGTGTTTAAAAATAAAGCAAATATCTATTTTTTCTTCTCTGAGAAATATCTTGCTTAGGAAAATTAATTAAAGTCTAACCACTTCAGTGTGTGTGTTATCAGGCTCATTCTTGTTGAAGTGCAGTGTTTGTTAATGAACAATTAAAAGTATCATGCACAGTGTTTCCCATCGCACTGTGGGTGTCTAGTGTTTCACACCAGGGCAAGACACAGGATTGCCTAAAGGAAAGCCGGGCCCTGAGGACACATTTCCTTTGGAAAGGGTGGGAGGTGGGTCTGGATGCTATATGATGAGCATGAGAGGTCTAAATCACAAGGAAGTAAAACAAAAGCTTTAGACTTCTACAAAAGCAGTGACGGCTGTGAGTGTGTACCACTGGACGGAAGTGACAGACGTGAGTGTGCACCACTGGACGGAAGTGACAGGACGTGAGTGTGCACCACTGGACAAAAGTGACAGATGTGAGTGTGCACCACTGGAAGGAAGTGACAGATGTGAGTGTGCACCACTGGATGGAAGTGACAGGTGTGAGTGTGCACCACTGGACAAAAGTGACAGATGTGAGTGTGCACCACTGGACGGAAGTGACAGACGTGAGTGTGCACCACTGGAAGGAAGTGACAGACGTGAGTGTGCACCACTGGACAAAAGTGACAGACGTGAGTGTGCACCACTAGACAAAAGTGACAGATGTGAGTGTGCACCACTGGAAGGAAGTGACAGATGTGAGTGTGCACCACTGGAAGGAAGTGACAGATGTAAGTGTGCACCACTGGATGGAAGTGACAGGTGTGAGTGTGCACCACTGGACAAAAGTGACAGACGTGAGTGTGCACCACTGGACAGAAGTGACAGATGTGAGTGTGCACCACTGGACAGGAGTGACAGATGTGAGTGTGCACCACTTGAAGGAAGTGACAGATGTGAGTGTGCACCACTGGAAGGAAGTGACAGATGTGAGTGTGCACCACTGGACGGAAGTGACAGACGTGAGTGTGCACCACTGGACAGAAGTGACAGATGTGAGTGTGCACCACTGGACGGAAGTGACAGACGTGAGTGTGCACCACTGGAAGGAAGTGACAGACGTGAGTGTGCACCACTGGACAGAAATGACAGACGTGAGTGTGCACCACTGTTAATTATGACTCAGCTACACTAACAGTGACATTACCTCTTTTCTGCAATTTCAGGGATCTATTCGTCAACCCCCAGTGTAGGACAGGCACCCAGTCCACTTACTGTATAAGCAGGAAGCAATTAACATTATCGTTGATTATTGTAGAAGCTACATTGTGGGGATTCTGCACCAAGCTTGGCAAAGATGTCATAATCTGCAAGGTTTTCATGCTTCAAACGTAAGTCAACTCAGAGTTTTCATATAGGAGAAAAATGTGTCCCTTGCTGCACACAGAAAAAGAAAGATAAAAGAAGAAAAGCACAGTGCTTACATACAATTCTCCAGATATTACTCTGAGACCTTAACTAAGTATTACATCAATCTTAAAAATCAGAAATTTCATCTTTTAAGAGGTTTGTTTCTGTTTTGTGATTAATAGGAATAGTAATTTGAGGAAAGCTCAGTACTTTTGGTTTTAAATTGTTATCAGTTTTCATTTATTTACTTGAGGAGCGTGTGCCACTGGGTATGTGATAGTCAGTGGACAACTTGTAGGCATAGGTTCTCTCCTTCACTGGGCCAAGAGACAAGAGTCTTTTCTTGCTGAGCCATCTCACTGGCTCTTGAAACTATTTCTTTACTCATACACAATGACCTTGAAACTTTTAGTGTGGCATGGTGCCTCTAACTCAAACCATTTATTTCTCTTTTACTCACACCCAACTCCAAATCTAAACCTAAATATTTTGTTTCTGCAAGCTTCACATGCTCATTTCCATTCATCCATGTACCATCTAGAGTGGCCAACTGCATTTGTGAATTCTCAGGTTTTACATTCTTGCTCTGTTAGGGTGTGTATATGATGTACGCATATGTCCACACATGTATGTATAGGTACACTATGCTCATGTGGAGGCCACAAGTTGACAACAAGCATCTTCCGCTATTGTTCTCCCCTAAAATTTTAAAGCAAGTTCTTTCACTGAACCTGAAGTTGCTGTTTCATTTATATTAACTATCTAGCAAGTTCCTGGGATCCACCTGTGGCCTCTCCCTTAACCCCCTACTCCATACCTGGTGCTGGTGACAGGGCCCTGAACAAAAAAATAATCAAGGTATTGCAGTCTCAGAGAGCCAGCTCCAAGACCCACTCAGGGTCTGCAGAGAAATCCACGACAGTGGCAAGAACTAAACCTTTCTATCTGAGGGGTAAGGAAGGAACAGACACTCTTCTCTCTTTGTCTTTACACAGTTATATATTTCCTACAGAAAGCTTTAAACAATATAAGAGTTACATTCCAGGGTCATGCATATTGCATTTCTTGAGTAAACAATAAAAAACAGTGCTAATCTGATAACATACATGTCAACTTTCTGATTAGGAAAGCAGCTGTAGCTGTGAAGGAAGATCCAGCTATTTTTGCTGTTTTGCTAAGGAGAGAGCCCATAAAGGGGGTTAAAAAGTTAAATTATGGGGGAGCCTAGAAAATAGAGAAATTGTGCATTGTATTCTGTATTTATAAGTGTGATAAACATTCTAAGCTCTCATTTAAAAGTGTTGGTTTCTTTTGGACTTGGATTGTTGCACTCTCCGGGCAGCTGGGGTGTGGCTGGGAGTAAGTAACCATAGCAACACTCATCTGTCAGACAGGCTCCCTGGTGTGCAGGCTATAAAGCAAAGGCAAGAGGCACATAGCCCAGTGTTCGGCACTTTCTCAAGGGACAGTGACCTTAAAAGCATCCCAGTTCTTAAAATATATTCTCCTATCCTGTTTGCAATGCCAGATTAATTGCTATTCTGTCACCCAAGTAAATTTCAGGACCTAAACATAAACAAGTAGTTGGATAAACCTTGAGTCTTGTATCATATGACAGATTAGGATGCTGTGGATATCACTCTATGTAAATAAAACACTGATGGCCAATGACCAGGCAGGAGGTAGGTGGGACAAGGAGAGAGGAGAATTCTGGGAAGCGGAAGGCTGAGGGAGAGACTGCAGCCACCGCCAGGACAAGCAGCATGTAGAGACTCTGGTAAGCCACCAGCCACGTGGCAAGGTATAGATTTATAGAAATGGGTTAATTTAAGATAAAAGAGCAGTTAGCAAGAAGCCTGCCACGGCCATACAGTTTATAAGTGATATAAGCGTCTGAGTGATTATTTTATAAGTGGATTGTGGGACTGCGGGGCTTGGGGAACCTGGAGAGAAGCCCTCCAGCAACAAATGGCGCCCAACGGCTCGAGTTTCCACCTTAAACCTGAGAATATTTAATAACCAATTCTAAACAGAGCCAAAACCAGGTTCCTGCTTCTTGTCTCATATGAGCAGTTAGACGCCACAAAACGCAGGTTTGAACACTGGCGGGTTCCTGGCGAGTGCGTTTGACCGGCAGTATGGCGGGAATGAGGGGTCTGCCAGAGGCACATTATGCTGTGTAGTAGATTTAGTCTTTACTAGTATTTTTTTTAAAAAAAAGGTTTCTGGGCTACACGCTGCTTTGATAAAAGCTTAGACCCACTATTTCTGAGACTTGATGACTCCCAGAGCTGGCGGAAAACGTACCACTGCCATGTTGGGAAGCTGAAGTGGGCGGAGCCAGCAGCCACAGTGCCGTTTCAGGCTTACAATGGTACAGTTTAAAGCAATAGGCTCAAGGCTCAAGGTAATATAAAACATAAGCCACATAAAGATGGCTACCACACAGAGAATCTGGATTATGTTCTCTTTGATATTCATAACTAAAGAAAAACATTTGATTACAAAACCTGTTGAGTTATGCCAAAATGTATATTTTAAAGGTACCTTGACTTCAAAATTTGGATATAAGGATATGTTACTTTGGAAAAGAGGTTCTGCTTTTGTTTCCACAGAAAGCCAGAGGCTGTGGACTTGTTCCAGATTAAGATACATCAGGTTTCACCAGCCAAGACCCCCTGAAAGGACTCCGATGACACCATGGCCCAGATGATCCAACATCCAGATTGGTTTCCAGGCAACTGGTTCACACAATACAGCCTCACGGACTACCCCATAGGTCTAAAATTTTCTTTGCGTCCCCATAAGATACAGCGCCCCCTCCAGCAGGAAGTAGTAAGAGATGCTACGCCCAAATTCCCAAATATACCAAGCTGGCTTTAGAGGTGGAATTGGCTCACTCCCCCTCTAAACCCAGACATATTGCTTTAAAAAAAAAATGGTTAAGGGATTCTTGTGTCCCAAATCAGAAGAGCCCTCTGGTGTGGGACAGAGAAAAACCAATATTTTTATTTAAAACAGGTTGATTATAAATGTGATCTCTTTCTAAAAAAGAAAAGGGGATATGATATATAGGAGGATATGGAGATGATAAGATAAAAGGGTAGATTAATGAACCTACTTTTAAAGAATAACTTGTTTAAAATGTTTTACATTGGTATAGATTTTAGTTTATGTTTAAAATGTTTTACATTGGTATAAATTTTGGTTCATTGATACAAACTTGAAGTTAATTTTGTTATACTCTCTCTATATATGTATATATTTCTATTCTTGTTTGAGGTGTTGTGTTTATATAACTCATTTAAAATTGTAATGGATAATTAAAAAATAGATTAATAATTAGTCATCTATGATAATCATATCTGTAGCCATGTTAGTTAAGTCTTCTAGGTATACATAGATATATTTCAGATAGATAGGTAATCTTCAAACACTTCATAGACCTGGAAAATATGGCATTTAAATAACTTAGAATTCTGTTGACGTGAGACACAATTGCTCCTGGCTGCACCAATTTGATCCCGAGAGAATGTTGGGCTTCTAAGACATTTCCATTTGGAAGTTTGTCTTTTTGGCACAAAATGGCCTACTGGGCAAAGAACTGCCTTGCCTTGATGGCTGGCAGTACAAATGCAATGCTGTCCTTTCTAGACAAGCGGGACACAAGGAAAGCGACCACTGTACTCTGCCAAGACAGGGTAAGATGGTCTCTTAAAATTCCTGCTTCTAAAAATGGTCTGTCAGATACTCTAGGCCTGTAGCCAATTTGAATGCACCAACAATGCTGAGAAACATTAGGTGACTGTCCAGGCTGCCAGCTGTCTTGGTCTACTCTTGCAAGATTCCCGAAGTTGCTTGCATCCGTCTACCATTTCTCAGGTACATTATGTTCCTTCTCAGGTCTTTGATGTGGTTGAAGGCTAGATAGTCGTAATTTCCTCAGTTATGATAAAAGATAAGTTAGCTATAAAACCTTAAACTCACAAATATAAGATAGATAGGACATCTTCTTTAATATTGTAACTATAATTCTTGCTCGGTAATTGTTTTGTTATATGTAATTTTACCATGTTAAAGTTAAAACCTTCCTTTTTAAAAAAAAGAAGAAAGGGGAAGTGCTGTGGATATCACTCTATGTAAATAAAACACTGATGGCCAATGACCAGGCAGGAGGTAGGTGGGACAAGGAGAGAGGAGAATTCTGGGAAGCGGAAGGCTGAGGGAGAGACTGCAGCCACCGCCAGGACAAGCAGCATGTAGAGACTCTGGTAAGCCACCAGCCACGTGGCAAGGTATAGATTTATAGAAATGGGTTAATTTAAGATAAAAGAGCAGTTAGCAAGAAGCCTGCCACGGCCATACAGTTTATAAGTGATATAAGCGTCTGAGTGATTATTTTATAAGTGGATTGTGGGACTGCGGGGCTTGGGGAACCTGGAGAGAAGCCCTCCAGCAACATTAGGAGTTTGTACAGAAAGTTAGTTGCTGAGGAGTTTGTATAGAGGGTTATGCCGGTGCCTTACCACTGTGAACTAGTAGGGATAGTGCAATCTTTCAACTGCCATGTCAGGGAGGTCCAAGCAGTTCTTCTGGAAGTGGGCCTCCCTATGCCAGAATGGTAGTGCCTCCAGGTTTTTTCTGGCAAGAGGATTTGATGGCTGGAATTAATACCTACATGAGTGGGTTGCACAAACAGGGCAGGCAGGTAAGGCTAATGGCACAAAATGCCTCAGCATAGGCAGTTATCTTGAGGCAGGGTGTGTTGCAACCAGTAAAACTCAGAACCTTGACATGCCTGAGCTGTCAGTGGCTCAAGAGAAAAGTCCTCAAGTCCACTGTAGTGTTGTTAAAAGGTTCAAAAACATTAGGCGTTTCATTTTTCTCTAAGAGAGAATCCATTCCAGTGAAAGGGTACAGTCATAGAAGTGCTGTTCACCCCTGAACCAGATCAAGCTGTAGCTCTGGCTGTGTGGGAAGTGCTATGGTTGCCCTGGGGACCCTCTGGAGCCCCAAATGTATGAGCATATCCTGGCTTTTACACGGACCCTTCAAACCTGAACTCAGGACCTCCAAACTCAGGTCTTCATCTCAGCTTGTACAGAAGCACTTTACCCATTGAGCTGTCTTCCTACCCCTTGGAATTATTTTCCTGATACATCACATCCTCGATTTTCCCCACTCTCTCTCCCCTACTGCCATGCTCCTCATACTGCTGCACTTATTACTATGCCTTCCTCTGCTCCATGGTGAGGTTTCTCAAGCAAGCCAGCAGCCTCTGCAAAGATAAATTCATGCCCTGGACGTAACTGTATATTTATGTTTTGTCTCAGTCCCTTTCATATAGAAGATACACAATACAGACTGCTCTCAATTTCATTTAAAAAGTGTTTTTCCCAAGACACTAACCATCTTAGCCTATGCAGTAGTAACTGCTGTGCACTGCAAAGCTCTCTGCTTAATCCACAATCTCTCCTAAAGGACACTCCGTGTCTAGCTCATATTTGTACTCCAAAGATACCACCTATTATGTAACCACCTGAGAATGAATGAAACGTGCTCATTATGAGGGCTCTTCAATTATGATTCTACTTTGTTCTATTAATTTTTAATTCTGTTAAGCATTCTAATTATAAGGCAAGTCATCATGGTTTAATTCATTTTTTTACAAGATTTAAGCTACCTATAATCTCTGATCTATTATAGCAACTGGCAATACCAGGTGTTTCAACAAAATCTCAGTCTGCCCCTATGACAAAATTCTTGTCAAGAGAACTTAAGGAAAATACGTTTTTGTTCAGAGAGTCAGATGTTGTCTGTGGTTGTTTGGGGACTATGGCAAGGCAGAAATGATGGAGAAGGTATGCTAGAGTTGGATTGATTATTTCAGAGCAGCCAGCAAGCATGAAGCAACATAGGAAAGTGACCGTGGACAAGGTGCACTCTTTAAATTATCCTCTATACTTACTTGTGAATTCATTAATGGGTTAATTCATCAATGAATTTAGAACCCTCATGATACAATTACCTTTATACAGTGTGACAAAGACTTCAACAGACAAGTCTTTGTTGGGTACATTCCATATCCAAGTCACAACAAATGATGATTCTTGAAGACCTAGGGTATATGGGTATGACATTTATAAATACCACCTAAGGAGACTGTTCAGGCTGCCCTTGTCTCTCTTTTCTATAAACCTCCCCCATACAAAGAATTATATGATGAACACTTCTTATTATATGCACTCAGAAAGAGCTATACATCTTCCTATGGTGTTTCTTTACTTTCCTTAGCGCATGATTACTGACAGAAATACTTCCAATCACTCAAGTAATTTGGATCTGGAGAAAAAAAGTGCTCAGAGACACTACTGTAAGCTAGGTCTAAATAACTGATTCATTTTTTCGCAGTTAGCATTAGTTTCAGATGCAGTTTAATAAACAATGGTTCTATGATAAATAAGCTGAATAAATTTTAGAAAATTATCACGGCCAAACAGGAAGGTCTAGGAGCCCAGTAATTGGTCAAATGCTGTTTGCCATCCTTTCTTGGTAGTGTCAGTGTTATCTTTACAAGATAAAATGTTGCTAGAGTAATAAACAACACCTGATGGAATGAAATGCTGATAAATTAGAAGCCAGCAATGTGCACCCAACTGTGAGTGCAAAACAGACACTATTTGCATTCCATTTTTTATCATAAGGTTTTCGAATGCTTACACATTTTACTGACATGATTAGAACATATGAACAGTGCATTTTTTTAAACAAATCACAGTGTATTAAGTCTAAGAAATTAGATGGAAGGAGAACTAAATGTTGTTCGTTTTGAGAAAGTAGTATTTGTTAACAGCTTGGCTCCATTTTTTTCTGACTGCATGGTTAATTGGGCACGTGTTCTTGCTTCATTTTTCCACTCCCAATGTGACAGATATTACTTCCCCAGGTTCAACTGGGCATAGCATTGCAAATGCAAACATGTAGTGGTAGCCGTCAAATGAATTATTGTGTTAAAATTATCATTTCTCAGTACTTCTAAGACCCCCCAAAATACTGAATGTTAAATAAAATTAAATGTTACCAATTTAATAATATTTCATTTTGTTTATAATACCCAGGGTTTGCCTGAAATTTTACTCACTGATGTATCTTTGCCATTTTATTGTGTTTTCATAATATCTTTCTAGATCTTTTACAAAACTTCTTTCTTACTGTACACCCTCAAATGAGATCAGCTTCCCCTGTATGCTGATTCATTTTTAAGAGCCAGCTAAAATGCTATACTACCTATGAGCCTTCCATGTGGAAACAGCACCCTGCCAATATGAGGAATTAAAGCCAAGGACAAGGTTAGCAATAGGAAAGATATTCATGCCTACTTAGCACTAGACTTATCATAATTTTTTCTAGGCATTCCTTGGATATCTGTCTTGTATTAGCATACATTTTCCCCTAGCTAGCCACAGCAATTCCTCATTTGAGTAAGCTGACAGCAGCAGGCAGGCCTTATGTTTTATTTGCATCCTTCAAAAGTTTTTCCATTTGTTAACTTTTCTCTCATGACATTTAAATCTTAGGAGGATTTTTCAATATTACATTGGGGTAATTTAGAAACTAACACAACTATATCATCCAAAGGTCTTAGGCTTAGAGGGGAGTATTAATGGTGGTGTTGTATGCTTAGAGCTGACATACTCTCCCACATAATTTATTAAAATGATAGAATGGTGTCTCCCTGCACTAATATGGGGGAGATCTTGGCAGGAGACAGCTGCCTGGATCCTGACCTAGAATAATATTACCAAATTTGGTAATTAATTTTAAAAAACTAAGCATTAAATTATTACTTTTTACTATTTGAAGAACATTTATTTTATTTTTCAAGGGATCCTTGTAGATGTAACCATCTTGTTAAATAAGAAACACAGAGCCAATGCAGAGATGAAAGCCCAAGAGGTCAGAGCTAAGAGCTAAAAACCTTACTCTTCACTGTTGCTGCTGTCCTCTTCAGCCAAGAGACCTACATCCTGTGTATCTGTTTTTATATAGACTTTCTGATCTGCCTTCTCGTTGGTTGTAAAGCCAACCACATGACCTCACTGCCCATCCATACAGACCTCCAGGTCTTCTTTGGTTGGTATTGAGATTAAAGGCATGTTTCTCCATGCTGGCTGTATCCTTGAACACACAGAGATCTGCCTAGCTCTTCTTCCCAAGTGCTGGGATTAAAGGCATGCACCACCACCACCCAGCTTCTGCTATGGCTTGCTATTAGCTCTGACCCCCAGGCAACTTTATTTATTAACATACAAATAAAATCACATTTCAGCACAAATAAAATATCACCATAGATTCTTCCAGAATATTGAAAGTTATACTCATGGGATAGCTATACTCTAGATAATAGTTTGTGTTTAAAGAACAAGTTTCCAGGGGAAGTAGTTTCTCTTCACATGCAGACATAATTAGAGATAGGTACCTTGGATCATCTATAGAGTCATTCTCTCATTGTAGTTGAAACAGACTCAGTTTCAAAGCATTTTTACTTAGCTGTGGGATAGGTTTCCAATTTATTCACACGGACTCTCCTTTCTTGAGGATGTCCTCAAACTATTGCAAACTGGATTGTGTGTGTATTGCTTTTTTCTGCTCATTTTTCACTGAAATCCGATTTGTATACATGAGATCTGTTCCTTAGAAATGTATATTCAGTGAGTTTTGCTGTATTTAGTGTTGCATAGCCCCCATTAGTTTACAATTCCAGAACAAGCTCCCTTGAAGAAACTCCACACCTGCTACCCATAACTCCTCATTCTACTCCTACCCACCCTGTTCTGGAAACCAAGAATCTAGATTCTATCTTTTACTGTTCACATAAATGAAATCATACAATATGTGGCTTTTTACATGTAAGCGTGAGATTTCGGGGTTTACTGGGTCATAGTGTGGATCACTACAGCGTAACATCTTTAGTTGAGTTTCCAGGGTGAAGATATGATAGTATACCAAGTATACCATGATACTGTGTATCTGTTTGTTATGGAATAGAATATTTGTTTAACTACATAAAAATGTGTTGTATTTGTTTATCCTGAATTTGTCTGTCTATGTAAACATGTGTTACTGTTTCACCTTGCCTGCTAAGGCGCCTTATTTGTCTAACAAAAAGCTGAACAGCCAATAGCTACCAGAGGAGGGATAAGCAGGGCTGATGAGCAGAGAGAAAAGGGGAGCCCGACAGTCAGACAAGGAGGAAGCAGGAAAGCAGGATGGACAGTGCATAGATTAAGAAAATGAGCTCAGAGCAGTACATAGATTAATAGAAATGGATTAATTTAAGTTAAAAAAAATTGCTAGAAACAAGCCTAAGCTAAGGCTAAGCATTCATAATTAATAATAAGTCTCCATGTTATGACTTGGGGGCTGGAATCCAAGAAAGCCAGTATACATCTGTTTTTCAGTTAATAGTCACATGTGTTATGTATGCCTTTTAGTTATTGTGAATAATGTTAATAATGGGACCATGAACACTGAGCTAACTATATTTGTGTGCTAAGATTCTTTTATTTCTTTTTGGTGTGTAGCTAGGAATGAAATAGATTGTTCTTTTGTATTTTTCTCTCATACAATACATCTCAACTGTGTGGTTTCCCCTCTCTCCACTCCTCCCTGTGCCCCCTCACCTCCCCTCTCCCTCAGATCTACTCCTCCTCCATTTCTCTCCAGAAAAGAGAAGGCCTCCCAGGGATGAGGGCCTCAGAAAAAAAAGGAAGGCCTCAACTGAACATGGCATAACAAGTTACAATAAGAGTAGACACATATCAAGGATGGCCTAGGCATCCCAGTAGGAGGAAGAGAGTCCCAAGAGACAATCCTACTCTCACTGTTAGGAGTCCCACAAAAGCACCAAGCCAACAATTATAATATATGTGCAGAGGACCTGGCACAGATCTGTGTAGGCTCCATGATTGCAGCTTCAGTATCTATGAGTCCCTAGGAGCCCAGCTTGTTTGATTCTGTGGGCCAAGTTTTCCTGGTTTACTCAACCACTCTGCCTTCTCTAATTCTTCTTCCCTTTTTCCCAGAGTTCCTAGGGGAGGAACAAATGGAGATCTCCAATTTGGGCTCCCTCTCCTCCTAATATTTGGCTATAGGTCTCTGCATCTGCTCCCCCATCAGCTGTGGAAAAGAGATTGTTCTTATCCATTTGATTTAAATGATAGCAGGCCAAGTTATCTTTATTTACATTTTTGATATTGTATAACTAATTCATTTTATTAGAGAAACAGCCATTCCTTCATGAGTGACTATACAGTTCTGAATAGTCACCTAAAAAAATCTTCATAATGATTTTCCTATGAAATCTTAAATTTGAAATAATGTATATTTCTGTATTTATACTCTTTACCTTTTATGTCACAAATTCACACATATACATGATGATATAAGTTCACTTATTCATATAGCTATTGTCAAAACTATATAGAAAATAAAATAATAAAAGCCAAGAGTAAGACTACCAACTTGGTTCAAAAGTGCATTTTTAATATAAAAATACAAAACTACCATGAACAGCTAACATTTAACAAACATTACCTTAAAGGCTTCTCCACACTTGTGGGTTTTTATTAAAAAAAAAAAAAAAAAAAAAAAAAAAAAAAAAAAACATGAAAACCATACAATGAAAAGAATAGGTTAGGAATCACTGTTCAACGAGAAGGAGTGGGGGGGAGGTACAGAGAGGAGGAGGAAGGTTTGGGAGGAGAAGACGGAGGGGAAACTGCAGTGGGGATGTAAAAATAAAAACATTAACAAATGAACATCAAAAAGAAGTCATTGTTCATGTTTATAAAAAAAGAGACAATGAATAAGTACTTTCAATGAATATTTAATGACCTAAGTAAATATACATATTATAAAATTAACAGAGAACTACACTACACTTCAAACAAAAAATTGTATATATGAAATTTTGCGAAATTTTATCTAAAAATGCAGAAAACAAGTATTTCAACAGCCTGGAAGTTGTTATTTTTGTAGCTTTTATACTTTCTTCATGTTTCATTTAGTTTTCTAAGTTTTATACAATTATAAATTGCATAGAAAATTAGAGAAGAATGTCTATAATTTAAAAATCTCCTCTATGCTCAGTACCAAAACAATCAGTCAACTTTACAAAGCTGAGTCATTCTGAAAGCATCAGCACTGTATCTGCACAGCCATGTTTACCTGCTCAGGCAGCAGAGTCACTAAGACTGATGGATCTCAGTGAGATAGCCTAGGCATGTCCAACAGTGAAGGGAAAGAAATGATGTTCTGTTCCAAAACTGAAGCCTCCACTGTCTGAAGCTTGTGAACTGATGTTTCTAAGCTAAACATTTGCTTGTGACAATTTGAGGAACTGGTAGTTGCAAATGGCATTTAATAGTGGGGCAACTTAACATCTGTAATGCACAAAATAGGGCCTCCAGAAAAGAGCTATGAAGCTTGAGAATGTACCATGGTGGGAACCAATAGTCATTAGATTTTGTTTTATTATAGTTTTATTTACATGTATTAATTACATTAATTCATAGGTTTTAGTGTGATAATTCAACATATGCCTATAGATTGCATTTAAACATTTAAAAACTTTTCTTAGACTCAAAATTTTCAAATACCATGTCAAATCTGAAGTTGATGCCCATATATAGAATAAATTTGTATTATAAATTTTGCAGCAAATATTTAATGCCTCAATTAGGGCTGGTACTGCATAAAATTACAATACTAAGAAATGAGAATTGAGATTTTGACAGTCAGTATTGCTTAATGAAAAATTATTCTGAAATAAATTACTTTTAAAAAACAACATTTTAGCACCTTAGGTTCTCATTGATACTGTAACTGTTAGGGATCTTTTTTTCTTTGTTAAAGTGATAGCACAAATCAAATATATTAGACATATTGTAGAGAATTTATATGGAAATTAGACTCATAGAGTTATTCTGATATATTGCTTAACGAAAAACATGACTACCTCTTCAACATTCTTTATTGGATTAAAAATGACATGAAAAAAACTGATAACAATGCATATGAAAGTTTGTTTTCAGAAAAGACCATAGATATTACTAGAGTCTAACTCACAACTCAGTGTTCTATAGAATTAAGACGGCTGAAGAAAAACAGCATGGTGACAATCTACTGTGAACAATATCTAGAATTTTGAAACTTAGAGAGCACAGTGAGAGTAGTGAGTTATTTGTAGTTGACAGCAAGGCCCGGCAAGGAGTGGACTTGTCTTACTTCTTCAACTTTGTTGCATACTGACTCCTTTCAGTCCTGGGGAGGGTGAGCCTCCCAAAGTAAAACTAGCTAGGTTCTTCCCAATATGGTAACTGGTGCATGCTGTTTCCCCTTGTTTGGCCAGATCCTGCTTAAAAAAATGACCCCACCTCTGAGTGTCGACTTAGACAGAGTATCAACTCAATACAATTTTATCTTCCATGATGGTGGAGATTTTAAGATTGCTCATTGTTCGCTCATTCTAACTTGTGTTCTGTCTATAACACTCTTCATATCTCATGGGGATATTTGTTTGCTGACTACAGCACACTCAGTACCCAGAAGTTTGGGGTCAGAGGGATAAACATCTGGATGGTTTTGGAAAAGGGAGTCAAATAATATTTTTCTTACTTTTTAAATTTACATTTTGAGGGGCACCATGGCATGCATATGGAGATCAAGAAACAACTTGTTGTCATTCTTGGTGGCAAGTGTGTGCCCTTACCTGCTGAACCATCAAACAATATTTCCAAACACCAGATATTATGTGCTTGTTTTAAGTGTGCTGATAGCTCATTGTTTAAAGATGAAAATTACACTGGTACTCTACAAGTTAAAATACTGGGGGAATAGCTTAGAAGCCAAGTAGGAGGAACACTGTGGAGAAATGTTTGTAGGAGATTCTTGGGAAGTCAGAAAATGATTCTAGAATAGGAATGCCAAGCTCTGACCTGATGGAGAAATGAGTGTCTCCTGTATAAAGATAGGTTGAAGCATCTTTCAAACCAAACAGAGGGAATTCTCTCAGATCTCCACTGAAGATGAATTTTTTCATTCCCTCTAATGAAGAATACAGAGAGTAAAAGGCATTTTATCACTTCTTGAGTGCTTAACTTCATGACATTTGTCTGTGGGAGGCAAAAATGGAAGTAAACAGTTGGAGATTGGATGGACACATGGCTTAGGAAAGAGGTTTGCATCGGACATATATGAAAAGCTGTCAAATTGCAGAGCTAGAAATTGAATAGACATGTGTAGGATCTTCTAGAAGCAGCACATCTGAAGAAAAACAGGAGCAGAGATATAAAGGGTACCAGGTAAATTGGGAAAACAAAAGAGCAGGAAAAAATTTCCCCAGGTAGGAGGTTGAGGAACCAGGCTGTTCAGGGAGCTACTGAAACAACAGAGTTGGGACCGCCCATGTGGTAGAAACAAATTTGATGCTTGCGTAACCACAATTATTCTAAAGTGGCTGACTTCATTTCAGCGGAGAGGCAGAATCCCAGCAGTCTTGGTTAGATGAATGATTAAACAATGTGGACTCACAGCAACTTACATATTTCACGAAGAAGTCTAAAGAAGGAAGCCAGCTGTTTTGGGGGGAAGGGCATTAAAGTCTGTGTTCAAAATGAAAGGTAAGCATGACATTTGGCTTAGAGACAGCCAATAAAGATAGGGGAGATGAAAATGCAGGGGAATAAATGACATAATGGATAATACTCTGTCCTTTTGAAATTTCAAAAGGATATTGGCTGATTGCTTTACACATCTCATAATGTATTCACACAGGTTGTGAAATGCATTAACAGAGCCTCATAGCTCTAGTTCCTTCTGAACTACAAAAACAAATGAGATTCAGAAAGTCTTACTATTTCACCCAAGGGCACACAGCTAATAAATGTTGAATCTGACATCTGAAATCTTGTCCCTGTTTTTAAATTTCATGTTCTTCACACTAAGTGATGCTGACAGGTTCCTTAGACTTCAGCTCTCTCACTGTCTGATAATATTCACTTCCAAATCAGGAATCATCAAAGACAAGGCTGTTTAATTTTTTAAAAATTATTTACATTATTTATTTATTTGGTGTGGAGGGGTATAGCTGCTTACATGGGGGCCCTGCTTGCATGCCACTGTAAAAGTAAGTTCTCTTCTTCCATGTGGGTTCCAGAGATCAAACTCAGGCCATCAGCTGTGGCAGCAAATGCCTTTACCCACTAAGCCTCTTACTACCCCACAACAACAACAAAAAATTAATGACATATTGAGTGTTTCTTTCAAGGAGCAAAGCAGAGGAAGCATATGTATGTGTCAGAAATATATATATATATATGTTTATATATATATTCATATATATTTATATGTATATGTGGCTCTGATATATATACCAGATATCAATTTGCAAGTCAGTTTTCTTCCATCCTGTGGGTTCTGGGAATTAAACTTGGATCACCAGGCTTGCTGGCAAGTGTCTTGACCTATGGTCAGTCATCTTGCTAGCCCATTTCTTTTTCTTATAGATATATCTATTCATTATTTGCATAAGCTAAAGAATAAACAAAATTGTCAACAATTGAGAAACTTTAATAAGTAAAATCGTACTCTGAATTCTACTCAAAGTATGGTGAGCAGATGGGCAATATCAGTATCATGGGGAGAGGGCTCATAATGCATGTTCATAGGCCCATCCCAGATGTCACTGAGTCAGAATCTCTAAGGGTAGGGTCTGGAATCTAGCTCTAAGGCTCCCTTCAGAGAAAGTCCCAGAAAGCTTAATCATGCTCAAATTACAACATAAGTATATTTATATAGATGCACAAAACATGTACTTAAAGATCCATGTGAAATTCAGAAAGATCTCAGGTTAGCAGGGCCATCAATGTTACCAGAATAGTGCAGATTGAAGGCTATCATGGACTAAATTAATACTTGACACTTTTAAGTGGTGAGCTTTAAAGAATTAATAATATATATTTAAGCTACTACAGATACCTCAAGTTTAAACTTTTGAATAAAGGAAACAATCACAGCTTGAAATAATTAAGCCCTTTTCATATATACTTGGAAAAATAAAGTAGTTGATGCATAAAATTTTACCAGCAATAAAAGAAAAGTGTCCTAGTGACCAGAGTTAATGGCACATAATCACGGCATGAACTACAGCACAGGAGAGTCACTAAAAATGTGACTTTCTCTAGTCCGTTTTGCCTTCTGTCCCTGTGTGCTTACATAGATAATGGGCTCATGGGTTTCCACTTTGTGTGAAGAGGAAACAGTTTATCCTTAGTTGTTTGAACATTCTGAGAAAGACTGGTACCAGCACAGTAGGGTTGTTGTTTTTAGTATCACTGGAATTTTAATGATAATATAATTCTGCCAAAGCTAAGTGCATTTGAATTGCCTGAACAGCAACTCTGTTTTCAAGAATTCATGATATACATGTGTCCCTAGCTGTTCTATATTTCTTATTTTAATAATTTGTATTTAAAAAGACAATAGGTATCATGAAATCAGATTATACCCTGCTTATTCAGTAATATTTTAGAGAGGGAGGCTGGGTCTCAGTGTGTAGCACTGGCTGGCCTGGAACTCAGAGATCCACCTGACTCCATGCCTAACCTCTGACTCTGTGCCCAACCTCTGTCCATCACCACTCCGGGATATAATATTTTTTTTTTACAGTCTCATGCTTTCTTTTTCTTTTCCTTCTTTAAAAAAATCATTTTATTTATTTATGTATGTGAGTTTGCATGTGTGTGTGTGTGTGTGTCATATGAATGTGTGTGCACACAAGTGCACAAATTCGAGTACTCATGCGCATTCATGGGGAGACTATCACTGTTTGCCTTACTCCCTTGAGACAGGGTCTCTCACTGACCCTGGAGCTCTGTAAGTGGACATTTTCGGCTAGGCTGGTGCCAGCAATCTTCCTGTGTAACCTGGCATAGCTCTGGGGTTCTAGGCGTCACTTGGCTCTGTTTTCGTGTGAGTGCTGGGGATCTGAACTCAGGTCCTCATGCTCAGTGATGTTACCTGCTGAGCCCAACTCTCTGCCTTTCTCTCTTCTGTCACCTGTATTGGAGAAATTATTTTGGCCACTCCACGTAGTTAAAAGGATATTTATTTAATGGCGTAACTCACAAATTAAGTGAAATGTAGGTCGCAGGGTCTGGGTAAGGTGTATTACAGTCCAGCGGTGTTCTCCGGAGCTCTGCACAGTCCACCTTCACCGTTCAGCATCCCGGCACAGAGCGAGCGCACAGAGAGAATGCTGGCCCATCCAGCTCTCGGGTCTTCAGGCGCCTCTCCTGGCCCCGCCTCGTAGGCGTGACAGTTGCCAGAGTCTCAATGGGGGTGGAACTTCCAGATCCAAGCTGGAATGGCTACCCACTACACACCTGCATGCCTCACTCCTCTGTACGACCTTCCCGTTCCATCCTTTCTACACACCTTTCCAAATCTGCTACTTTACCCTTTTGGCTTGTGTTCCTTGTCTTCTTTTTGAACTTTATAAGAATAATAAAGGATTATTATAAATTTATATTATATATTATAAAGTATTGTAATAAAGAATAAAAAGATTTCTTTCAAGCAGGAAAGCTACTAATAAATGGTTGGATCATTAAATATTAGAACACAGCAGTGTGTGTATTAAGTGTTCTACTTCTCAGAATATTTCTCCTGTAAAAACTGCTTCTATTTATGTGTTGTTTTATTTGTTGACATAGCATATTTAATTTTGATATCCTGTGTATTCAGTAACTTATTTATTCAATTTGTTTCATCATCTGTATGTATTTTTTAAACCTTTATTCTTCTCTCATACATTACATTTCGATGGTAGTTCCCCTCCCTCCATCCCTCCCAGTCCCTCTCCTGACTCCCCTCTCCCCCATGTCAGATCCTCCTGTTTCTCACCCCCAAAAATGAGAGAGAGAGAGAGAGAGAGAGAGAGAGAGAGAGAGAGAGAGAGAGAGACATACCTCACAGAGATATCCACCAAACATGAACACGACCTAACAAATTGCAATAAGACTAGGCACAAACCCTCCTATTATGGGTGGACACGGCCACTAGTAGAAGGAAAAGGGTCCTAAAGAGACACTCCCCTCACTGTTGGCAGCTCCACAAGAACACCAAGCTACACAATCATAAGGTGTATTCAGAGGCCGGAGTTCAGATCCATACAGAGTCCATGTTAGTCACTTTGATTTCTGTGAGCCCCTCTGAGCCCTGCTTAGTTGATTCTGTGAGCCATGTTCTCCTGTGTCCTCAACCCGTCTGGCCCCTACAGTCCTTCCTCGCCCCTCTTCTGCATGGTTCCCTGGTTCACCCTCGTGTTTGGCTGCGGATCTCTGTATCCCCTCCCACTAGTTGTGGGATGATGACCCTCTGATGAGAATTGGGCTAGGCACTGATCTATGAATATAGCAGGAATCATTTCATTGACTTTTTCCCCCAGTCATGTTTGGTTTTGTTTGGGTCTCAGGGCTATCTAGCCTCTGGTTCCTGGCCATCTGGGAAGTGTCAGGCATGGGATGCCTCTTGTGGCTGGGCTTCAAGTTGGACCAGTCATGGGTTGGTCACTCCCACAAGTTCTGTACTACTATTGCCCAAGCACATCTTACAAGCAGGACAGATTGTAGATCCAGAGTTTTGTGGAGAGTCTTGCCTGGTTATAGAAGATGGACAGTTCAAGTTTCATATCCCTCATTACTAGAAAACTTCGCTAGGGTCACTCATAGATTCCAGGAAGTTTCCACTGCACTAGGTTACTCCAACCCTCCTCCCCCCCCCCCCCCCCCCCCGCAAATGTCCCCCAATCAGATCCTCTCTCCCAGTACTATCTCCTCTAGTCCCTCCTACTCCCTCCTGATTCCTCCTGTTCCAATCTCCAAGTGCCCACAGTCCACCCACAAATTCTCTCCATGCAAGCCCCCCCTTAGGCCCTCCTTGTTACTTAGCTTCTCTGAGTCTGTGGATTGTAATATGATTGTCCTTTACTTTACAGCTAATATCCACTTCTAGGTGAGTACATACCATGTTTGTCTCTGTGGGTCTGGGGTACCTCACTCAAAATGATCTTTTCTAGTTGTATCCAATTGCCTGCAAATTTCACAATGTCATTGTTTTTAACAGTTGAGTAATAAAATAATCTATAGTATAAATGTACCACATTATCCATTCTTCAGCTGAGGGACATCTAGATTTCTAATTTCTGATTATTATGAAGAGAGAAGAAACAAACATAGTTGAGCAAGTGTCCTTGTGGTAGGATGGACTGCCCTTTATGTAAATGCCCAGGAGTGATATAGCTGGATCTTGAGTTAGATCAATTCCCAGTTTTCTGAGGAACCAACATATTGACTTGCAGAGTGGCTATACAAGTTTGCACCCCCACCAAGAGTGGAGGAGTGTTCCCTTTGCTCTATATCCCTGCAAGGATGGGCTGTCACTCGTGGTTTTGATTTGAGCCATTGTGAAAGATGTAAGACAGAATCTCAAAGTAGTTTTGGTTTGCATTTCCCTGACCACTAAAGATGTTGAACATTTTTTAAAAGTATTTCTCAGCCATTCGAGATTCCTCTGTTGAGAATTCTGTTTAAATCTATACCCCATTTTTTAAGTGGATTATTTGGTTGGTTGATGTCTAGTTTCCTGAGTTCTCTAGTGTGTTTTGGAGATTAGCTTTCTGTCAGAAGTGAGTTGGTGAAGATCTTTTGCCATTCTATAGGCTGCTGCTTTGTCCTATTTGACAGTGGCATCTGCCTTACACAAGATTTTTCAGTTTCGTGAGGTTCCATTTTATTGATGGTTGTTCTTATTATCTATGCAATTGATGTTCTGTTTAGGAAGTTGTCTCCTGTGGCAATGAGTTCAAGCCTACTCCACACTTTCTCTTCTGTCATGTTCAGTGTTTGCAGTTTTATATTGGGGCCTTTGGCCTACTTGGACTTGAATTTTGTCCAGGGTGATAGATATGGATCAATTTGCACTCTTCTGAATGTTGATTTCCAGTTATACCAGTACAGTTTGTTGAAGACATTTTCTTTTTTCCATTGTGTATTTCTGGATTTTTAATTAAAAAAAAAAAAAAACAGGTGTCTGTTTGTGTGTAGATTTACTTCTAGATCTTTGATTCAATTCCATTGATCTACCCGTCTGTTTTTATGCCAATACAATTTGCTTTTTGTTACTATAACTCTGTAGTACAGCTTGCAATCAAGAATGGTGATACCTCCAGATATTTTTCTACTGTACAGGATTGTTTTAACTATCCGAGGGTTTCTTTTCCATATTAAGTTGAGTATTGTCCTACAAGGTCTGTAATTAATTTTGTTGGAATTTTGATGGGGATTGCTTTAAATCTGTAGATTGTTTTTGATAGGATAGTCATTTTTACTATGTTAATCCTACCAATCAATGAGCATGGGAGATCTTTCCATTTTCTGATACCTTCTTCAAATTCTTTCTTTAAAGTCTTGAAGTGTTTGCAGTACAAGTCTTTTACTTGCTTGGTCAGAGTTACACCAAGATATTTTGTATTATTTGTGGCTATTGTGAAGGGTGTTGTTTCCCTGGTTTCTTTCTCAGTCCATTTGTCATTTGTATATTGTAGGACTACTGATTTTTTTAATTAATTTTGTATCTAGCCACACAACTAAAGGTGTTTGGAAGCTGTAGGAGTTCCTTGGTAGAATTTTCCCCTTCACTTGTCTAATTGCTTCTGCTAGAACTTCAAGTTCTATATTGAATAGATAGGGAAAGAGTGGACAGCCTTGTCTCATTCCTGATTTTAGTGGAATTTCTTTGAATTTCTCTCCATTTAATTTGGTGTTGGCTATCCACTTACAATAAATTTCTTTTACTATGTTTAGGTATGTCTCTTTTATCTCTAATATCTCCAAGACTTTAATCATTAAGGGGTGTTGGATTTTGTCAAAGGCTTTTTTTTTTTGGCATCTAATGTGATGATTATATGGTTTATTTCATTTAGTTTGTTTATATAGTGGACTAAATTGACTGAGTTTTATATGTTGAACTATGCCTGAATCTCTGGGATGAAGCCTACTTGATCATAGTGGGTGATCTTTTTGATGTGTTCTTAGACTCAGTTTGTGAGTATTTTAGTATGTTCATTAAGGAAATAGGACTATAATTTTCTTTGTTGAATCTTTGTGTGGTTTGGGTATCAGGCTGACTGTGGACACATAAAATGAATTTGCAATGCTCCTTCTGTTTCTATTTTGTGGAATAGCTTGAGGAGTACTGGGATTAGGTCTTCTTTGAAAGTCTGCTAGAATTCTGTGCTAAAACCATCTGGCCCTGGGCTTCTTTTGGTTGGGAGACTTTTTCCCAACATAGTATTTTTATGGATTATTGGGGAATTTCACATCATGCATCTCAGACACACTCACTTCCCAGTCCTCCCAGGTTATCTCCCCATACTTGTGACGTTCCCCTGAAGAAGAAGAAGTTGATAGTATGAGATCTTTCCAAATTTTTTTATGAAGACACTTAGTGCTGTGAACTTTCCTCTTAGCACACTTCCATTGTGTCCCATACGTTTGGATATGTTGTGCATTTATTTTTATTCAATTTAGATGGTCTTTAATTTCCTTCTTTATTTCTGCCTTGACTTAGTGGTAACTCAGTAGAGAGTTGTTCAGTTTCCATGAGTTTGTAGGCTTTCTGTTGTTTCTGAACTCCAGTTTTAATCTATGTTGAACTGACAGGATGCAGGGGGTTATTTCAATTTTATTGTATCTGTTATGACTTGGTTTGTGACCAAGTATGTGGTGATTTTCAGAGAATGCTCCTTGCAGTGCTGAGAAGAAGGCATACTCCTTTGTGTTTTGGTGAAATGGTCTATAATTATCTGTTAAGTTCACTTGGTTCATGACTTATATTGCACCATTATTTCTCCATTTTGTTTATGTCTTGATGACTTGTCCATTCACCAATAAATGTAGTAAGAGTAAGGTAAAAGTCTTCCACTATCAATGTGTGATTTAAGCTTTAGTAATGTTTCCTTTACAACCATGGGTTTCCTTATGTTTGGGGTATAAATGTTTTTAAGAATTGAAAGATCATTTTAGTGGATCTTTTCCTTGATGAATAGGAATACCTTCCCTGTCTCTTTTGATTATTTTGAAGTATATTTTATTAGATATTAGAATGACTGCATCAGCTTGTTTCTTAGGTCCATTTGCTTGGAAAAAATCTTTTTCCTACCCTTTACTATGTGGTAATGTCTATCTTTGATTTTAAGATGTGTTTCTTGTATGCAGCAGAAAGATAGATCCTGTTTTCACATCCATTCTGTTAGCCTGTGTCTTTTAATTGGAGAATTGAGTCTACTGATAATGATTGTTAATTTCTGTTATTTTGTTATTGGTGGTGGTGGAAGTGGTAGTGTGTGTGTGTGTGTGTGTGTGTGTGTGTGTGTGTGTGTGTTTCCCTTCTTTTGGTTCTGTTGGTGTTATATTTATTTCCTGTGTTTTCATGGCTGTAACTAACCTCCTTAGAATGGAGTTTTCCTTCTAGTATCTTCTGTAGGGCTGGATTTGTGAATAGATAGCATTTAAATTTGACTTCATCATGGAATATCTTGTTTTTTCCATCTATAGTTATTGAATGTTTTGCTGGGTATACTAGTTTGGGCTGGCATCGTGGTCTCTTAGAAGCTGTAAGGCATCTGTCCAAGTCCTTCTAGCTTTCAGTCTCTGTTGAAAAGGCAGGTATAATTCTAATTCCAATAGGTCTGCCTTTGTATGCTACTTGATCTCTTTCTCTTGCAACTTTTAATATTCTTTTGTTGTTGTTGTTGTTGTTGTGTGTATTTAATGTTTTAATTAGTATGTGGCATTGGGACTTTCTTTTCTGGTCCAGTCTGTTTGGTATTCTATAAGTTTCTTGTACATCTCCTTCTCTAGGTTAGGAAAATTTTCTTCTATGATTTTGTTAAAAATATTTTCTGGACCTTTGAGCTGGGAATTTTTACCTTCTTCTATTTTTATTATTCTTATGTTTGGTCTTTTCATAGTATCTGAGGTTTCCTTGATGTTTTGTGTCAGAAATTTTTTAGATTTAATATTTTCTTTGGCTGATATATCTATTCTTCTATCACATCTTCATTGTCTGAGATTCTCTCTTCCATCTCTTGCATTCTGTAGGTAATAGTTATGTCTGCAGTTTCTCTTTGCTTACCTAGATGTTTCACTTCAGGATTCCCTCAGTGTTTTCTTTGTTGCTTCTATTTCTATTTTCAGGTCTTTAACAGTTTCATTTTTTTCCTTCTTGTCTTTTCTTTTCTTGTCATTCTTTAAGGGACTGTTTATTTCCTCCAACTTTTTGTTAGTCTTTTCCTTGAATTCTTTAAGGGACTTATTCAATTCCTCTTTAAAGACCACTATTATCTCTATAAAGCTGGTTTAAAGGTGCTTCAGCAGTGTTGGAATATTCAGGACTTGCTGTAGTAGAATAGCTGGGCTCTGGTGGTGAAATAGTGCCCTGACTGTTGATGATTATGTTCTTATCCTGGTGTCTAGGTATCTGAATTTATGGTGATTATTGGCTTAGCTGCTGATTTCTGAATTTGTCTTTGTTGGGTGGGTGTTTTTCCCTTGGTTTCTGATTCTTCACTGGTCTTTTGGCCTGAGTGACCTATGGTTATGGTGGCCAGCATTTCCTCTGGTCCAGTAAGGTGTCTCTGCTAGGGTTCTGGTGGTCTGCATGACCTCTGGGGATCTGGGTGCTGGTGTGGCCTCTAGTAAATCAGGAGATTTCTGCTGGTGTTGTGGGCCAGGATATGGTGATGAGGAGAGAGGCGGCTGTTAAGGAAAGGCTGAGTAGACTCTGAGGAAGTGTTGGGAGTCTATGGACAGGGGCTTACCTGGGTTCTGGATACTGGCGTGGCCTCTGATGGAGCAGGGGGCTTCAATAGGAGTGGTGGGCCACAGGGATATGGTGAGAATGAGGGTGCTGTTGGGGGAAGGCTGGATCTATTGTGAAGAAATGATGGTGGCATGCAATGGGGGCCTTACCAGGGCATCTAGATTCTAGATGCTGAATTAACCTCTGGTAGAGTGGGGGCTTCTGCCAGACTTGGGGGCCATCCACTGTACATATTTTCTATTAGCTACATGTATTATATCTCTGTGTGCATTATAATATTATCTCTAGTCATTCTGGACTTTGTACTAGAAAAATTTTCAGTAGTGTGAATGTTTGGTGATCAGAATCCCTTATCAAATGAGCAGTATACACTGCTGAAATGTTTCCCAATAATTCAGAAATTAGACACATAAATACCAAGTTAGGTACTTTTCTGTAGCTATGATCAAGACACCCTACAGAACAACAGAAATGCAGAAGTTTACTTTGGTGAATGGTTGAAGAGGGTTTGATCCTTGGTTGCTTGACCTCATGGGCTTAGACAGAATATAATAACAGCAAGAATGTGAGACAGGGAGGCTGCTCACTTCCTGGTGGGTAGTAAGGTATGCAGAAAGAGAGACCAGGATAATCGATGGTCTCCAGAGATATGTTCCCTGTGACCTATTTCTTCCTGTTAGGCCTGATCTAACCCTCCCAGAATTCCCTGACTCATGATCAAGCATTCAGTAAGTGAGCATATGAGAGGTATGCTTACTAAAACTGTAATGCATACAGAGCGTTTTATTTCTATTAATTTTGAAACATAATATTGTGGAAAGAAGAAAAGTGAGAAAAGATAAGTGAGTTGGCCAGACGGACTAAACAAGGATGGTTAGAATGAGAATTGGTATGGACTGACTTTGAATTCATTCCCAAATCAACTTGGTCCTAGTTGAATGATCCTGCCACGAGGCCATGAAAACCAGCATGTATACATCACCTTCAAGTTTCATGTCTGATTCCCGGCACTTAGTTACATGAAAAAGATCTTCACAGTCAACACTAGGCAGGCACTACACTAAAGGTGGACGCGTTCATCTAGTTGACTAGACCTGGCACAGACCGCTGTTTGCAGCAGGTTCCGTAGGGAGTGTTACCCGTTTATAATGGAGGTCAAGATTTCCGAGCACTGTAAGAGAAGAGAGCGCTGTGAAGATATGAAGAGAGTCAACACGCACTGCCAAGGAAGCCTCAGTGGGCTTGCAGCTGTTACTTCAGAAAACCTCAACACAGGCAACTAAAAGACTAAAACCCTAAATCAATCATTTTTAATGGAAGTTTCATAAGAAGTTTTATTTTTATCAAGATGCTTGCAGCTAGATCACTAGTGAAACCCTCCCCAAATAAAACATACTGAAAACGTCAGGGACAGAAATATGAAAGCAGTAGTAAAATTAAAAGTTAAGCATTCCTAAAAGTGTAGAGCTCGGTTACTTTTGAAATCTCTTTTATAATTTGAATCCATTGATAAGATTAAAGTTAAATATAAATTTTAATTTAAAAGATTGTGTCACATTCTAGCAAAGCTTAAGATATATTAAATAGTTATAGAGAAAGTGTATTATCTTCATTGAAAGCTTCTGTTTGTTGGAAGTTGGAAGTGCTTCATTATGGTTAGATCATTTTTAATAGAAATGAATTACCTTATGAATGTCCCAGAGAGTAAGAGGCTGTCTCTAGACATTCTTGCTATTTCAGTAACTAGAATGATAGTGATTTTGGTTGTTTGGTTTCATTTTATAATGAAAATGGAAAAGTTCTTGTATATGTAAAGAAGTCTACCAAATTGACCCAAGGAAAATTAAAAAGAACATATCAACAAGGAAAAATGCATTTAATCAAAACAAACACAAGAACTGGATGTATATGCCAGGAAAAAAAAAAAAAAACTTTAAAGTAGGATGGACTTGAAAATGGCGTTTACAAATGGGGAGGAAGTCCTAAGTTGTGTTTCCTTGACTCCTGAGCAGCTGGAGCTACTGAGATTTTTTTACAGGGAATTTTGAATTATAAGTTGAGCCACATACTGATGCTGCTGAAGAGCCAATTGCTTAACTAGTGTTACCTCAACTATAAAAATAGAAATGTAACAATTTCTACCTCATATGATTGATTTCAAAAATAAAATAAATATATGTATAGGAAAATCTATGCTAAATTATAGTTTACCTCGGTAAGATTTTTCAGTGGTGTTATGTACGTAGGTAATAAATCCTAGATTCCTGTATAAACACAAAGGAAGGAGAGCAAAGTATAATTTCTAAGAAAAGCATGTGTAGTACTTGTGACAAACCAGAAATGCTGCATCCTAATGCCATCTTGAGGTATTTGGCATCTTCAATTATTGAGGTTGGGGGGACTGGCAATGTGCACGTTGCCAGGTTTGTACCTGGACTTTACACCAGGAGTCCAGAGAACAGCAAAAGCCTTGTTTTGTTACATCTGTAGTATAACTCGGTTTATTTATTTACATGGAAATAATTCCTCTAACAAGCAAATAGTGGCCACTCCCAAGGAAAAAAGTCATCACTAATGTGGGAGAGCTGTATGCTGGTACCATCTATATAAGAAGCTGTAAATTGGTCTCTTCTTACTCGGACTTGTTGTGTTGTTGTTGAGTCAAAGGGGTGAAGCTGAATATGAGTAAATTGGCACCTACATCGTATTAGAAGTTTATCGCACTTCTGATCATTGCATCAATTATGGTGCGTAGGAATTAGTTTCCCATACATCTGTTAAAAATATAATGGCTTTTATGTGGTAGCATGGGCGAGGGAAAGCTGCCCTCCCCACTTCACCCCTTGCTACCTGTGGCAGGTGAGAGCTGACCTGGAGTCAGTAGAGTGAGACAACCAGCCCTGCCCAAACCAGCTGCAGCACACAGGAGAGCGGGCCCTGCACCCATCCTAGATGGCACACTAGAGCTGAGCCTGCTGCGGGGGTCCCAGGTGAGCCAGCCTGGAAGATGTGAGAGCAGGAGCTGACACTGTACCCCTCCCCTCTTGCATGCCCCCTAAAGCAATCAGGAGAGAGGGCCCTTCCTCTTGCCTGGACAAAAGAGAATTGGCCCTGGTGATATGAGTGCTGGGGACCTGGATCTAAGGACCTGAGAACAGGAGAACCAGCCCACTCCTTGGTGTAGGATGCATTGGGTGAGGTAGCTGAGGCAGTGCTAGAGAGCTTGCCTAGGTAGTGATGATGGGGAAAAGCTAGACAGCTGACCACACCAACTACCACTCAGGCCCAGAACCAGAGCTGTGAGTTGGCCCACCCCAACATACACCAAATCTATGAACTGTTGGAGCAGGTGAAGGGGATGAACCTACAGATCCAAAACAGCAGGATCTCCATGACACAGGACAGTGACAAAATATCCAAAAGAAGCCCCAGTGAAAGTCCATTATCAGTGGTGTAGCAGAAATCAGGGGCCTAGAGCCAGACCAATGGCTGACTGGTGGCAATGAACACTTGCAAGTAAAGATGAACGGACTAAAGGGTAAACTGTATCTCAATGGGCCACACTACAGCTTCCATGACAGGATGCTTCTTCTTTTTCTTTTTCTTTTTCTTTTTCTTTTTCTTTTTCTTTTTCTTTTTCTTTTTCTCTTCTTCTCCTCCTCCTCCTCCTCCTCCTCCTCCTCTCCTCCTCTTCCTCCTCCTTCTCCTTCTCCTCCTCCTTCTCCTCTTCCTGGTTTGGTTTTTGGTTTTGCTTTTAGATTTGATTTTATTTGTGTGTGGGGGGGGGAGTTGAAAGGGTAGAGGAAGGACTTGAGGGCACAGGGAGATACATGGGATCAGAATGCATAATGTAAAATCCAAAAATAATCAATAAACGGATAATTGAAAGTATAAAAAGTACTTGCTTTTGCTGATATGGTAGAACTAGAAAAAAGAAAATTGTGTATCAATACCCGCTGCTTGTTAACTTGCCATTTGTAATAATCTCTTATTTTAAACAAAGGCAATGGTGAAATAGTAAGTCAGAATGTTAGGCATCGCTGCAGTGGAGGCTCCTCTTTTACACAGCGGTAATGGAGCTAACCAGCAGCCAGATTCTCTCTGGGAAAAAGCAACTATACTTCTCTCTCTATGGTTCACACCAATCTGTATTTTGGTTATAGGAAAATATTTCCATGAATAATATAGGACTGTAGATGCCTCTTAAGGAATTCTTAACATAACAAAATATCCCACAGAGGTTTGAATACCATAGGACACATGAGAAAATGTTAGCTTGAAATATGTGATTCACTTCACAATGGTCCAATGTGGCCTTAAGAGCATTCCTCTGTTTATAAGAGAGCATCCTTCTGTCTGGAACAAGTGATCTTTTCACATCAAGGGAATCTTTTCTAGCTTCTTGAGACTTCTCCAGTGCCAGAAACTCTGCTCTGGTGATTATACAGAAGAAAGTGCTCTAGATCAAGGAAATGCTGTTCATGTGATATTCCCCACTTCCTGCACAGAGGATGCTTGCTTTCTGACATGGTAGCCTTCATTTAAAGCTATATTTCATACAAATTTTATTCTCAAACACTCGTCAACAAAATTGTCATCCTACTTTGTGTTTTCTTAATTAGAATATGTATAATTGAACCTCCCTTTTCCTTGGGCAGTAAGGAATTAACTTTTTCATTTTGAGAGATGTCTTTATCTCCCTAGATTTATACAAAAGAGGCAAGAGTCTTAAACATTATTTTTAATATCATGTTCCTTTGAAAAGGAACTGAGCTCACTGTCCACAGCACCTTCCCATCACTGTCTCCTCTCCACTTTTTCTCTTGTTCCTGTGAGAAGCAGTCTGTTCATGTTGATCAGTTCAATCAAATTGAAGACCCAGACATAATTCTAGATGCCTACCGATACCTGATCTTTTACAAAAAAAAAAAAAAAAGCAAAAATAAACACTTGGAAAAAAGACAACATCATAAACAAATGGTGCTAGTCAAACTCAATGATTGAACATAGAAGAAAGAAAATAGATCCAAATCTATCATCCTGCACTGAGTTCACCTTCAGATACATCAAGGATCTGAACATAAGACAAAATATTCTAAATCTGACAGACAGAAAGTAAGGAATAGTCTTGTTCTCAATGGCACAGAAAAAGACTTTCTGAACACAATATAAATAACATAGGCACTAAGATCAACAACTAATAATTGGAAACTCATGATGTTGAAAAGATCCTTTATAGCAAGGGGCATCATCATTTGAGGAAAGCATCAGGCTACAGAATGGAGGAATGATATTTACCAATTATATATCTAAGAGAGGGTTACAGGGCCGGGCGGTGGTGGCGCACGCCTTTAATCCCAGCACACGGGAGGCAGAGCCAGGCAGATCTCTGTGAGTTCGAGGCCAGCCTGGGCTACCAAGTGAGCTCCAGGAAAGGCACAAAGCTACGCAGAGAAACCCTGTCTCGAAAAACAACAACAACAAAAAGAGGGTTACTACCTAGAATATACAAAGAGCTTAAAAAACTTAATGTCAAGAAAACAACCCAACTAAAAGTGAAGTACAAAACTAATCCAAGAGTGCTCAAAAGTTGAAATGAATGACTGGGAAATTTAAGGAAATATTCAACATTCTTAGCCATCAGAACAATGAAAATAAAACTACTTTGAGACTTTTACCCCAGTCAAAATGGCCACGATGAATAAAGAACAACAGCGTGTGCTGGAGGGATATAAGGAATGAGGAACAATTAGCCCTGCTGGTGACATGCAAACTAGTACAGCCACTGTGGAAATCAGTATGGCAGTTCCTCAGGCAACTGAGAATTAATGTACCTCAAGATACAGCTCTTAGACATAAACCCACAGCACTCTGCATCCTATTACAGAGATACTTGCTCATCTACATTCATTGCTGTTCAAATCATAGTAGCCAAAAATTGAAAACAACCTAGATGCCCATCAACTGATGAATGGACAATGAGAATGTGGTACACTTATGCAATGGAATCCTATTTGGATGTTAAGAAATATGAAATCCCCAGGTAAGGGGATGGAACAAGATAGAAATTATCCTGAAGGAAGTAACCCATACTACAAAAGGCAAATATTGTTTGTGTTCTTTTACATGTGAATGTTAGTTTCTAAGCATTTGTTATGTGTGCTACTGTCAGTATAACTACAAATGGTATATACCTAGTAAGGGACCAGTGGGAAGGAGAGGAGCTCCCAGAGAATGAGAAACAGAACATAGTGTTATGGAGAGATAAAGGAGAAACTAGAATAGGAGGATTAAATAGAGAGGGGAATGGGAAGAAGGGTGAGGGAGGAACTATGGGCAGGGAAAACTGACACTAAAGGCCTTTTGAAAAACCACATGATGCCAAGTACTGCAGAACCGTAGATGCTTCCTAAAGTACATTCATACATGAAGGGAATCTAAAAGAAATAGCCATATGATGGGCAACAGAAGGCCCCATCTAGACTCCTTTGCTACCAAGTAAAACTTCCAATGCCATGTATAGATTAGATCTTGTTGAATCATTGGCCAAAAGGGTCCCGTGAAACCTCCCAAACATCACAGGATATTGCCAAGGCTATTTGTTGCTCTATACAAACTGATGATTAACTGCTGAAGAAAACACTTACAGAACATTAATACAGAGAAGCAAGTTGGTGTTCAATTAGATAGCCTGCTGACTATCATTTGCACTGCTAGAAGATTCTCAGTGCTCTACCAGAGGAGAAAGGCAATCATAGAAATCACCCAGCTACAAACCCTATGACCTACAACAACAACCTATCTCCAAACATACTGATGCAATAATGGCATAAATGTTATGGGAGAAACCAACCACTTTATGTTTGGATTTAAGACATAACACAGAGTGGAGTTCCACTCCATGAGATGGGACTCATGCCTGACACTGCTAAAGTGGCCAAAAATCTGAGACTAGATAGGTCATAGGCTAAGGGAAACCTACTACTATTTTCTGCTAATGGAACATGGCAAAAGATTGCTCCTAATACTTCATTGCCTCCTTCAACCTCATCAAAGAAGTTTCTTCTTGCAGTAAATTAGAAGTAATACAGAGACACACAATTGAACCATATGCAGAAAGTAAGAGACTTTGGAGCACTCAGTCCTACATAGGATGTCTTCGTCAAACTCCCCCCAGTTGGAGATCTCTGGGAAAGAAGGAGCAGAAAGATTTTTAAAAATCAAAGGTAATGGATGACTCCAAGGGCGCTATTCCTTCCAGACAAATTAGGCTTATGTACTTATGAAATCACAGAGTCTGGAGTTGCATGCAAAAGACCTCCACACATCCAAACTAGATGAGGTCTCAGCACTGAAAGAGTTAAATGAAGACAGGCTTCATTTTTTTTTTTTTTTTTTTTTTTTTGGTTTTTCGAGACAGGGTTTCTCTGTGTAGCTTTGCACCTTTCCTGGAACTCACTTGGTAGCCTAGGCTGGCCTCAAACTCACAGAGATCCGCCTGGCTCTGCCTCCCGAGTGCTGGGATTAAAGGCGTGCGCCACCACGGCCCGGCCAGGCTTCATTCTTAACCAAGAAGCTGCCTGAAATTGACTCTAGGTGGCAAAGGAAAAAAATCAGTTTTCTCCAATGGAGTATAACTGGGTATATTAACTACACTCCAGGGCAGGGCCCCGTGCTGAGGAGTACTTGGCCAACATAAAACAAACTCCATTGAGTGGTTTGTGGTGTGTATGTGTGTGTGTGTGTGTGTGTGTGTTGTGTGTGTGTGTACTTTTAGTTTCATTTTGACATTTTTTTCCTTATTGCTCTTTTGCTCATCTGTTTTGATTTTTGGTTTTGTGATTTTGTGGAGATTTTTGAAAGAGGGAGAGAGAGAAATAGAGGACATAAAGTTGGGTGGGTATGTGGGTGGGGGAGAGTGGGAGGAGTTGAGGAAGGAAGAAACATGATCAAAACAGATTGCATTCAAATTTTTAATTAAAAATGAAACTACTGATAAACTGGTGAAAACAAAAGAAGCACGAGAAGCATGAGGGGAGGTGAAGAAGAAGGAGGGAGAAGAGGAGAGGAAGAAGAAAGGGAAGTCTCTTCTCAGGATGAGCAAAACTCACCACTTAGAAAAGAAGTTCTTTCACAGCCCCAACCACCTTGGAAGGATGTTTCACATCTTCCTCCAGCTATTTTACATCTGTGTGTATGTGAATCTATGCCACATGTGTGGTTGTGTGCATGTGTGGAGGCTTGAGGGTGATGTCACATGTCTTCTACTATTTATCTTTGGAGACAGAGTTTCTCTGAACACAGAGCTCACTTATTGGCTACACTGGTTGGCTGGTGAGCTCTGGGCCTTTCCTCTTTCCATGGCCCATCTGTCTCAGTGCAAATTCCCAGAGCGACTTCTTGCTATGGCTATCTTTTTTCATTAAGGCCCCAAACTAAACTTATGTTTCTGGGAGCAAAAACCATTATGTTCTACCAGCTTTCCATTCTTGTTGATAAACAGTTTTGATTCTGAAGCATCTTAAGCAGTCTCATCTGCTTGTCATAGGTGAGTGGAATTCTTGGCATCTCAGAGTATTGCAACACAATATTTCCCTTTGGAGTCAATGCTTTGATATTAACTTGTATAATAAGATATCAACTAACTTCTGGTTTCACAGACTGCTTAAACCAAATCATTCAACATGCTTGATGCTACAACAGTTGCTAATTTATCATTGTTTTAAATTTTTATAATTTTTAATTAATTTTAATTAAATTTAATCCTAAATTAAAGAGAATTGAAGAAACCATGAGTAAGTAACACTTCACAGAACATGTAAAATAAGTAAGTGGTCAAAGTACTTGTTGCTTAAGCAGAGGAACTGAGTGCAGATCTCCAACTCCCATGTAACACCAGCCATGGTGGTACCTACCTAAAATTCCACTGCTAGGGCCACAGGTGAGTTTCGCCTAACTGCAAAGTTAAAGGTTCAGGGAAAGACCTTATCTCAAAAGAATAAGGTGTAAACTGTTAATAGAAGTTAAAATTGGTATTGCCATTATGGAAATAAGTATAGTGTCTAAAAAAAACTGCCTAGAAATGAACTAGCTATACCTATACCAGATCCTGGGAATATAACAAAGGACTGTATTATTATACTACAGAAATATTTGCTCATGAATATCCGTTGCTATTTTGTTCACAATAACTAGAAAATTGAAACAGCTTGAATGTGTATCAACTGATAAATGGGAAAAGACATGTACACAATGGAATTTTATTTAACTCTAAAGAAAGGTGAAATTATGAAGTTTATAGGTAAATGGGTGGAACTAGAAAAATAATTATACTGAGCGAGGTAAATCAGATCCAGAAAGACAAATGGTATTTGTTGTCTCTTGAGTGTGGATCTTACCTTCTAGTCTTTAGATGCGAGCTGAACAGGGATACCTATAGAGGGCGTGAACAGTGAGTACCTATAGGAAATGAACAGGGAGTACCTATAAAGGGCGTGAACAGGGAGTACCTATAGAGGGCATCAACAGGGAGTACCTATAGAGGGCGTCAACGGGGAGTACCTATAGAGGGTGTCAACAGGGAGTACCTATAGAGGATGCTCTTTAGAGAAGCTGTTTTTCATGCAGCAAATTCTACTTTAACACACACACACATAGAGAGAGGGAGAGAGAGAGAGAGAAGAGAGAGAGAGAGAGAGAGAGAGAGAGAGATAGAGAGAGGATCAACGTGCAGAGAGTAAATGACAGAGGAATACTCATACTCAAATATTTAGCATCTATATCATATTTCCTACCCTCAAGGTTCAGGAAAGATTGCAACAAAGCAGACAGATTATAAAACAAACCAGATGTTGGGACAAATTTCTGTAAAGTGGCATCTTCTGGCTATGAGAGGACAGTTACACCCACAAACTCACAGCAGCTGTGGTGGAGTACATTCGACCCTCACAATCTCAAGTCAGCATTCCTGCAGAATGGCAGGAGGGATCAGAAGGATGCTGCCCATAACTCAGGAGCAACTAGTAGCTGATGGGTCTCTTTTTGTTGTTGTTGTTGTTTGTTTGTTTGCAGTTCTTTTTTATTTAGTTTTTTTCATTTTACACTTCCCCCACCTCCCTTCCACCCCACCCTCACCCCCTCCTCATAGGGGGTAAGGCCTCCCTTGGGCAGTCAACACAGGCTGGCATACCAAGTTAGGGCAGGACCAAGCTCCCCGCCCACTGCATCACAGCTGAGTAAGGCATCCCACCATAGGGTATGGGCTCTAAAAAGCCAGTTTGTGTACCTGGGATAATTCCTGGTCTCATTGCCAGAGGACCCACAAACACATGAAGCCACACAGCTGTCACCCACATTCAGAGGGCCTAGTGGGGTCCCATGCAAGCTCCCCAGCTGTCAGTCCAGAGTCAATAAACTCCCAATAACTTAGATCAGCTATCTCTATGGCTTTTCCCATCGTGATCCTGACCATCCTCTTGCTCCTATAATCCCTCCTCCCTCTCTTCAACTGAACTCCAGGAGCTTGGCCAAGTGCTTGTCTGTAGGTCTCTGCATCTGTTTCCATCAGTCACTGGATGATAATTGGGATAGACACCAATCTGAGTACAGTGGAAGGCTAGTTCAAGCACCCTGTCCATCATTGCTATGAGTCTTAGCTGGGGACATCTTTGTCAGTTCCTGGGGATTTCCCTAGTTCCAGATTTCTCTCTAACCCCTTAATGGTTCACTCTGTCAAGATATCTTTTTCATTGCCCTCCTTCTCCATCTTTCCCTCAACTTGCTAATGGGTCTCTTTAATAATAATGTTTAAAAGAGACAGAGAGTAAATGTTGCATTTTTAAAAAGGCAGGAAAGAGTCACACCATACAACATGGCCCACGTAGGAGGTTTACTGAGGGGAGGGAAGAGAAGGGGCAGGGAAGGGGGGGAGAGGCTGGTCCCTGGAGATGAGAGCAAAGGGAGAGAAAGAGAGAGACAGGAGATGTACAAGGGCCACCTTTTATAAGAAAATGTAGCGAATGTACACAGGAGGTGCTCTTAACTGGTTGCAGCCAAGGTATATCCTGTCAGGACCCTAAGGGCAGGCCAGGACAGATATCTAAATACTAACAGTAAGTATTGGCAATAACTTGAAAAAACTGGAACCACATGATATAGCTGGTGGATGGTTGTTGGTATAAGCATTCTGGAAAACAATCTCACACTTGTTTAAAATGTAAATATACAGACATCTAAGAGTTCCAGGGTTTTTTATGTTAACCTAAGTAAAGCAAAAACATGTCCACTTAAAAAGTTATATACAACTTTTTATTGCAGCATTTTTTAAAGCAGCTCAGAAGTAAAAACAACACATAAATCCACTGTGGTTTGTCAGTGAAATTATGAATATTACTTGCAATTAAAAGACAAATGAAGAACTAACATACTCCAATATAAATGAATCTTAAAATAATTTTTCTATGTCAAATGCACATGTTCAGTAGTGCAGGGTTCCTTTAAATAAAGGACTGTAGAATCATGGAAGTCATATAAACAGAAAGCAGTTGTGCTTGCCTAGCGTAAAGAGGATTGAGGGGGGAAGAAAAGAAAAAAGAATGTGGGGTTTCTTAGGAATAGTGAAAACATTCTGTAATTAGAAGGAATGGTTACCCAAATTTATAAATATATTAAAAATCACTGAACTATATGCTTCAAACATTTAAGTTGTATAGTACTTCAATTATATGTTGGCTTTTATAAGGCCATTGAGAAATGGAGGTGAAGCCACAGTCACATTATCCAGAGAGTTGTAAATTTTATTATGTGATTTATTTTTTGTGATATAGGACATTGTTTCTTTCACAGCAAGCAAAAGGATTTTGACTGTGGAATAGAGAAAAGAATACTTTCACTCTTCTATTCAAATTATTCATTACATAATCTAAGAGAATAGAGTTTTCCTGATAGCTAAAGTTGAACATTTGAATTCTCAGACTTTCTTTGCAGGCTTCTTATGGAAATAGATGACATCATCAATCTAGGAATTAGACAAGCAGTTTAAGGTCCAGCTGAGCCCAGGGTGCTTCCAGGGCCTGACAGCACACACACACACACACACACACACACACACACACAACACACACACACAAAAAAAAAAAAAAAAAAAAAAAAAAAAAAAAAAGCTATGTTATCAGGATACAGATATGCAAGGGACTGAATGTACATTGAAGGAAAAAAAAACTGGCTAGATATTGAGTCTTAAGCTGAAGACACAGGAAACCCCACTTTGATGTCTAAAGTAATTAAAAGACCCTAAGGGAGTCATTGGCACTCCCAACTTACTCTTCTAGGTCTTTCTAACTTTAGAAGGCCATGCTGGTTCTTCCCAACTGTCCAAACTCAAGGGAAGCCACAGCTCATCTTGGCATTCCCATTGGCCAGTTTCCGTAGACAAGTGAATAATGGGACAAGGTTTAGCTAGCCAGCCAGCAGAACTACTTCACCACCACCTGCCTTCACACTTCCAGTGTGGTGATTATTCCTGGGCTGTGGATTCTATCGCCTCTCATAAACTAAAATGCGCTACAAAAGAAATATATATCTTTGTATTTCAACACTGCTTCCAAAGCTGCTTGATGGACCGTGAACTAGGGATACAGCATTATGGTTAACACTAGTGTGGTCAAGGCTCTGGGACTGATCCCCAACAAATGACACCAGCAAAGTCCTTAAAGTGTGTCAAATGTTTAATGTTAGTCTGGACTTAATCTTTTGAATTCTGTCTTTGTTGTAAGAAATTATAAGTATAATTTACTTAACTACCAATTCATAGAATTCTTGTCCCTAAGGGATATGTAAGAGGAATGGTTAGCTTTGTTTTTTAACTTTTGGGAGTATTTTAGTAACAAGTTACATTTTTATTGTATTTCTGTTTCAGGCATACACACACACATGAAGCAGAAAGCTTCCCTCTGAAAAGGTGATTTTAAAGGTCACTTAGCTTCATTCATGTTGGGATGCTGGTTTATTCTTTCTGGCAGGTAATGACAGCCTACAAATGTCACCAACTCAAATGTAACCAAAGGGACCGTTCCTTTTCAAGTTAAGTTGAGGAATAACTACTAGTATAAATAAGTACTTTTTTAAATATATGAAACATTTAAAGTCTTTGAGGTCTCTTGAGCAGGTTCTGGATTTTGAAACAATTACCCCTGGTACACAATGAAGGCCTGGGGTGTACACTTAATGATAGCACATTTTAGAAAGAAAAAAAAATGGAGCTTCATTTGTAAAGAAGTGTATGCTTTATTTTTTAAAGACAATCAAACAAATGAAGGGTGGAGAGAATTAGAAAATACAGGGATTTCATGGGATACATCAGTAAGGGGTTACATGATACGTTTCATATTCAGAGAAAAACTATATGGAAACTTAACCTACTTAAGAGCACAGGGGCTTTAAAGAGTGGAAACATTAGCTACAGGGTGAAACCTCAATGTCTCGAGGTTTTAATAACAAAATTGTGGTTTAGCTGGTAATGTGTGAGCTTTAATTCACAATCATAACTGTTCTTATTAAGACATTTTCCAGGGTTATGCTCATATTGTGAATTTGAAAAAAACTAATCAATAAAACTTAATGAGAAATGGAGATTTCTGCTTTAAGTTGAATGCTATATTGCAAATTAGTATGTCAGTAAAAAGAAAACACAGGCTACTTTGTCTTAAATTTATCATCTTCTTTCCCCCATATTCTTCTCTCAAATCAAGGAGACACCAAAAGCCTTGCTGTGCCTGTACTTCCCAACCTCAAGGAGGTGTGCCTGCTGTTTCCTTACACTTATGTTGTCTAGGTTCACAGTTGACCCCTTCCGCTCACAATTTCCAAGGCTTCTCCGAAGTCTTTTTTCCCCTTTCTGGACCTCTGGGCAAGACCTTGACTTTATTCCTGCTAGTCCTGTCCCTTCTTTGAATGACAATACCTGTAACTCTAGATAATTATTAGACAGCCCAATGATAAAGTGAGAAAAAAAATCAGTTGAATTTGACTGTTAATTTATCACTGAAAAATTTCCAAACACGCTTAAGAAATGCTGGAGGTTTATCTTTTATTTTAGCTGCATCAAGTGTCTTGTTTTTCATGTCTAATTCTTGTCTGTCTGCCTTCCTTCCCTTTCATCTACCGCAGTACCTCTTTGAAACTTAAAAATGATTAATTGGATGCTGAAGTTGGTAGTGATGTATTTTACGCTAATTTCTTTAAATTAGCAATTGATCTAAATCAAAGCATCCTTTTCAGAGGACAACACTTCCATTAAGCAATTGCAAGGCAGAATCTAAGTACTATGGACTTACCTATTTAAAATAAGATCATTTAAGTTGACAGGCGACCTTTTTGAATTGCTTTACAACTTAAATCTTAAAGTAAGCTGAGCATTCTGTTTAGTGCATTACATTATTTTGTGAGATGACCTTGCTATCCTGTGTTTCAAACAGTGAATATTGATTGCTTTGATTGTGTATGCTTGTCTCTCATGGTGGTTTGAAGCAACTCCATTTGGGAAACGTAGGCTCAGACCATAGTGTAGCATTTCTTTTTAAATTCTGGCATAGTACACATGTGATTTACTTGGTGAGAGGAAAACTCAGCATTCACCTCTCAAGATCTCTGACTAGAGTGGCTTTTGTTATGGTTCAGCGTGAGCCACAGGCACATTCTCTAGTTAATACACAGGCAGTGGGAGGGGAAAACTTCTCTAGCAGAGTCTCCACCTTTATCTTGTCATGCTACTTTCCTGATACAAGTTAATTATATATGCTAAGCTAAGTTTCAAAATTTTTAACAAAACTATTAAAGACAGAGGGAAAAAACAAACAGGAAAGCAAGAAAAAAAAATTTAAAATGCCACCCACATAAGCAAAATCAAACTTTAAAGGAACAACACACACACACAGAGGGAATTTAAAAATTATATGGTTTCATAGGGAAATTACTATGTCATATCCAATATTTCAAGAAACCCAAAGTGAATTAAATAGCCATTCCTGTAGCATAACTGAAATTTGCTCATCAAAAATAAAACTAAAGCACAACAGTAGAAAATACTGTTTTTTTTTATTATTTATTAAGTGGCACATTGTTATTTATTAAGCAGTGCTGTTTACCATGCAAGAGAAGCCACAAGGCACAACAAAATCCACTATAAGAGTTTAATAAGGGAAGGGAACAGAAGGGGTGTGCATAGGCCTATGTAGGAAGAGAGGGAAGGAATAGATGGAACCCACTTTTATAGGCTCCCCCTGCACATGCACATATGGGCTTACATAGCTATACTACTCATATGCATAGATTACGTGACCAAGCTGGGCATGGATTATGTAGGACATAAAGCCCTAGGGTGACTAAGCATCTTGCCTGGCTACTGCACAGTGCATGTGTGGTCATGTAGCTGGGGGAGTGGTTAGGAATTCTAACAACTGGCATCCCACTGCTTTAGATGGGTAAATCTCTTTGAGTAGCATAATTTAGATGATTAAAATATAGGCTTCCTATGATTTATTTTTTATTTTTTTTTTTGAGACAAAGTTTCTCTTTGTAGCCCTGGCTGTGCTAGAACTCGCTCTGTAGACCAGATTGGCCTCTGACTCACAGAGGTCCACCTGCCTCTGCCTCCCAAGAGGGAGTAAAGGTGTGTGCTACCATTGCCTGGTGTCTATGATCTTTTGATTTCATTGAAAACATGCCATGTTTATCATTATTGGAACAATTATTCTTTCAAAAATTTTGTATTTATTTGCTTATGTTTGGCAAGGGGATGGTACCCAGGTGCCACAGAAAGCACCTGAAGGTCAGAAGACAAGTCATAGCATTTGGGTCTCTCCTTTTACCACATAAGTCCTGGGAGAAACTCAGGTCATCAGCCTTGGCAGCAGGCACCTTTATCCACTGAGCCATGTCAGTCCACAAGTATTTTTATCATAAATTGAAAATAATTTACTTCCATTAAAGCAAAATGATGGGAAGTGGTATGTAGCCAGAACGTTTCTCTGGTCCTGCCTGGCCTCCGCTATCCCATGGCTACTTATAAAATAATCATCTAGAGGCTTACATTAATTACCAATTGTATGGCCTATGGCAGGCTTCTTGATATCTACCTCTTATAACTTAACCCATTTCTATTAATCTATGTGGCCATGTGGCCGTGGCATTCCTGGTCTGCTGGCATCTTGCTGCTCCTTCCATGGTGGCTGGAGTTTCTGTACCCTTTCCTTTCTTCTCTCTGTCTATCTGCTTGGATTTCCCTCCTGCCTGTAAGCTGCCTTGCCATAGGCCAATGCAGCTTTATTTATCAACCAATCAGAGCAACACATATTCACAGCAAACAGAAAGACTTCCCACAGCAGTGGTATTGTTGAATCTTTCTTATACAATTACCATAGGGGAAAAAAGTAGTAAATTGACTGTTGAATGAATGGTGAGCTCTAGAAAAGTATTTGCCCATTGTGTATGTTTAACATATGTAAAAAGCCTGTGTCAACAGATTTAGTCAACTTCAAATACATACTGTCATTGGCAAACTAAGCCAATACTTCATTCTGTGTCTGAACTGTTCAATATTCTAAAATTAAAGATAATGATAATGCCTACAGAATTCTCTCATATCCCCTGTATGAAACAATTGATCTGAATCTCACACTATATTCAGTTCACAATTTTTAGTGTGTGTGTGTGTGTGTGTGTGTGTGTGTGTGTGTGTGTGGTGTATGCAGGTGCACTTCTTCATGTGTGCATGCTGAGGCCAGAGGTTGATGTTAAGATGTTAAGCATCCTTCTCTCTTGCTCTTCATCTTACTTTTTATGACAGGGTCTCTCACTAAACTTGGAACTCATTGATTTAGATTGCCTGGTCAGGGAACCACAGGACGCTACTACTCTGCCCTTTTCCACAGCTGGAATTACAAATAGATGCCTCTATGCCCACCTTTTACAAGGGCTTAGGGATCTGAATTCATGTCCTTATCTTTTGCTATAAGCACTTTACACACTGAGCCACATCCCCAGCCCAGGTTCATACTTTTTTTTTTTTTTTTTTGGTTTTTCGAAAGGGGTTTTCTCTGTGTAGTTTTGGTGTCTGTCCTGGATCTCGTTCTGTAGAACAGGCCAGAGATCTACCTGGCTCTACCTCCCTAGTGCTGGGATTAAAGGTGTGTGCTACCACCGCCCAGCCATACTATTTTACAATTTATAAACATCTTAAAAGGAGTATAACATATCTAGGATGAACTTAACTGGATTTATTCTAATTAAATAACAAATTTCCAAACAGACTAATGTTTGGCATTAACTCCAGGCATCAAATACACACACACACACACACACACACACACACACACACACACACATACACACACACACATTTGCATAAGTATACTTAAAAGAAAGTAGTCCAAGTCATTATTACATAGTTTTTAAGTGAAAATTTTAGGTTTTTGTTCTTAAAAAAACATTGGGGATGGAGAGATAGACTCAGCAGTTAAGAGTACCTGCTACTCTTCCAGATGGCTCTAGTTTGTTTCCCAGAACACACATAAGTCTGCTCATAATTTACTGTAATTCCAACTCAAAAGAAACTGATACCCTCTTCTGGCCTCTGTGAGCACCCATACACACAAGGATGTTCACACACACAGATGTGCGTACATGTACACATGAATACAAACAATAGAAACACATTTTAAAATAAATAAATAAATAAAATACTGAGAATTTTCAGGTGTTTTACATTTGACTTAAGTGAGTAGTAGGTATAATTCCCTTGCTTCTTCAGTTCATAATTCTGTTACACATGTAACAGATACATTTTAATGTATTGTTTCTAAAATAGTCTAGAGTCTCCATTTTTTTTACTGTACTGTTTGTTTTTTCATGCTCATTAACTGGTTACTGAATTACATGTTCATTTTTGGGTTCTGTTGTACAGTTCATGAGAACAGTGGAGTCCCCTATAATGGTTTTTCTTCACCTAGCTCACCATCCTTGAGCACCTGGCATGAGGGGCCCATAGGACTGCTGGGGAAATGACTGAGTGAACACTGCGCATAGGCATGTCTCATAGCATTCCTTTGTTTTACAGCTGAGGAAACAGAGATGCAAAGTGGTTGCCAAGGTGACTAAGATCTCACAGTTCGGAGCCATAACCCATGCCAAACTCCTCTCTCATTACTAATCAACTTCCAATAGTATCTTTGTTTACAGCATTCAGTGCATTTTGATTAGCATTATGCTCAAATTTGCATAAGATTTAGTTTAAAAATGGCATATTATTCCTCAATAAAAAAGTCTTGTGAAATAAGAAAGACATTGAATTCCAGTTAAGAATTTTAATAATTTGTTAAATTAGATAACAATTATTTCCCCTTTTAGAAAGTAATATTTTCTTAAGCATCGTTAGAAATATACAAATTCAGGTTATTTATAATTTATTAGTGAAAAAACTTGAGCGTATAATAATAAGTTCCTTTGACAATGATCTGCATAGCCTTGGTACAAAAACTGGCATGCCCAGTGGTTTGAATCGCTTCTAAGTGACACCATTGGACCTCATGCAGCAGAAATTGTCATGAAGAAGGCCTCTACTTGAGAAAGACAGAAAGTGCTTAGATTCCAGCATTTTTGAAGAAAGAAAAAAAAGCCAGAACTCTCTCTGAACCCACTAGAGATGAGGCATGGTAAAAAAACGTCAAAGTAATTTTGTCTTTTGTCTTCTCTTCCTCTCCTCTGGTCTGCTTTCTGTTCCCAAAGAGTCCTCCTTCTACATCTTCAATTACACATGTATGTCTCTCCCACACAGAGTCAATTAGCTCTCCTAATGCTCTGTTGCAGTCCAATGAAAATGGAAAGAAAATACATCATTTCTTTTTCAGAAGGATCATTATCTGAATCTCCAAAACATTCAGTGGCACTCCTGTCCATTCCGTGTCCCCTAAGTCGCACTGATGTCTCCCATAACATGTGACAGAGCTGCAACAAGCATCCGCCAGCATCCTGTGACTCATTCTTCCTGGTCACCTTCATAGCCTGTGTCTGAAACCAGGCCCACTGCCTCTGATGATAAGGATGCTGAAGTGGCAGGAGAAAGTCTTGTTTTATTTACTGTGTTTTAGGAGTTTTTATTGTTTATATTATGGACCAAATAGCTTTAATGGCTCTTTAATTTAATTAGTAAATTTATCTAGAAGGAAAATAGGTAAATATTTTTCATTAGTAGACATGCCACTACAATTTTTTTGTGGATAGTAGTTGCTAATCTGATTGATTGATATGACTCAGGATGTAGTTCAGAGGTAGAGTGGATGCTTACCACCAATTCAGTCCTAAATTTGATACAGGGCTGGGGATTTAATGTGTGACATATGGAGACTAGAAGTGGACTATCAAATCACATAGGACTATCCTGAGATTTCTACAGCAGGCATGTAATTCTATCATTGGGTCATTGGGATCCCTGTCAGGAGTATCCTTGGCATTATAGTCTTTTGACGTCCTTTGACAGAATTCTGTAAGGACACACAGAGAGTGGTGTAGAAGGTGAGCATTTCATTGCATAGTGAATTAGAACACTCTGATGGGCTGAGATGGTGACTGAGGGCATTGTCTAGATTCACACTTTAGATAGCGTTTATAACATTTCAGGTCTCTAAACATATAATCTGAATAAATTAACACATGTGAATACAAGCACACACACACACACACACACACACACACACACACACACACCCTGCTCTGTATGTATATCTCTGATACAGACCTATACAAATCCTTAGCAATTAGTTTTATTGTCTCTACTAAAAAATATTTTATGTCTAACAGAATGCCTATATTATAATAATCTAAAAATAAATATATGAGACAAATAGCTGTATGGGATATATTTCTGGATTTGGAAAGGTTGTTATATAAATCCATGCCCTAGAGACACACCACAACAAAAAACAGAACCAAGCATTGGAAATAGCTTGTAAATTTGACTCTGAATTTCTTAACCAGGAAAGACAATGAAAGAGAAAAATTCAGCCTCAAGACTCAATGCCCAAAGACAACATGAGAAAGTTGTACCAAAGAACCATATAGGAACACTGTGTGCCATAGAAAATCATTTTATATGGCTCTACAATGAATGCAACCAACAGCTTATGAAATGTAAAAGCAATTGTAAAATGCCCAAAGCAATGTGATCAGGCATGCAGTCCCCAGAGGCTTGGTTTGATGAATGCTTTATCAACCTTCTATCATACTCCAAACGTCTACAAAAAAAAAAAAGTCCCTAAAGAACAGTGAAGGAAATAACCACATCATCCTTGAACAAATGTATACTTCACCTTACTTGCCTCATGTATTTATTGTTTCTGAAGCTAGGTTCAAGATCATGCTCTGAGGCCAGACATACACTCATAAGAGTATGTGCCTTCCCTGTGCTGAGAACATTGTCTCTTGGGCTGAGGTTTTCAATAGCAAAGCTCCCAGGAAGGAGCAAAAGGAGCAAGTGCTGGGAATAGCAACCACAAGGAGTAGGAGAGAGAGAAGTGTAGGCAGAGATCTATAGTCTCATTCTCCGGTATGAGGGTGGGGATGAAGCTGCTTGGCCCTGACTGCAGGAAGATGATTTACAGTCAGCCAAGAAGCCTCGACCACACAGACAACATCAAATAAACATTCCCTTCCTCTATCTTTCTTCATGCAAAGTTTCTACACTGTTAGGAAAACAGAGCTAAGACTGATGGTAATGTCGTCTCACCAAAATATGTTATGTCAAATTACTTCATGAAATTTTACAGTTAACTCTTGTCTGCCCATGTAGATAGGTTAAGTATAAATTCTTATGGCCAGGCCTGAGGCATTCCTTCTAAGAGGCCTGTTAAATAGTATATTCTCTGAAATGAAAGCATTTAAAGTTAGTAGACCCATCAAACTATCAATGGGCATAACATAAGGTGCTAAGGATAAAGAGCCTGTTTTTCAGTCTTGGGAATACGTAATTTGCAAAAAGGCCTTTGTCCTTTGTCCTTTGTCTGTGAGTGTTGTGGCTTGAATGAGAATGCCCCCCATAGACTGATAGATCTGAATACTTGGCCCCCAGGTGGTGGTACTGTTTAGGAAGGATAAGAGGTGTGGCCTTTTTGGAGAAGGTGTGTCACTGCAGGTAGGATGTGAGTTTTCAGAAGTCCAAGCCATTCTCATCTGTCTTGTGATTGGGTCTCAGGATGTAAACTTTCAGCTACTGCTCCAGCACCACTCCACCTACCTGCTGCTATGTATCCCACCGTGATAGTTATGGACTCTAACACTGCATAAATGTCTATAAGTCACCTTGGTCATAATGTCTCATCACAGCAGTATAAAAGTAGCTAAGTCAGTGATGAACATAGAACATGAAAAGACACTTCCTAATGCTCTTCCAGACTGAACAGCTTCACAAACGGCCAGCCACAGGTGTGACCCCAGTCTCAGTACCAAAGGTACACTCCAGAAAAGGAAGCAACAAAGCAGACTCATGTAATGTTGGGATGGCTCAGACAAATGCAAAGCCATGCTTTGTGCTTTACAGGACTGTACAGAGTCAGTCAGAAACAAACCTGTGCTCCTGTGTCAGCCTCTCACTTCTGTGGTGCTGCTCAGCAAAATCACTCTTCCAGCCTCATTCATTTACCAGAGTGTCTACAGTCACATGCTGTCCAGAGACAAAGAACAGGGCTTTGAAATCCTGTCTTATTCTGTGATCATTTTGATAGGTAGTTTCTGCTTGTTCACCTTAGATTAAAATTACCTCAGCCTGGCACACAGGTAGATGAACAGCTCCAGGAAGTACAATCATATTGACCATCCAATGACCAGCAATAGCATCGATTCTGAGCGATTTAGCCAGGAACACACTGGAAATGCAGGAGAATGGAGAGCTAATGATTAGGAGAGAGCTTCCTTTTGAACTGTTTTCCAACTTATGAGGAAACAACTAATCAGACAACACTGAACAAAAATTAAAAATGAAATGTAAAAATTTAAAAGAGAAGAAAAAACTGTTCCATGCACCAGTCAATGGACAAGGAGAGAAATGACCTTAGAGATCTTGTACACATGTATAACACATATACATGAGAGAATGACCTTGGAGAGCTTGTGCACATGTATAACACACATACATACATTCACCCTCTCTCACACACTCCAAATTCTTTCACAGTACAGACATGTCAAGCTTTAATAAAATCAAAGTATAATTTTCCTTATGGATTGGTTCGTCTAACCTATTATTTATATTGATTTTCCTCCTATATTTTCTTCCAAAAGTTCTGTAGTTTTACTTTTAGATCTATGATATATTTAGAGTTTGCTTTGTGATGTGAGGCTTCATTTAAAGTCCTCCCACTAAATTTGTGAATGTGCATTTCTAATTATTTTAACATTTGCTGAAAATATTATCCTCACATTATTTATCAAAAATCAATTATGAATTTATTTCCATAATCACTGTCAGTTTTTCTTGATCTGTGTGTCTAGCCCTTCAGCTAAACACTGCGCTGTCATTGCTACTCTGCCTATATGAATCTTGGACTCACATTGTGTGTGATAGTCCCAATGTTTTTATGCAAGACTCTCGAGCTCTTCTGTGTGGTGGTCTACAGTCTTAACCTCGTCACACAAGCAACAAAGGCATGTAGTGAGACCCTGTCTCAATAAATAAATAGTTACTTTTCTTTTCCTTATAAACTTTAGAATCAACCAATCTAGATCTATGAAAATGCATAAGGAAATTTTAACTGAATTTGTATAACATTTATATCACAAGATGAGGCTGCTTTCCTGGTCCTTCCAACCCGTGATCCCAGTATATCTGTGATTTATGTCTTTGTACTTTATTTCCTTCATTAATATTTAGTGGCTTCTTAGAATTTTATATTTTGTATGTGTTTTTGTTAGACACATGCTTTAACACTTTGATTATTTTCAAAAGTAGTGATTTGGGGATTATATCTGCTAGTATTTAGAGTACGGGTTTTTTGTTGTTGTTTTGATCATTACATTAGTTTTTATGCCACAAGCCTTATTTGGATTTCCGTACACTGCCAATAGTAAGAAAGATCACTTGACTATCTACTTCCTTTTGTTTATGTACATTAACAGGAGTGATCAGGTAATGAAACATCTTATGTGTGTGACAAGAAGGAGGAAGAAAGTTGTTCTTACCTTAGCAATAAAGTACATGAATCAATGCCCTTTATAAAGAGTGGGAAAGTATATTTATTTTGAATTCTAAAAAGTAAACCATGCTCATGAAAATGTGCCAGATTCTGGATAAAATTCAAAACCCATTTTATTACATATTTTAATATACCTACCAATCATGTAATTTAAGAGTTTTTAAGTAATACATGATAGAGTTTGTGTTACTTTCTGATTTTATGAACATTCCCTATGGTCCTCAAATTGTTGGTATTTCTTGTCTTTACTAACAGCAAAAAGCAAAATCCATTCTTTTGAAAACAGTTTCAAATACAGAAGAAATATATTGCATTGATATTTCAAAATAAGAAAGTATATACTCCATTACCAAAAAAGCTTGAGAGGTTAAAATTTTCTATTTTTTTTACTTGAAATTTTTATGACTGTATAGTACTCAGTATTAATTTTTTACAATAATTAGACTTTAAGTTCTCTGCAATTAATGGTCTCCAGCCTCTGGAAGGTAAAACTAAAATTTAACTGTGAGTCATTTTATTTTTCAAAATGGTAAAGAAAACAAAGATTTTTCAAGTCTAGTTTTCCCACTTTAGTACCATTTTGATACTTTTATCTGCAATTTTCAATGTCATATGTAATTTGGAAAAATAAAATTTACATATTTAGGAATAAAGTGTGTGTGTGTATGTAACAACAATGAAAAAATAGAGGCCATAAATTGGGGAGAGAGAAAAGGGAGATACATAGGAGGAGTCTCAGTGAGGAAAGAGAAAGGTAAATTATGTAATTATATTTTAATTTTTAAAAATTAATTGAAAAAATAGAGTTTTCTCATCACCATTGTACCTACTCAGTTCTTTAAATGAGATCCAATAATAAGAAGTATTAGTTCATAACCACAGAGAATGTCACCTGGAGCACAGAGCCTGATAATAACTTAATTTGTTTTGATATGATTTTAAATTTTGCAAGTGAATTTTTGTAGCTATAATTTTCAATCTTAACACATTTGTTGATTGAAGATGTTTTGGCTTGGTATTTCATCTCAAGTAAGATATGACCAATAAATAATACACTCTCCCTCCCCAAATGTTTTTTATCTTAGCTTTCAGAAATATTGCAACAATTGAAAGGAACTTGAGTCATTTGACCTGGTTATATGAAAAAATATGTCCATAAGGTTTTTAGAAAACAAATTCAAATTCCATTAACCAGATATTGTTTCTGAAATGTTACCTTTTATGTCAACTAAAGAAGTTTCTACAAATATTTCAGCACTTCTCATGTTTCTTGGAAAAATGTGGACAAATTGATGTGATTTAATTTTTCAGCAATGAATGTATCTGAGCTGAGAGATTTCAATTAAAGGAAAGTCTAAAGCTCATACATAAGAAATCTGAAATAGTTTGGAGGAGCATATGGAAAGTAGAATTTAGAAGCGGCTTTATCAATTGTGTTTATAGTTCCTTTACCTATCTCTCAGGCAACTACTGTACATTTTAGACTGAAAACCCCATTCTGACATTGTGCCAGCCAATCTGTTTGATTAAATCAGATACCCCAAAGCCAGTCTCACAAGATTCCTCTGAAAATTGCTGTCACTTCACTCTCATGCTATTTTCTTCTTCAAAAATAAATAATAATACCCAACACATTTTTGGAGTCTTTGGAGGACTCATCAAATAACATTTTTTCTCTGCCTGCAATCTAAACCAGATGAATAATAAGGGAAAATGGTAAGGCAGATGGAAAACCAAAATACCACCTTCCTTACATATAAAGATCATGCTGGAAAGCATGGCTCACACTTGCGGGTCTTAAAGGCCTTCCTAGTGTTGAATACCAGAGAACTATCTTTCCTGTAAGTGGTTCATTCCTTGGGGACAGGGAGGAAAGGGGCCTGGGTACCCATGTGTAGTGAGCCTTTTCAAAGTACCAATCTAATTAAATAATTGTTCACCAGGAATAATGTTAAGCTAATGGTGGATGGCATGGAGGGTTCTTCCTTGAGAAAGTGAGCTTCAGGAGCAGAGATCAAGAAGCACACCCATCATTGCATTCTCTAAGTTAATGTGGTGTTGAAGTCGATCACCTATCAGATACTGACTTATCTGTCCATCATCCCTCTCTTCATGACATTGGCATGAACTGTGTATCACCAAAGAGCACATGACTGGCTGAAGTCAGTGACTAACCACTGCCATTGATAAACTTGAAATTCACGATCCTAAAGTTCTGCTTTTTCATGCCTCCACTATTCTTATACCAAACTGATGTTAAGCTTAAGTAATTTATGAATACTTCAGTAATTTATGAATAAGACATATTATACCCTAAGCATGAGATGATATTGGGCCATATTTAATCATCTGTAGTTATTGATGTGCCCCTGACAGAAGTTTAATAGTCAGAAAAAGATGCCAGCCTGTTGTTGATTAAAAGTTAAGGTGATACAGCTTTCTCAAATCAAGGTTCTTACACCATCTCTGGGTGGTTAGCCTTCAGGGTGCTAGGACTATTCTGCCGAGGAAAGAACAGTGTGTTCCTGCACCATCAACACCAGTAATAAAAGATTATGTTGTTCACCCTGACCATTTGGTTTGAATCTCCTTCATTCATCACACAAACCTTCTGTTTCCATAAAGTGGGTTTTCTGGCATATCGCTCTTGCTATGCTTTCCACTGTTTTTCTGCGTTTTCACATTCCAATCTGCCTTCCCTCACGGTTTTGAATTTTTCTAAGCCGCAAAGACCCAGCTCCAGTTGTTCTTTGTCTTAGTTTCTTTTTTTGGTTGCTCTGATAAAATGCCCTAACAAAAGCAACTCAGGGGAGAAAGGGTTGGTTTTAGCTCACAGTTCCAGGTCACAACCCATAATAGCAGGGAGGTCACAGCGGCAGAAGCGAAGCTTGAGAGTGTTCGCTGTATCACAACCATGATCGGGAACAGAAGGCAATAGATACAGGTACGCGAGGTTGTGATCGGGAACAGAGAGCAATAGATACATTTGAAGTCGTGATTGGAAACAGAGCAATAGATACAGGTACGCGTCGCGGTTGTGATCGGGAACAGAGAGCAATAGATACAGGTATGCGAGGTTGTGATCAGGAACAGAGGGCAATAGATATAGGTATGCGAGGTTGTGATTGAGAACAGAGGGCAATAGATATAGGTATGCGAGGTAGTGATCGGGAACAGAGAGCAATAGATACAGGTGTGGAGTGCTCAGTTTGCTGTCTCCACTCTTAAGCAGTCCAGTATCCCCTGCCAAGGGTGTGGTGCCACCTGCAGTGCCCAGATCTTCCTGCCGCAGTTAAGACAGCCCCAGAGGTGTGCCCACAAATGTAATTTACACAACCTTATCTAAACAAGCCTTACTTCAGGTCCCATTGCAGGTGGCTCTAGATTGTGTCAACTTGATAATCTGCACTAACTGTCTCAGTCTTCCAGTTCAGTGCCTACTGAAGTCTCTGTTTTGGGGAAAACACTGGGTATTCCTGGGTTGCTTGTTTGTTTGGTCAGTTGATTTTGTTTTGCTTTTATTTTTATTTTATTTTGACATATTAGAAACAGAGTCTTGTGTAGCCCAGACTAACCTTGAAGCGATATGCTGGGGCTGTCCATTAATTTGATCTTAATTGGTTCAGGCTTCTAAGTACTGAAGTTTAATCCATGAGCCCCATACTTGGATGGACACTCTCAATTAAGCCACAAACTCAACTTCTTTATATCACTTAATCCATTTTCCTAATATTTGTGAAGTATTATTAATAACTTTCTTTGTAGATCACGAAAAGTTCAGTTCTAGGACTGCATATCTCCATTTTCCTAACCTATAAACCACAAGTAACATGAGTTAGTTCCAAAGTCAGCTGGACCTCAGATGGGCACTTGACTAGCCTCGGATTCTAGGAAACTGAAAATAATTAATTATCCAAAGAGATAACATATCAAAAAGGCTAAGCCTGCTGCTGAAGCACAGCTTTTAGTAATGTTTCTGTAGAGTGCTCAGTTAAGATGAATTTGTAAGAAATAAATATATAGGCCCATTTGATTGGGATCTGGGACTACCTTTCATGCCTTAAGGGGAAAAAATGGAGCTGGTTTCACCTTCAAGGATCTTATTTATTATTTATTTTATATGTACAAGTATTTACCTCCTTGAGTTCCTATGTGCCATGTGTGTACTGTGTCCCATGGAGACTAGAGGAGGGTATAAATATGCCAGAAACTGGAGTTACAGGTGTTTGTGAGCCACAGTGTGGGTACTGAGAACTGAAGCCAGGTCCTCTGCAAGGTAGCAAGTGCTCTAAACCACTGAGCCAACTCTCCAGAGCCCTGATCAAGAATCTTCTTTCCTTCATGACCTCATGGTGTAGCCAAATAGCTCTCAAAATATAATGTGAAGAAACTCCAGATTCCTAAAATAAATCTATCTTCATAATAGTATGAAATGTATTTTCCTTTTTCCACAGTTACTCTCTCACCAGTGTATGAGGGAGTGTTTCAAGAGCTCTGTGGCGTTGATCCTGCATCACTGAAAGAGCAGATTTGAGAATACAAGTGTCTTCCATTAACTTAGATAATGGAATGTATTTATGAAATAAAACAGTTTCACTATCCTCAAATATTGTACCATTTTCTTACTTTTTAAAAATATATAATTTTCATGTTCACAATTAGATAATAATCTTCATTTTAGTCAATTAATTTATAATTTAAAGATGAAGAATTTCAGTATCTAAAACTATACACATTAGTTACAGCACATAAATCAAAATCAAAGTCTTTAGTATATTAAATAAAATGCAAAGAAATACTGAGAACAAACTGTCAGAGGACTTCTGATGTGACCGACCTCTCCTAGGATTTTGTTAGACTTATGCATGTAACAGGGGTGTAGCAAACACATGTACTGAATAATATAAATTGAACTATGCAGAAGAATAGTTAGATTTGTTTCCCTGTCATAGTCCTAAATTTGTTGTGTTTTTCTTTTTTTTCTTTTTTTTTTCTGGTAATTAGAAGAGGTTTATTTCAGGAGTAACTTACAGCCACTAAGGGGTCAGTTACAGGATCCGGGAGAGGTGAGGTGCAGTCCAGCAGGATTCTCTGGAGAACTCTGACTTGGTCTGCAATCCAGCATCCAGGATCCTGAGGAACCGTGTTTTTCTTAATGATCCATTACTCTCACATTTCCCAAACTTACCTTCTAAAGAGGAACGATAATAAATTTCATGAAATGTTATGTTTACAAAACAAATACATCTCACAAAATCATGTGATTCACACTGGCAACAATTAAGAGATCCTCTGGTGTAGTGCTTTGACCCTAGGCAGGATTCCAATGAGCCTTTAATATTAGTGATGACGATGATGATGATGATGATGATGATGATGATGATGATGATGAAGATAAGACTTTTTGGAAACTTCTTAAGCATCCAAGTCCTAAAAAATTCAAATACATTTTAGATGCTCCACATACTGTTAGATTATTTATGAATTCCATTTTGTCCATGAAGAAACTGAAATGCAATGAGTTTAGACATTTAACTAAAGTCACCATCACGTATATAAAAACTTATCTCACCTGCTTTGGAGCCCTGCCCTGTCAGGAATCCAAGTTCTTCCCCGAGCACTGTCATCTGGAGTGGAAGACTGCTACTCCAGTCTGTTTGTTGACAATCTTCTTAACTGCTGTTCTAAATGTTAACAATCAAGTCCAACTTCTTAAAACCTCAATACCTTCTATATTTTTGCTTCATGCATAATATCTACAGAGGATTGACTCCATAAATCATGATCTTGCAAAACAAATAATCTATTAGTGTGTGTTCATATTTCTGTATTAGCAACTTAACTGACCATTGTGTAATTCAAGGTTAAGTTAAAACAAGAAACATGTATTGTGTCACAGTTTCCTTCAGTCGTAGATTTGGAATTGGCTCACTGGAATTTCCAGGGCTGGTGTCATCTAAGAGCTAGGCTAGTAGCGAAGGATCTGCTGCCAATCTGGTTCATTCATCACTAGGGCTGTTAGCTGGAGACCTCAGTTGCTAGCTGGGTCTCCTCAGGAATTTCTTACTTTAAGGGCTTCCTAGAGCTGCTAGAGTGTCTTCTCTATCTGCACAGTGGATGATCCGAGAGAAAACAAGGCAAAAGCTGCTCCATTGTCTTTTATGAGCCAGTTTTAGAAGTCATATACTATTATCTCTGCATTGTCCTGTGGGTTATAAAGAACAGCCCTCCATTCGATGTGCAAATCTGGGCATGAGTGGGATCACTGGAGGCATGTCAGAGGTAGTTAGCACAGTGTATTTGGGTACTCAGAAAATGTAAGTTTTGACTAAATTTGAAGTAATAATCAGTACTATCAATTCTCACTGTTAAATCTGATTTTTCTCCTACTTTTGCTGCTTTCTTCCTCTTCTGCATTCTTTTTTTCTTCTATTCCTCCACCCCTCATCTTTTTTCTCTTCTTGGGATCCAACTCCTTTTACTATTTAGATATATACATTATTTTTTATAAATTATTGGGCAATTTCATGCATGCATACAATTTATTTTTATCATATTCACCCTCCTATCCTCCCATAACTCCTCCCAGATCCACCACCTACTTTCCACCTCCTCCCAAATTAATGCCTTATCTTTTCTTAACCCATTATTAATCCCACCAATTGAGAATAAGACCACTAAATAATTTAAGGCCAATTTGAAGCAAATTTTAATTAAATCCTGGCCAGGTGGATGGGCTTTGACTATGCCAATACCCAAGTTCCTGGGAAATGGCCCAGAATCAAGTATGGCAAGATCTTAAGAAGGAAAACCTGTAATTCATTGTATTTCCCATCAGGTCCAATAGGGACAAGCATACATCCTGACATATTTCCTGTCTATGTAACTCCAGCCCACATGTGATCAAGCACATCCAGTGCAAATGGGTCAAACAGACTTGTTTAGGGGAGTGAAAACCTATGGCTTGTTATCTTACATAAAATACAGCCTCCAGGATTTCAGGAACTGTTATCCTTGGACAAGGGTCTTACAAATCAGAGGTATTTTTGTTTCATGGATCTCTAAGAAGGCAAATAAAATTAAAATGTAACTTTGGCTCTCACACCATACTGTGCTGCTCATATACTCATGAGTGCAGAGCCGACCACTGGAGCATGACCTACTGGGGTAATACCCTTAAAGAAAAATAACTCTCCCTATGCAGAAAGTAATCAAGGTCAATTGCTTCTCAGCTAGAAGTGGAGGATGTGTGCCCCTCTGTGCCCCATGCTGGAATGTTGACTGGCACAGTCTCACGCAGATCTTATGGAGACAGTCATAGCTGCTGAGTTCACTGGTAAAGCAGCCCTGACACTTTTCATTCCTGTCTTGTTCCTGTCATCCAATGACTGGCTCTTAGAATCTTTCCTCCAGTCATCCATAATGGTTCCTGAGCCTTGAGATAGGGGATATGTTATAATTATCCCATTTGTGAATGAGCATCCACAGACACAATCAATGGCAGAGTTGCCACAGTGACTACCACTATCCCCTGACTCACTCTTCCCTGATCCTTAGCTATAGGAGTTGTGCTCTAGATGTATCCATTGAGGCTGAGCTCCCCACAATTGTTACTGTCTCTGCAGTTTGACCAGTTGTAGTTTTCTGTAATGGTCTCCATCTACTCCAAAGAGAAGCTTATTTGATGAGGGGTGCAAGCCACATATATGTGGGTATAGATATGAGTTTTAGAGCACAGTGAAGAATGATATTCTTCTAAACTCATAGATGAGTGTCTTGTCCAGTCATCATTAGAGAGGTTTCCTCCAGCAGCAGATGGAAATGAGTGCAGAAAACCACAGACAGACATGTGGAGACAGAGTCCAAATTGGAGATCTCCATTGGATCCCTCCTCTCAAAGATCAGGGAACCCTGCAGAAGAGGGAGGAAAGACTGTAGGAGCCAGAGGGGGTGGAGGACAATGATGGGAATATCTTTCTGTATGCTGTGAATATGTGTTGCTCTGATTCGTTGATAAATAAAGCTCTTTGGACAATGGTGAGGCAGAATAAGGTTAGGCAGGACATTCTAACTAGAGAGAGAGAGGAGAAATGCAGAACAGAGAGGATAGTGCCAGCCACCACCATGAGAAGCAAGATGTAAAGATATCGGTAAGCCACAAGCCACGTGGCAAAGTATAGATGTATAGAAATGGGTTAATTTAAGATATAAGAACTAGATAACAAGAAGCCTGCCTTGGCCATAGTTTAAAAATAGCATTAGCCTGTGTGTGTTTATTTGGGTCTGAGCAGCTGCAGGACCAGGCAGGACACAGGAAAATATCTGGCTACAGGACACCAGGAGAACAAGGCCACCGAATCAGCTAAAGCAGAGCTCACAGGGCCTCACAGAGACTGAAGCGGCAAGGATGGGCCCGCAGGCATCTGCACCAGGCCCTCTGTGTATATACTATGGCTGTTAGCTTGGTGTTCCTGTGTGACTTCCAACAACGGGAATGGGTGTATATCTGACTCTTTTGCCTCCTCTTGAAACTCTTTTTCACCTATTGGGTTGCCTCGTCCAGTCTTGATATGAGGGCTTTTGCCTTGTCTTATTATATCTTATTTTGTCCCGTCTGGCAATTGTCTTCTTGGAGACCAACTCTCTTCTGAAGAGGAAACAGAAGGGAAATGGATCTGGGGAAGAGTGGAGGAGGGGAATAGCTGGGAGAAATAGAAGGAAGGGGACGTGTTGTATGAGAGAAGAATCTATTTTCAATTATATATATATATATATATATATATATATATATATATACATATATACATACATATTATATATATAAAGAAATATGAGGGTCTAGTAAAGTAGCAGTTGTTGGTTCTCCTCTAAGATCCATGACCTCACAAGCCCCAGTAAGTTGAGTTGGTTCCTAGTACCAGATCTGATTTTCCTCCTGTCGAATTAGACGTAAATCCAGGTAGAACGCTATGGTTTACCACCAAGGAAATATGCCTGCAGAGCTATCTTGCCATGCTGGTCAGAGGTGTCAGAGGTGGGCAGGACTATTGATTGCCTCCCTCTCTTGGCAGCTTTCCTAGCGCCTTCTGGTAACATAATAGCAGCTCCTCAGGAAGGATGTTTTCAGGTCAGATCCAGCTCAAATCTTCCAAGCCTTGTGTGAAAGTAGGTGGCATATTTGAAAGAATTTTAAACAATTTTTACCATTACTGCTTATGCATAGTTTTTATAATACAGTCAGAAATAATCCTCAGTATTTTGATTTTATACTATTGAATAACAAGTAAGAGATTAACACATTTCCTCTTCTTGATAGTTAATGTATTTCTGTGATGCCGAAAAGTGGTTGTTTTCCTTTATACTGCTATAATACAGAAGAGGAGAGTTTATACCTGTTTTACCAAGGAAGTCATTGCCAGTTAATGTAAGCACTGACACAGGCTTACATTGAAAGTATTAAAAAAGAAAAAAAGCAGTTTGTGTCTGTGTCCACTCGTTCATCTAAACAATAGATTTCATACTTTGCTGTTATGAGACTCAGTTATTATCAGGAAGGGCTCTGAATGCAATGACAAGTGGAATCTAAAAATGAATTATTAGTTTTTGAAGTTAGCATATGTATGAACAAAGCTTGCACAATTTCAGCTCACTCTGTGATGGGCACTGGTTACAGGCTGTGTCCTAGCTGCAACTTGATGAAGGCCAGGTTTCTCTATGCTGTGTCCCAGCTATCACAATTTTAACACTAAACGGTTTGTCATTTTTTATTAACTGTGCTTTTTTTCTTGGTGACACTCTTGAGAAATAGTCTGGAGTTTTATAAATATCTGCAAATGTTATGTAAATTTTGGTCACACATAAAGTAGTAATTTCTTTTTCACTTGGGTTGAATCTACTTTTAATATATGAGTCACATACATAAAAATAAGTCATAAATATTACTCAACATGTGCCTCAGCATTTCCTTTACCCCCTCTCCTGGTGTTTCATTGGTGACATTTTTCAAATCAAATTTAACTAATCCTGGGCTCAGTCTCCAAACAGGAAATCGGTTCAGTGAGCAGGGATCAAAATAACAAAAGAACTGCCCACTTGGAGGATCTTTTCAAACACTTTGCTCATTGAAAAAAAAATGCAAGCCTCTAGATTCTTCTAAACTTCTATGCTCTGATTTTTCAGTCTGGCTTTAACTGTGAGGAAAAAACTTTGAAAACACATGTAATCCATCAATATTATATTTGCTTGAGCTAGAGTTTTATACAACATCAAAGTATTTTCATGGCTTTGATATTTTCCCTTCCTTAATTATGTCAGCTCTAGACATATTGAGCTTAATACTTTCTCCCGTTATTAGCAGCTAACACTTTATCGAGAATTTTTAACATCCATTACTGCAAACTTATTTTGACTTATATGTATAGTAGTAGTTAGTCTAAGAGGAAAACATTTCTTCAAATTATACATATAAATTGACAATTACCTTGTTCTGTATGACTGTGTGTATATTTGGTAAACAGAAATATATGTCTACAAACTATCTCCATGATAATCAGGCCTCTTGTATTGAAAACAAGAGCCAAGATTACTAAAATTGCGGTTAATAGATTAACAAGTTAAATGGAAACAAAGGCATGTGAGATACTATTGTTTAAAGAGGATTTGTAGTAAAGCCTTGATCATTTCTACAGTAATTTTAAGTTTACTACAAAATTGAAAGGAAGGAAATATGATGCCGCATACACTGACTGGATCATCAGAGTGGTACCGTGATACCTGCTGTTCCTTAGATGCAGCTACATCAGCATGCCATCACCTAGAGTGCAAAACTAATATTAGAGTTTACTCTTCTCTTCAGTTATACTCTGGATACTCTGCTCTTCAGTTATATTAGGATTTGTTCTAGTGTTGCACATTCTATGGAATGTCAATCATGGTCAAGTAAGTTCAAATTCTAATGCCATTTATCCACAATTAAAATTTTATGAAGAGAATCTTCACTTTCAATGCTTTTCGAAAAGAGCAAGCCGGGCGGTGGTGGCGCACGCCTTTAATCCCAGCACTCGGGAGGCAGAGGCAGGCGGATCTCTGTGAGTTCGAGGCCAGCCTGGGCTACCAAGTGAGTCCCAGGAAAGGCGCAAAGCTACACAGAGAAACCCTGTCTCGAAAAACCAAAAAAAAAAAAAAAAAAAAAAAAAAAAAAAGAAAAGAGCAGATGGGTTCCTTTTATTTGCATTTAGATCAAAATTCAAAACTAAATTTCTACATGTCGAAACCTATGCAGTTTGGCTGTTGCAGGGATGGAGATTATGGCTTATACATACTTACACATAATACATCTAAGGATACAGTCATACATTGTGCTCAGTGGGAGAAAAGAGAATTCAGTGGGACCTATAGTATATAGGCTGACTTGAAAAACTAAGATTCATGAATTTAGGGATACCTCTTTGAGGAAGTAATAGTCAATATCTGCACCATCTGGGCTAGACTAAAGCATGCCAGAGAGAAGAGTTTGGGTAAGAATCAGAGAAAGAAAGACTCCAAAACAAACATAGGAGTTTTTTTGGTGATGGAGTATCCTAACTGAATATGTAAAATGGCACAGCAAGACAGTATTGGATTTATTTTTTTATGTATCTCAGTGTGCTCTCCATGCTTTTCATGGTGTTTGGTGTACTTTAAATGACCAGAGATGTGTTATGGGATAGCATGTCCAGCTAATTAGAATAGAAAGTTGAGTAGCATCTACCTCTATGACTGTGGTAACTAAGATCACTCACAAATGATGTTGATCTTGAAGCTTGGCATACAGAAGGTACTTGATACAATGTAACATTCAGAAGTAGTCTACCATGGGTTACATACAACATATTTGTCATTTAAAAGAAATAAAAGTGCTGGAGTGATAGCTCAGTGATAAAGAGTACTGGCTGCTCTTGGACAGTACTCTGGTTTTGTTCCTAGCACCCACATGGCAACCTACAACCATCTATACATCCAGTTTTAGGGGATCCTCTCCCCTTTTCTGGTTCCCATAGGCACCTGCCATACAGGTGGTACATACATACATTCAGAAAAATACTCACACAGATGAAATAAAAATAACTGTTTAAAGTTATAAAACTAACAAAATATTTTAAAGCATAAGGACAAAATACTCTTGAATAAATATTTTTGTAAAGACTCAAAACAATTACATTTATAGTGTTTTATTTAGTGCTTGATGAATGCAAGTCTATAAAAAAATAATTCAAGCCAGCCCCCTTCTTTGTCCTGGATGAAATTGATGCTGCCTTGGATAACACCAACATTGGCAAGGTGGCAAATTACATCAAGGAGCAGTCAACTTGCAACTTCCAGGCTATTGTCATCTCTCTCAAAGAGGAATTCTACACCAAGGCTGAGAGCCTCATTGGAGTCTATCCTGAGCAAGGGGACTGTGTGATCAGCAAAGTCCTGACCTTCGACCTCACCAAGTACCCAGATGCCAACCCAAACCCCAATGAACAATAGGAAGAATTCTGCCCTCTTGTCTGGATCCTGGAACTGCCCTTCTGTCGATCTCCTGGATCTCTCTCATCACCCATTATCATGTATTCTCTGGAAATTATGCCCCCCCTTATGTGTATCATTGCCTATATGCATATGGATTTGTTTGCAAAATAAATATTGGACGCCTGTTTTAAAGGAGAAGCATAAAAAAAAAAAAATAAAAATAAATAAATAATTCAAACACCTTGCTTTACTTGTGAACCATTGCAACAAGAACATGAACTATTGAAAGGCAAAAAAGTTTTAGACCATTTAAGTAGAATAATCTTCAAGAACTTTAAAAACAAAAATAAAAAACACAAAATCCATCCCATTACTATATTTCATCCATGGGTCCTCTATGGTTTATAAAGATACAATGTTCTCTTTTCCATACAGAAAGACACAAATATTGTCCAATGGTTGTCAGACAGATTATCATCAGTAATGGTTTTAGAGTACACGGTGTTCTCAAGGCTTCAGCTCCTCTTTTGAGTATCAAAATGTGTCATTTTCTGGAACAACAACACAAAAAAATTTCCCCACAATTATGAATATAGTTCTGAAGGAGCTCTGATGCTCTTGCAAGCCACTCACCTTGGCTGTGCTCAGGAGACCCAGTGCACCAGTCATTATGTACAGACAGTGAGTGCTGCCTTCTGATTATTGAATCCGGGGTGCTATATTTCAGGTTAGGCAATTTGCAATTTCCAGGTTTCTAAATAAAACATGGAGATTTCTGCTGCTGAGAGAAAATTTGTTTTGAAAATATTACTTTCAGTGCTTAACTTACTTCCCAAGTGGTAAGCAAAGTACTCAAAGGATAAATACATTTTTCTTGGCCAACATAACATGCTGTAATATGATTAAACATTGTCTAGCCTCTGGATTATTAAACAATAAAACAAAATTTCTTGGGTCAAGCATAAGTAAGTTCCATGATTTATATGAAACGGCATCCTCATTATCCATTTGTACATTTTTTTAAAAATACAAATTCAGTTACTGGAGGATGTTGTTCAGGCTGGATAGTATCACTTTCCTCTGTAGCTTCAGTCTGAGCTTGAAATTTCTCTCAAGCATGTGACAATGCCTGCCAGCAAACACAAACTGGCACAAGAGAACATGAATGGCTCTGGGAGAATCCATTACACTCACTAGGGAAGTGACATCAAGTCCCACTGGGTCAGACAGTAGAATCATGTATGTATATTAGCTATAGCATGGTGTTATAATGTGATCACTTTTATCTATAAATATGAAAGAAAAATAAATGTTGAAACTCACAAAAAGTAAAATGTATAACAGATTTTATAACCCTTTCTTTTTCTTTTTGGGTTAATGATCTTGGGGTTTATAACCTCTAAGAAATTTCCAATTATCAGAAATGTATATGCCCATCATTTCTCCTTGGGCTTGTAATAGTCATTTCTGGATCATAGATTATGAGCTAAAATGACCATTTCCAGGCATATCCCATTAAACCTTCTCCTGACAGATGATGACAAGAACTAAGAGGAGAGAGGAGGCAAAGCATGAAGGCCTGGATTCCTGAATGGATCATAGACCTTCCTCTCTGTCCCAGGGGTCAGCCCTCACACTACATTAAACTGTGAATGACAAGCTGTTGTTGTCTAATATTGTTGATATTTTGACTGTTAACAGTCAAGTAATCAGTTTCCTATTGATAACATTTTTACCAAGTTTAAGCAGAAAGCGTCTATATTAATGCTTTTAAGTCCATGAGTTCTGAGAAAATTAAATAGTGGTGGAAACTTGAAAATATTTACTGGAAAAAGATTAGTCTTATCATGGAGAGTCTAAGGCCAAGTTTAACGTAATTACATGAAAAACATGTGAATTTCCTTATTTATGTGCAATGGAAGGTCTATTTTCAGATGTTATAAACAGTAACATAAAATCATTGTGCCCAGAAGAAATGCTGCTCCCTTCATTATAGCTGATGCTTCATTGAATACCCGCACACAGACTGCAACACTGGAAGTCCTCTACAGAAAAGCTACTCTTAGAGCTGGCTGATAGTCTGCAGAAGCTTCTCAACCTGAAAGTTTTCAGGGACAGAGCAGCATTGCATGGCTTCAGCTAGGCCCTGGGAGTGTAGAAGCAAAACCCTTCTTAGAAATGAAGCCTGCGTTCTTTAGATTATACAGAAGAACAAATGAAAAGATTGGGGGAATACAAAAAGCCAGACATCTTTCCTAAAATGAGACCTCATTAAAAAAAAAAAAAAAAAAAAAAAACCATGGAACAGAATCCAAATGGGATAAGACTACTTAGCTATATGGTTAATGATTTTCACTCCTTCTGTTGAGAGGAAGGAAAAAGAAGTTTATTATTGAACCCATAATACTTATATTTATATGCAACATTGTAGAAAACATTCTCACTATGAAGCATATCTTTGCTCACTTTCAGTAAATCATTTTGACATCCATATTATGTCTTAAACTCAAGAGTCTCCCTGTTAACTCACATTTGGCTCTCCAAAGGTCAAAGAAGCAATGCTTGCAGACTACTGGATTTATAACCCTTATTTCCACCAATAGTAAAGAATAGTCATACATGTACCCTTTTAAGACCATCCCTAAAGGGATATATCTAAACTCAGTTATTCTTGTGAAGAAGAGGCATGAGGATCATTTAAAGTTTTAATACAGTTTGATCTACATAGTGAATTCCAGGGCAACCATGGCTACAGTGGAGACACTGTTTCCAAAGAAAAACAATGAACAACAAAGGAAAAGAGCAATAAGTAAGTAAGTAACCAACCACAGCAAAAATCAATTGGTTTCCATGGATTTTGTCAGCACATGAGGTGTATGTCCAGTAAGTCATGAGCAGAGTAGAGAAGAGATATGTACAAGGACCTGCCTTCACCAGTTAAAGTATAATTTTCAAACACCATTACTATTACTCACCTCAGTAATTGCATAGTTCCTTCTAATGGAACAAAAGAGGTCACAATGGCAATCATCTACAAAGCATAGGACACAGAAAATGGTCAGCAAAGGTCTTCAGAACTCATCTCTTGGACCACAGTATAAATTTCTAATCTGTAATACTATTCAGACTGCATAATATATCTGCCTTAATTGAAATAAGAATGAGCAATCTGAGCTTAGCAAAGGCGTTTTGTATAGTATTATTCTCAGGGGTATAAGTAATAGCAAGAATTATTAATAAATTTAGTCTATATTTGTCAAGCAATAGCATGAGACCTTTCTCCATTAAGACATGACCAGAGCTGTGACCTCCAGTGTGTAACTCTATTACGGCACTTAAAGTTTGATACCTTAAGATTTTGTGAGCAAAGAGAAAAATGAGGAAAAGAAATACTAAAAGATCAAGGAGGGTCACTGACAAACTGTCCATCTGTCCTATTCACATGGCCACATAGTCCATCAATATTGGTCAGGCCCATGCTTCCCAAGAAGAGACCAAGTCCATATGAGTGGCCAATGAATTTGCTTATAGTAGAATGAAAATCCAATAAATCTACCCATTTCATTTTCTGTTTGGATTAACTGGGTGGTGTTGTCAATATAATAAGTATACCTTGTGCTGTTGGATATTTTCCGTCTGGGATCATTCATTGATTAAATTGACTAGTCATCTTTAGTGAAGTTGCTGCAAAATTGAATAATTAAAACTCTCTTCAGATAATTTCCCCCATAAAATTGAATTAGTACAACAGAAGTATGTTCGGTAGCTTACACCCTAACTTGTTGGCTTGTTGTCAATTCAAAACACAACCATTGAAAACATTGTATGTAAACACCAAAATGCAACAATTGAAAGCATTGTATGCAAACACCATAATGCACCATTGAAAGGTGCTTGAACCATTCTCCAAGGTGAAGAATGAACTTTGTCTCCTTACCTAATTGGTGTTTATTTTATTGTAACAACCATACTGGTAAATGCTTTCCCTATTTTTAATCTCTGTTACTTACCAAGTAAAGGAAATAAACTGAAAGATTTCTTTTAAAAAGTGCCTCTTGCACCATTAGATGAGCCTGATGCTTTGTACGTTTTTCTGCTGTAGAATATAATTTTAAGGTGTGTTACTTTTGTTTGTGTTCTGGGACATTTCTTTAATGATGCAAAGATGTGTTTGATTAAATAAAATTCACCTGCAGTCAGGAGGCTGAGTCAGCAACTAGCTGACAGGAAGTGGTAGGGAGGAGCCATGTGGAGAAGGGTTTTTAAGGAGGGGCAAGGAGAAGCATGGGGGATTTTTGGAGGATGCCAGCAAGGAGAGGTGAGTTACTTGCTATTCATTTTTCTTCAACATGTATCAGCATGAACACTAGCATTAATATGGCAAACTTCTTTGGCATGTACCCTGGCACTTATTTCAACATGTGTACTCTGTAAACTATTCCTGGAAGCTCCTTCCATGTAGGCAAAGCTGAACTTACTCTCTATAACTCTCTAAGGGTCTGAATTTTGTCTGACCTCTCTCCCTATACAATAGATGATTGTATAATCCATTGCACTGGGCAGTGGTCTTCACAGAATACTTAAGTTATTTGGATAAAATGCATGACTGATGTTTAATGAATATGGGGACATCACACATTTTAATATCAGGCTTTCCCTGTATATTGCCAATAAATGTACAGTAGTTTTATTCCAATAAACTGATGAACAGATCTGGATTGTTCTATTGCTACCATTATAAAGAAAACATTAATTTCATAAGGTTTTGATAAACTTAAAAAATTCAACCATATAAACAGTGAAACACATCAATGCACAAACCCCACACCTCCATGTTCTGATTTGTTTAACTCCATGCTGAGAGCATTGCAGCTTCTAGAGCAGAATTGTAAAGTTTCCTGTTGTTATAGCATTTGGTATTTCTCCACTTTCCTGATGAGCTGCAAAAGAAAGAATCATCATTAAGTTGTTTTTTGGTCCAGATGATTTGTGTTTTGTGTACAGTATACCTTAACTTTGCCTCAGCTTGACCTCAGGCTTGTTTTTGTGTGTGTGGTTAATAGTTTTAGTCGTTACATTGCAGCTTCATTCCTGAAAACTATTTTATACTAAATAAATAAATAAATAAAGGTGCATCATTAAAGATAAGATATAAAAAACATATAAATTCTCAAGTATGCAAAATCAAATTATCTTTAAAAGTAACAGTTAAATATTCTTTTAGGAAAGGTTGAGTTTGAGTTTTTTTGTTTTATTTTTTTGTTTTGTTTTGTTGGGGTTTTTTGTTTGTTTGCTTGTTTGTTTTTGTTTGGTTTGGTTTTTTTGAGACAAGGTTTCTCTGTGTAGCTTTGCACCTTTCCTGGAACTTGCTCTGTAGCCCAGGCTGGCCTCGAACTCACAGTGATCTGCCTGCCTCTGCCTCCCTAGGGCTGGGATTAAAGGTGTACTCCACCACCGCCCAGCTGAGTGTGGTTTTATATGAACCAGACTTGTACAACCTTCTAAAACTAAAATGAGAAAAATCTGGATAGATTTCTAAGTCATCTTAAGAGAATGGCAAACATTCATTTTTTATTTATTTATTTTACACAACAACATCTGAGCTACTTCCAAAATGCATGTTCTCTGTCTTACAACTTTCTGTTGGCCATTTTATGAAGACAAAAGTCTTTACATGGCCAAGGTTGTTTCTGTATTTCTGATGGTGTTTCATTCCTAAGCATGTGCCAAGTGGTAGAAAGCACTCACTAACAAGTAGTGCGGGGCCGGCCAGGTGAGCCATGCAGGCTGGTCAGTGACAGCAGCAGACTGAATGCATGTGTGCAAATGTATAGATCACAAATTTAAGCTAGAAATAATCCAAACGTTGAATTATTAATTATTAAATTCTTGGCCATCAGTCATATTATAGTGTCCACTATCATCATAAAGTCACCTTTCAATAATTGTAACTTAGAATTGCCAAGAGGATAGAGAACTTTTATTCTGAACTCCTGAGTGGAGCAGGAGTTCTCAGAATATCTTCAGTGATCCTATCAATGGGTATGAGTGTACATTTCCTACAGCAGACAATATATTTTATTACCAGCAACAGCTAAGCCACCCTCGTGTTTCTCTCTGGGATCCTATGAATTCTTTCAGTTGATTCTAGATTGATTCTATTGTAGCAATGAAACTTCTATCTCCAAGATTCACAGAGTTCTCAGACTGTACACTTAATGACACCTTGGATTAGACATTTCTTTGTTGAGGTTGGCTGGCCTGTGCACTGTGGGTATCAAATAGCTTCCCTCTTCCAAATGTTATTAGCTTGAAAAAAAAAACAAAATGTCTCCAGATATTGCATTGTGCAAACAACAGCTTTTAAAATAGTGAGGTTTTGTTTTCATTCATCATCAATATATCCATCAAAAGTCAACTGGAGATGAGGCTGAAGTTATGGCTCAACAGTTAAGAGTAAATATTTCACTTACAGAGGATCAGAGTTCAGTTCCCAGCACTCAGGGCCAGCAACTCACAACTGCATGTAACTTCACTTCCAGGGAATCAGACATCTTCTGGCCTCTGCAGGTTCTCTTATGCATCTGACATACACTCACATAGACACACAGACAGAAATAAAGCCACAGCAGTTGGAAGCATCCCACAATGTCCTTCTCTATGGGATACAGGCTGGTAAAGCTGCCAATGGCTGCACATTCTCTGGACACACAGACAGATAGAAAACAATGATAAGGCGTGCAATTTGCACAGTAGCTCTTAAAACTGCTGCTTAGAAGTGGCAAGTCATCCTTGTGCTCATGACTTGGGTCCAGACAAATCATCTGGTTATGCCTAAATTCAATGAGAGCTAAAAGATAGCTCCAGCTGTGTTGGTGATCTGAAATAATAATATCACAATGTGATTTTAGAATCTATTTTGGAGTATAAATTCTAACAGGCACATTTCTTCAATAAATGTAAACAGCACCTACATTTCAAACATCCTCTAAGCTCTCTTGTTTACAGATACAGATCTACAGGGTGGTGATTCTACAGGACTGATGTATTTTTTATTGTTCTTTCAATCGCTACATAAATTGCTTTTTTCACTTAACTATTTACACTAGTGTAATCCACAGTAGAATAACAATATTTGTAGTTTTATTTAAATAATGTAAGACATATGAAGAGCAAATAAACCATCAGCAAAATGAGAGGGAAATCTGAGTCTATGTTTAATGAACTAACTTCCTGCTTTGTTGTGGAGAGCTCCTCTTGGCAGGTTGGGGTTTAGAAGAATACACTTTTCTCATTGTCTGTAACTATAATTCTTTTACAGCTCTCATTTCTAGCCAAAGGCCCCATCTCCTCTATTCTCTTTGGATAAATTGTTATAGCTAGACTACCTGATGTCAAGAAGTGAAGCTCTGGTCATTCTCTAAGGTTTTGGTCATAGGCAGTGGTGCAAGGTAGAATAAATACAATAATTGCATTTTTCACAGCACTTTATAGCTATAAGCTAGATGTTTGTGGTGAATAACTAGCATGTCCTGGGTGGCCATTGTGTCGAGGCTTTGTGTATCTTCCTCAGGTATTCTCTATACCCACCAGAGATGTAATATTTTACGTTTTTTAAACTTAATCATTCAGAGTTTCATAGGCAGCAAAGTTCCATAGTTTCAACAAAAGAACATTTTAAGTCACACTATGCCAAACTTGTCCAGCTACTCCATATTTCTTGTCTGGTATGTCTTAGCAGATATTTGTGATTGTTAATGGGAATTGTCAACTAGTCAGAACCTAGACTCACCTAGAAGATGAGTGTCTGCCCATGCCTGGAGATTATCTTGAGTAGGTTAACAAATGTGGGTCAACCAGTCTGTCTCCTCAGCAGGGGAGCCTGGACTGCATGAATGAAGAAAGGAAGCTGGGCCCTAGCACAGCCATTGCTCTCTCCTGTCTGTGGAAGAGGAGCTGCTGTGTGGCGCTCTGCACCTTGGCTCTCCGCACCTTGGCTCCCTGTTTGACCGGCTGGGAGCCAGATGCACCTTGTCTCTTTAAGTTGCTTTTGTCCAAGTATTTTATCACAGCAACGGGAAAAGAAACCAAGACATAATCTAGTGAATCTCTGCTTTATTTCAATGATTAATTTTATAATACAAAAGAAGAAATTTGCAGCGTTCACTCTGCCCATGAGGAGATAAAAACTATCATATTTTGGTATATAGCATCCCATAAACATTTCAAAAAATAAAATGAAAATTAGTTCCATATTCTAAAACTGTGATGACGTGACTTTTTTGCTTTGATGATGTGCTGTAACAATTAACACCCACCCTGCTTCCACACACAGGAATGCTTCTAGGGGTTAGCTATTAAAGATAATGCTGTCTTGACATCTCTGTATACATTCTAACATACATTTTATGTTCAAACCCATTTTCTTAAGATAAACTTCTGGCACAGAAGATATGTGATTTTTAGCATTTCAAACATAATCCCAAATTATTCTATAAAAGACTTACTAATGTATGTTGTTAGCAATAGTGCATATTTCAAAGCAAATTGTACTCTCCAACAACTTTGCTGATTTGAAAGTAGAAAGTGTTTGTTGTGAATTTTACTTTTGTAGTTATCCATGAGTTTAAACCATTTTTCTTTTCTTTTCTTTTTTTTTGTTTTTTGTTTGTTTGTTTCTGATATCTCTTTGGGTATGAGTTGCCAGTTTCTAGCTTGAACCTTTTTTTCTTGCAAGGCCTTTAATGGAACATCTTGTTTAAACCAGTTAATTTTGTCTTGATGCATGGTTTTTGACTGACAGTATAGAAGCTGATTAATATGGAGGAAATCACAGCTGAGATCCTGAGTTTATCTCATTGAATCTCCTAGTTTTAATTTATGCTTGACTACAACGTTTGGAACCAGGCATCTTGGTTTGAGATGCAAACTGAACGTATTATGCTGGCCCTAGGACCTTGAGCAAGCCTTGATGCTCCTCGAGGGCTATTTTTCCTGTAAATACTGCAGGGTTTTTCCCCTTATGGTAATTATGTATATAGTACCTGGGATAAGAAGTAAACACTAAGTGCTCAGAGCAAAGTTTGCCCATTGTCTGTACTATTGCCAGGTTTAATAAAATGCCGCTGACCTCCAGTGCAGAGACCCACAGAGGTTTCCTAGTAAGACCTTACTCAAGGTCAGAGAATCTGAGCTTGCTTTTCCCAGCAGGGCTGCATAATGGGATGATTTGGCCATGAGCATGGTTACCAGGTGTTTTGAAAGGTCTACACTTGGCTGTACTTTGTGCTTTGATCTTGCAAGGGGGGAGGTCTTTTGCCTCTCCCCTTGGCATTATATAAAAGCCCTTTGGAATAAACCTTGAGGAGACTGGGTATTGCCCCAGGATCCTCTGAACCTATCCTGTCTCTGTCTGTCTTATAGTCTCCGCCTATATTTCTATCTAATACTTCCTCATTCCTCTCTCCTCCCCCCAAGAACCCTTCAACAGATTGGAGCTGGACTCCCACACTCCAAGAAGGCAAGTGTTCTCTTAACTAAATTAAGGAGCCTCTTTGTGTTCTGTGAAGTGGGGGTTGGGGGAACAGGATTCTAATAAAATAAATAGATTGAGACTGAAGCCATGACCCAGGGGATAAGAATGAGGGCTGTGCTTGTAGAGTGCATCCTCGTACAATTAAAAATAAAATTAAAGAACAAAAGAAATAGCTCCACAATGAAGCATGCATACTGTGCTTGCAGAGGACCTTGGTTCTGGTCCCAGCATCCACATGGTGGCTCACCTGTGGACATCTGTAACTCCACTTCCCTATGAACAGACACCTTCTTCTGACCTCCTTGAGCACCAGGCACACATGTGAGACACGTACAGACCTTTAGACAAAATACTCATAAAATATATTAAAATAAATAGATCTTAAAAATAAATTAAGTAAATCTTTAAAAGAGAATAAATAATAGAGCATATTTTGAAATAAATAATAGAGCAAGGTGTCTCTTGGCCTCTACATGCGGACCCTGGCATGAATGCAAACACACATACGTATATACATTAACAAAGTCTATAAATAATAATATATAAAAAATGCATGCACAGGAAAATGAAACCAGAAGGAAGTTGTAGAACTGTTTGGACCTTGAAAAGTTTTCTTTGAAACTACAATCACTTTACTTTTTTCAGGCTAGTATGGTGGGTGACTGCTCAGGGTAGGGTAAGAAAAAGATACGTGAGAGATGATCTGGTGCTATCCTATCTGAGATATTACTGTGTGAGACAGGCAGTCTTAGGACTGTGTGTAATTTCAGCTCCTACATATAATATCTTCCTATCTAGAAAAGAGTTTCCAAATTCTAAAGATGACTCAGAAATACATGCACAAATATCACAGTAAGAAACCCAGAGACCACAAAAACACTCAAATAAACAAAAGCAACCCTAAAAAACAGGCTTCCCAAAATTCTATCACTGCAATGAGAAGTTACTTTTGATTTATCATGTAAGTTAAAATATTATTTTCTATGTTATGTTTACAACTCATCTTAAGACTAGTCAGCTATCAACTGATCTCTTGCTTGCTCTACCAAGGTAAGTAAGAGCATATACACTTTTAAAAAGATTTATTTGTGTGTGTGTGTGTGTGTGTGTGTGTGTGTGTGTGTGTGTGTGTGTGTAAGTTTAAGTGTGTGCAGGTCCCCACTGAGACCAAAAGTTCCTAGAACTAGAGTGACAGCTGGCTGTGAGCAACCATCTTGCATGCTGAGAACCAATCACAGGCCATCTACAATAGCAACTTTCACTCTTAACTGCTGAGCCATCTCCCCAACCTCAGGTACAGACATTGTTAAGTATATTTTTTTGTGTTTGGAGTTAGTAAGCAGATCTGGTGTCCTTTTTTGCCTCTCAAATGGGAACTGTTTGTTACAATTTTTCATGTTATTTTGAAACAAATTCTGTTTCTTGCACACTAGGGGACTGAATGTGTTGAATTGAAAGTCCAAGAATGCTGTTAGTTCTAGCACAACATACAGAATGTTTTAAGGATGAAAAGTCACAATGGTAGTCAATATCATTCATCATTCTTGGATCTTAAATCTTTGCTGAGAAAGCATGTACCAGGAAGAGGAAAATATTGGCTATTTAGATAATTGAACTCCAATTTAATGGATTCTGCTATTAACCAAAATTGAAAGATTTCTTAAGTTCTTTCTCTAAGATGAACAAAGAATTAATCAAATATATGTTAATGAACCTTAGGTAGCTAAAATGAGTGAATATTCCTTATGACGATTTTATCTTTTCTTTTTCTTAATGTCTCAAGCAGAGAATGGTAGTCAAATAGGACATGTTTGTCCTCCAGTAGCTTTCAGCTTTCAACACAGTAAAAGTCTTAGAGTAAAAAAAAAATGTGGAAACACACAAATAAGTAAAAAATCTAAAACAAGATGACACCAACAGAGGGTGGAACTTATTTGCATAGAGTCATTTGCATAGGTCATTTGCATAGGGTTACCTGACTGTCAAGACATACCTCACAGGGACTTTCAGGGGAAGGAGCTGATTGCAGCTGAGTGCAGGGTAAGGTTTTGAATTACTTTCATGACACTGTACAGAGAACTTGTAGTAACACTGCTCAGACAGAAAGAGGAAATGGAAAGTCACCTGCATTATAAGTAGGCAGAAAAGGGAGCCCCTGATATAAAGAGTGGGTAAAATGTACCATTTGCACATCTTCCTTCCAAATTACAGAAATCTGAACTTGATTATATATTTCTTATATGAGTCACTTACACTAAGTTATACTTAAATTGTACTCAGTGATTTTTCTGTTTTGTTTTGTTTTTGGAAGCAAGGACTTGCCACATTAACTCAGGTTGAACTAGAGTTCATGAGTGTACCGCCTCCATCTCACCTGTGCTAGACTTCAAATGAAGCACCCAAGAATTCAGGACATGCAGCGGTACAGCAGTCAAGGGTAAAATGATTGGAATCTGTGATATTATATGTGTATTGCATACAGCTGCAGAGCCACAGTCAAAACTATATGGGGCTAAAACAACATGCAATGGGAAGGTTAGATGATGTTTACGTGATTTCATATCAAAACATATAAAGCTAAGAACCTATAACAGACAGGGCTCTAGTTATCTACTATTTATAAATAATTAACAAATTAGAAGTTCTTTCTCATTATGAAAAACAAAAACTGTGCCATTTACATTTTACATTAAGATCTTGGCAAATTAAGGAAAGAAAGGAAATACAGTCCTTTCTTTTACTAAAGCTCTAGGGTTTGAGTTCATGGAGCTTATGGATAACCAATTTCATCAAGACCCATTCTCAAGTTGACTCTGCAGGAGATAAACTCATTTAGGCTCTATCAGAGATGTCAATGTTTTACAATCACATCCAAGATAACATGAATGATGTGTTCTTCAGTGAAGCGAAGAAGAAGAAAATGGTAGCTAATTGACTTTCTTATCATGTTTTGAGGAACTAGGAACTAGTGAAACTTGGAGACTTGTTTTCAGTTTGTCTTTCATACTTAAACTTCACTTATAGAAAATTTCAAACACATAGAAATATATTAAAAGTAATAATGAAAATAATGTGTTCTATATAGCTATAACCTAGCTTTATCTTCATTAATTGCCAATATTGTCAGATTATGTTTTAAAATTTGTATCTGTCCTTTGAAATTTTCATACATAGCCGGGCGGTGGTGGCGCATGCCTTGAATCCCAGCACTTGGGAGGCAGAGCCAGGAGGATCTCTGTGAGTTCGAGGCCAGCCTGGGCTACCAAGTGAGTTCCAGGAAATGGCGCAAAGCTACACAGAGAAACCCTGTCTCAAAAAAAAAAAAAAAGAAATTTTCATACATATATACAATGTCTCTTGATCATATCTACCCTTCATACTCCCTTTGACATCTCCCATCACATCTCTTTCTCAAGTTCAGATTCTCTTTTTATTATCTTATTAACACAATGAGTTCAATTTGTACTGCCTATATGGGCATTGGCATGGGCATGGCCATGGGTCATCTACACACTCCTATCAAAAGTAACTCTTCCCCCTGCCCCCCAGCAATCATCAACTGCCAATAGCTCTCAAGTTAATGGTAGGGCACAGGAATCCTCTCCACAATCCATGGTGCCATTTTTAACTGGCTTAAATGTGTACATATCTTGTGTAGGTAACCATAGTTGCTATGAGCTCATGTGTCTGTAGCTACATCCAGTACAAAGGATAACATTTCAGAGCATCCCTTCCCATCTTCTAGCTCTTACATTCTTTCCCCTTCTCCATGATGTTTCCCGAACCCTGGAGAGGAAGCACGTGAAACTGTTCAGCCTAAGCCTATGCACTCAGTGTCATGTGTTTTTAGCACTTTGTACAGCAATGTGTCTTTGCATTAAACACTGCTTATTGCAATAAGTTCCTCTGATCAAGGTTGGGAGCAGCACAAATTCATATCCATAAATATAAATATTTAGGAAACATCTTTAACAGCATGACTATTAAAAAAAACCACACCATCATTAGATTCTCACCCAGGACCCATAATTTCCCTAGCCATTGGTTTGCCCGTGATTATAGCACTAGGCACGAATTGTCTCCATTGGAGCAGGCCGACCTCAAATCCAATCACAGCGCAGGAGGCTGCCACCATAAACGATCTTGACACTACTGCACCCAGGGGCACATCTTGCTTGGGATGTCACTCATATAGCACACAGGGTCCAGTGCTGGATGAGACCATCAATCAGTCTTTTCTCCTCCCACAGCTTGCATAGCACCTTCCATCAGGGAGAGTTTCCAGATTAGTTCCAGACTGATCTCTCTGACCTGAAATCAAAGAACAACAATGTCCTCTCATCTAGTTCTGGTTGTTATTTTAACATTCATATTTCCATCCCACTTTCTATTCCATCATATTGTTTTTGGCTATCTGAGAATTTAAAATGTTTTAAGGCATGTACAAAGCTAATTATTTACAATGAGATATCATTATATAAAAAATTATACATAATATCTTATATTTGGTTAGGTTTTTTGTTTGTTTGTTTTTTCAAGACAAAGTTTCTCTGTGTACCCTTTGGAACCTTTCCTGGAACTTGCTTTTTAGACCAGGCTGACCTCGAACTCACAGAGATCCACCTGCTTCTGCCTTCCAAGTGCTGGAATTAAATGCGTGCACCACCACTACCTAGCATTTGTGGGTATTTTTAGCTTAATAGATTTGATATCAGTTGGAGGAAAAATGCTTATTGTCTTGCTTATTTTTTATTTTGGCAAAACTTAATTTTTTTTTTAAATGTTAGGGATAGTCCTGAGATGACAATGTTGGAGGACTTTTCCAAGGTTGAAGCTTCTGTTCATCAAGTAAATGTCCTTTAGACTTACGTATTCTGTGAATTACTTTTCTCATTGGGAACTAGAAACAGAAGATTTCCCCCTACCTCCCCAGCAAGTCTTTATCCTCACATAGTTTAATTTCCCTGTACCAGGAAAATGGCCTCGTCAGTCTTCACCCCCATTCAGGGACCCCTCCTACTCCCCAGGGTGCAGTTGAAGGTCCCCACTGTTAGACATAACTCAGCCTACACTGACTGTGCCAGACACTGCTTTTGGCATGGAAGGTAAAGAACTGAGCAAAACTGGCTCAAATTAGCATTCTTGTGGGGTGACATGCAAGGAAAAACACAAATAATTGAACTATGCTATGGTAAGCAGTATATTGCATACTAATTACTGAAGAAGAAGAAGAAAAGAAAAAAAAAAACAACAGAGAACTATGAAGTGTATGTGAGCCAGGTCAGAAGAGCCTGGGAGTGAAAATAAAGGTGAGATCGAGGCTAGATAGACAATCAGAAAGATGTTCAATGTGGTCACATGGAGAGCGCTGTAAATTCAAGAGTCCTATGATGGAGTCTGCCTGCTGTTTTAAAAGGAAATGGGAAAAACTTTGCATCTAGAGCAGAGTGAAAAAGCCAGAGTCCTGCTCAGAGGGGTATGGGTTTGGAAAGAGCCCTCAAATTGTGAAGGGTTTCATAAGTCATTTTGTGACATTGACTTTTTGTTCTGAATAAGACAGGAACTTTGGGGGTCTAGAAGGACTAGTAGGATCTGACTTGTAGTTTAACAAACCTACCTGTCTAACTGAGAAGAAAGGCAGAAGCAAGGAGACTACTTATGTGCTGGCACAACTGATTAACAATGAGGATGGCTCAGACCTGCAAATTGGCAATGGTCAAAGGGAATTTGGGATAGCTGGCTGCAGCGGAGAGTGAGAAACAGAGAGGAGCAAGGGTAATGTGATGATTAATATTGATTGTAAAGTTAATGGGATTTATAATCACCATGGAAAGAAATCTCTGGGCTTGTCTGGGAGGGATTTCTAGATTGGGTTAACTGAGGCAGAAAGACCTACCTTAAACGTGACTGGATCATTCCATGGGACTGAGCAGAAAGGAAAAAGCAAACTGAACACACACCTTCATTACTCGCTGCTTCCTGATTGGGCATGCAGGGTCACCAGCCCACTCTCGTTCTTCCTGTCCTGAATTCTTCACTCACCAATTAAACTGCGACAAATTAAACTCTTCTTTCCTTTCTTAAGTTGCTTTCTTTGGGTATTTTGTTAGAATAGTAAGACAAGTTAATGTATAGAGATGATTCCAAAGCTCTTCTTGGAGCTCCTCAGAAGTGTCTCATGGGAGGTAGTAGGGCGCAACTGGGTGCTAATCCCTAAATGCCCAGTAGACCCTTCCTGTCTCCCCATCTGACTGTCTGTCTCTTCCACAGTCTGTGTGTGGTTGAGTGTATGAGATCTCACCTGGAAAGTAAGTATGCAGAATTTACACAGAGAGGAGAAAAGATCTGTCTTCATCTCATGGTATTGTGTGACTCTTCAGTTTTTCTCTGAAACTGCCTGCTGTGGTAGCATTGAAGGTGGTCCTAGGAACATCCTAGCTATCTTTTTGCTCATGCGCAGGATCTTAGCTCAACTGAATTAAGTGGCTCCTACAGAATGGGAAGGAGGGAATAAACAGTATGAAAAAGAAGAAGTAAGAGATGGACATGAGAGGCACAATTATGTGAGTAAATGATATACTTTTAAATCTTAAAAAAGAAAACAAATAACAGAGTACAAAAAAGAAGTTATAAACATATCCTGAGTAAATGGAACAGGGTTGGCATCATTGACATGCTGGCAAAATAGACAGTTCATCTTCACAGCTTTCAACAGTGCTTCAATCCTATGACTTTCTAAATTTGTAAATATTAAAATAGAACACTTACACCATTTTCACTACTAGAATGTTAAAAAAAGAAATAGTTTCTAAAATAAAATGACTCAATATCAATTTTGTTTGCAAATTCAGGGCTACGTAAACCTAATTGACTTTTAAACAAACTAACTTGGAGCAGAAAACAAAATTAAAAGCATTCCTTTGATGTAAATTTTTAACCAATTTGAAGATATTAAGTTTCATTTTCTTTCCATTTTCCAAAGTTAAATGATAATTCTGCTTAATAACAAAGCTCTATGAAGATAATTTTACTTAGTTTGATTTTTTCCACACATTTTTGTATTAACACATAGACATCAGTGTAACTAGAGGGTTAGGAACACTTTTTCCTTTAACAGCATATATAAATAAAATGCATTTTAATATTTTATATTTGTGTGGGGGTTAGAGGTGCATGGTAGTGATGTGTACGTGGAGTGCGTGAGTGTAGGCACACGTGTGTGGGTGTCAGTCTTCACCTTCAATCTTATTTGAGGTAAGAACTCTTGTTCACACAGAGTATACCAGGTTTGCTGGCTGGCCGGTCAGCTTCTGGGCATCCGATCCCATGAGTGTGTCTCCTGAGTGTGCTGCCCACCTTGCCACGGGAGGCAGGACTGTGACTATAGATGCACGCAGTTTTACATGGGTTCTGGGGGTCAACCTCAGGTCCTCACACATCAGTGGCAAGCTCTTCCCCATGGAGATATCTCCCTAGCCCAGTCTTTTTATCTTTACTGTGTATGCCTGTAGAATATAATAGAATAAAGAAAAATAGTAATAGTAATTCTTCTTGATTACATTATTAAGTGCTAAGAAAAATGTGAAAATTCTAACCTGATTTGTTAACTTAATTCCTTAATGTCTTTCAAAGCTCTCAAACATACTAATGTTAAAATGACTGTTCCAAAATCATGGTCAGTTTTTTCCATGATGAGAAAACATTAGTTTTTAGACTCAATCAGAGGGGATGGGTGTTTCTATGTTTTAAAAATAAAATCTGTGTCTCTATGCTTGACATTTAAAAGAAGTAGGCCACATCCTGTATGCTAGAACAGATGTATGTTTCTTCTCAACTCCTAAAATTATTCCACCACAGTAGTTACAGCTGTTTTGCTATTTAACAACACACAGAAAGAGGCATTTCTGTGGAGACTTGCTCTCTACAGACCTTGTATTGAGGGGTGTGGTTGACTGGAGCCGAAGTGTCCCTTAGCTGTGAGATGGTTGCTGACACCTTGTGGATCACGCATTGTAAATGAATTCCCTTCATTGAATATCAGTGGAGAAAATCCATAGTGCTAAAACTCTGAGCTGCTACACAGTAGAAATCCCCCCCGCCCCAACCACTGGAAACAAGCTGAAAAACTTCTGCTTTTAAAATGAAGGCTATTATGGAATAACTATAAAGTATTTTTTTTCATATGTCAGTACATATATACTCTCTGGGTGGCATATTTAACCATCTCCAAGTCAAATTCTCTGAAAATAAAGCCCACATAGCTAGATACCATGAAACATTCTGAAAAAGTCTTTTTGTTACTGGCCACTTCAGGACAAATCTCTCTCACCTACCAGTCCTGCAGCCTCTTGGACCCAAGTAAACATACAGAGGCTTATATTATAACTGCATGGCCATGGCTCAAGTTTTTAGCTAGCTAGCTCTATATCTTAAATTAGCCCATAACTATTAATCTATATATTGCCACAAGTTCTGTGGCTTTATCTGCATCCCATTACATGATGCTCCTTGGGTGGTGGGCTGACATCTCCTCCCACCTTCTTCCTGTCTCTCTCTTTGAGTTTCCCGCCTGCCTCTAAGCTGCCTTGCCATAGGCCAAATGGCTTTATTTATCAACCAATCAGAGCAACACATATTCGCAGTGTACGGAAAGACATTCTCCCCATCATTAGGTTTCATCCTAACACCAAAGGTTGTTTGTTTTGTTACCAAAAGACACTGATGTTTTTATTCCACTTAGAGTCCAAGTATCTAAGCAATGAATCAGTTCTGTAATTTATCTTAAAGAACAGCAATAAAAAGGCCAGTTAAATACTATCACAATAGGGACCACTTCCATTTTTCTCAGGCACTGTAGGTACACTTAGAAAAGCATTAGAAACATGGATCTTACTTTCAAGATGTTTCACAATTAATTAGACTGAAATAGGAAAAAAGCAGACAACTGAATACAAGAATCACATTAAAAATTTATTATCAAAATTCTAGACATGCCATAGGAATTTTACTTTTCAAACCAGAATCTATAGAGTTGGATTCTAAGAATATGTATTTTTAAGATTCCCAGGAGGGTCTGTGAGACAATCAGATCGAGATGCCATTGGTAGGCTTCCACTCTCTCCTCGTTCCTCATCAGTGGCCTGCTAAGGGACCTCAGTTTGTAGGAAGGCTCCGTAGTGCCATTCCCATAATCCTTTGACCAGGCCTGATTGGCCCTGTCCAGTCTAGGGGAACTCTATTTCTTACTTTTCTTTCTTCTGACAATCTTCACATCACAAAAACTCTAAATCTTTTCTGACCCATCAGATGTTGAGGTTTTCTCTCTTCTTACGTCAGATCCGTCCCTCATTGGTATCACCACTGCACTGTGCTCTGGATGACCCCTGAGTCTACATTCACAGCTCTGACTCAGCCAACCTTTCCAACATGATTTCTTTTAAGGTCTCAAAATTCAAAATCATCTAAATCAAAATCATTTTTCTCTACCCCTTGTGTCAAAGGAATAGTCTATCACTCTGGGCATAAGAATAATGTGTCAGCTATGAACTTGGGATTAGGGAAATGGAAAGGCAGTCCCACAACCCAAGCCTAGAGTAATTCTCTCTGTAGTTCTGTATATAGCCATGAGTCCACTTCTTTACCAAGACCCCTTAGTTCTCCTTACTTGATCTGTGATGTTTCCCGAAGTCTCATTTGACACCAGCAGTCCTATGTCAAACTATGACTGTGTCTTAGTTACTTTTCTATTGCTGTGATAAAATATCATGACCAGAACAACTTGTGAAGGAAAGGCTTTATTTCAGCTTACAACTCTTGGGTCACTGCCAGTCACTGAGGAAAGTCAGGGGAAGAAATGAAGGCAGGAACTTAAGGAGAAGCCATGGAGAATGTTGCTTGGGTTGCTCAGTATGCTTTCTTACACCATCCTTGACCAGCTGCCTAGGGGTAGCACCACACCCAATGGGTAGGCCTTTCCCATGTTTATAATCAATCAAGAAAATGTACCATAGGCTTGCCAGTCTGGTGGGAGCATTTATTTTCCCAACTGAGGCTGCTTCTTCCCAAATGACTCTAGATTGTGTCTTGTTGACATACAACCAGCCAGCATAGACCGAATTGCTAGTACCCTTCTGACTTGGAGGAAGCTCATCTCAGACTCAAATCTGTGCTTTTTTAATCCTATCAGATATGAATTTTTAAGTTGACAATCCTAAACTTAGAGGCATTCTAAACTGTTGGAAAATCTGAATCATGCTACTGTTTTAATTTTACTTTTATTATTTTCATTCTGTATGAAGTTGAAGGCTTAGAACACTATAGAGTTTTATAAACTCTCATAAGAAGAAACTTTGATATTCTAATTTAATTTGTTGTTAGTGAAAGAATTTGAAGAAGGATATTTATACATGTTCATGTATTGTTCATAAGCATTTTAAGTAATCATTCTTCAGTGGCTGTGATACCCAGTTTCATTCAGTAATGGTTTTGATGCCTATCAAGTTAATAGAATATTAATATTCTCTTTTACTAATTTCAGAATAAAATATCATTAATTTCTTTTATTACAAAAATATTATTTCCTATTTTGTTTTTCTAGTATGATATTTACTGTATAAGCTGGCATATTGAACTTAAATATATTATGCCATAAGTAACAGTTGAATATTTAGATTTTTATTTCTCAACTTTATCATAAGTTTTGAAGGGGAAGTTTGTTCTTAACTCAGATCTGACTTTGCCTCTAAAGAGCAGTCATACCTTAAACATCCTCTTCCTTCTTTGTTTCATAGAGAAGAAATTTTTGCACATTGATGTGGCTAATGATCGAGAATGTGTGCAAACTTGCTTACATAGGAGACTTTTCATGTTTAACTCTCTACTACATTCTTCTTTGCATTGTTCATATGAAATTAACAAGATGAAGTAAATTATCTTAGCAATCCTTTCCCAGACACTACATCTGAATATCTACAAATGACAGCTCCACTGCTTGCTCAAGTTGCAACTATGCAAATTCTGCCTGCAATTTCCTTACAATCTGTCCATCACCTTGTATTCTAGAATGTTTCAAGCAATTGCAACACTCACTTAAGAAAGTGAGGACTAAGGAGCATAGGGCCATTAGCTAGTGTGTTTCCTCTTCAGGTTTCCTTCATGACTCTTCCCCAGCAAAGCTGACCCTGCAGCTGTCACCTGCTAGTTTACTAGAGGAATCCTGTGTTGGACTCCTTGAAAACTTCACACATGAAATTCTGCAATTTATTCACTCAAAAGTGATATAAACTATCCAGTGTGTCCAAGAAAATGGAAAAGTCATCACTAGAAGTTGCACTTGAGGATTTATTTTCTTTTTTTCATCAAGAAAATGAACAGTTTTATTTAAAAATGAAGGGTAAACTAGTAACCTGAATAACTTGGAAAAGGGAAAGGAGAAGGGACTAATTGAGGCATGTTACTTTTATTAACATGTTACTTTTTTATGTATTGAAAAAAGAATCATATAAATTCAGAGTGAGAGGAAAAGAGAGAAGGGTATTGTATATATCTTGTTCCAACTCCAATTCAGAGGCTTTTGGGGTTAAATTGATAGCTTGAAATCTGCTAGGTAGACATAATTACTCTCCAAAAATCAGCAAATGCTACAAGTCAGGTTGTTGCTTGGTTTCATAAATCCTTTTGTTAAATATTAAGTACCACATCTCTGCCAAAACAGGCATCTTTCCCCCTCAAGCTTACATGATTCTTACAGCACTGCTCACATTATGTGAAATATAATTGCAAGTCATTTAATTAAGGTTTGGTTCTTAATAGCTTCATCCCCAGTTTCTGTCCCAGAGGGTGGCAGCATGGTACAGTAGAAAGTACCTGAGGCTTTGTATTCAGGGGTATTATCAATCCTGCTCTGTTCTTTTTGATTTTTGACCTTGGGAAAAAAATCACTAAGGATCTCCTTGCAGAGATTGCTTCTTCCTAAAATAGGGACTGTGTGCCACTGTGACGACAAAATGAGACAGTACAGGTAGAGCACATCTCTCTGTCTGACACAGACATGGGTTGATTCAACGGGATGCCTCATCCATTATCAAAGACTGATGGGATTCAATGTGGAAAGGTCCCCAAGAAAGTTTTTACTTAATTTCATTAAACCTAAACCTACAAACTTCATGTTCTCTTAATAAAGCTCCATAGCTTAAAAAAAAATCTCTTAACAAAAAAATACATTGGCCAAGACTAGGTCTCCTGAATTCAATCGAGCCTCTCTCTAGCCTCCTGTCACCACATCTCCTGGCCTGTGAGTAGAAGAGGTAACTATTTCTTTCTATTTCCTTTCTGCCAACTCTTCTCCCTTTGCCTCTTGATCCGTGTAGACTTGATTTTATTAAACTGCTCTGGTATCTTACAGAAAGTTAACTACTTGACTAAATTCACATTCTCCATAAAAGTACATCTAATTTGAATGATGGAACTTTTATGTTGAAAGACCTTAATGCAAATGGTGGGTAAAGCAAGACAATGTGAAAACACTATTTAATAAGTGAATAACTGCTTAGGAAGAAAGGAGCTATGTCCTGTTTCCTGAGACCTATTGAATGCCACTGAGTTCTGTGCTATCAATTTCATCATTACATTTTTTCACAATTCATCTGAGATATTAAACTGTTACATTCCCTATTTTAGAGATAAGGATGTTAGTGTTCAGGAGCATTAAGCTGTCTGGTCTAGACTCATCCACACAGTCTATGGTGGAAGCACAGTGTCAAGTATCTTCCCCTGCTCTTAGGTCCAATACTAGGTAATTGAACTTTACAAGAAATATGCTCAACTAACTCAGCCCATTTAAATAGACATATTTTAGGACATATTTAAGAAGTTCTAGAAATGATTTTTAATTTTACTTTTGAGGAATTTTTTCATTGTAAGAAATGGCACAAATCATCAAAATTCAGACAAAAAGTATCCCTTCCTACGGTGACACATACTAATGTACACAGTATGTTCCAGTGGATGTTGATGCCTTTTATGAGGTGAGTCAACAGTAAGGATTCTGAATGTGCTGATGAGTGCCTTACACTGCAAGGAAAAGGAAAGCAAGAGGTGTAGAGAACACATTCGCCTATGAAATTTTCTCTAGGCTCAGCTCTTAGGAAAGTTTATCTCAGAAAGCAGGAGCCCCTGCTTGTGCCCTACGCAGATCTAGCTGGTTCTGTTCACAAGGTAAGGGGAAAGGGTTATGGGAAGTGTGCTCCTGTGGAGAAAAGAAAAGATCATAAGTCAGCCTGGTCTGCAGAAACTAAAATTGGATAGCTCATTATCAGAGCAGAAAACCAGTTCCATAAAGGACAAATGTCAACAGTGCAATGCATTTGTGCCCATTCTGGACAGAAAGTCCATCTTGTGCTTTGCTTTGACGGTCATGTGAAACATGTCCTAAGTAATACATCATGGGTTTGCCTTCTGAAGACTTGGAAATTATCTTAGGAGGATGCTCCATATGCATAGTCTTATTTGTTGTGAGGTTTTGTTTTCATTTTTGTTTCACCTAGCATGGTCAAGTAAATCTAGGTCCTATAAATGCTAGTCAAGTATGCTACAACTGAGTTACATCCACTGCCATTGTATATTGTTAATTTGTGATACTTGGTGAGTTACTTTCAGGGAAGGACATTCTCCTGTGTGGAACTTCTACATTCAAGGTCTGTTCCTGGCTATTATGGAGAGAAAAAACTAGTGAAGAGTAAGCATTTCACATTTTTACCTTATATACCGAATGGTATGTATACATAGGCTTTTACTCTTACTAGAGCCCATTAGAACATGAAAGTATATTTTATATCAAGGCAATGGAGTCAGAATATTCAAATTCATGAACTGAAAAACAATAAAATAAAATATTATAGCAATAATCATGGAAGCTAGCATTTATTTTATCATCTGGTACATGACATGCTCTACAATGATAGGAGAGGTATGATAATGATGATTGAGGTAATAGTGAAGTAAATGTTTGTGTTGGTGACTGTGGTGGCAGCAGTGGTTATACTGGTGAGGGCAATAATCATGAGGATAACAATGGAAGCTGTGATATGGTGGTGATGATAATGGTAGTGGTTGTGCTACTGGTTGTCACAATGGTTGTGTTGGTGCTGAAAGTGGTAGTAAATATGAGCTGTTACAGTTAATGCCTCATAATTCTTTTCAATTGATAGCATTACTCTTTTTAAGACGAGTAATTTGTCTAGAGCTAGCCCATGCAGAAATGGTGAAGTCAGGGTTGCTACAGCTCTGTGTCTTTGCCACGGAAACAAACTTAAAGGCTTTTCTTAAGGCACCTGCTTTGGCTTTAGGACAAAAGAAAATCCCAAAGCATGAATTCTCTGCATTTTGCTTTTCTTGCCTTAGAATGGGATAATCAAACCACTCCCTGTGATAATTATGGATACACGCACATATATAGAGCTGTCTTCAAGCAGAGCAGCATAATTTTGACAGTGACTGAAAATGCATTAATTTGACATAAACAGTCAAAAAGAAGTGAGTTGTTTCTGATGAAAATTGCCATGTAGCCTATGAGACAGAAAAACGAAGTGCTCACAGATCTAGGCTCTGCTAATACTAATTACACCTACTACCCCCTATACTATAACACAGACCATGTAGTTGATGCTCACACAAACCATCAACAATAGAATTACCCATTCAGATCAATTCATATAATGGAAAAAAGATGACAGGTTTCATGACCTTGTCTATATTTGTAAAATATGATAAACCTTATTCTCAGGCAAAATTTATTTTCTTGCTGTCAAAAAGATCTATAATGTATTTGGTTTTGACTTCACATAAGCAGAATATCAATCTACACTCAAAATGCACTTAACTGACAACTTTGCTACATTGTAAAAGAAGTTATATTTGCTAGTAAATATAGCTTAGATTATGTAAAGATATTCCATAGAAATGCTGAAACTAACTCAGAAAAGGCAGTAGATTATAAGTGCAATTGATGGTTTTAAAAAAGAATCAACATTTAGCTTATGGCTGAAATACAAGTATTGGCTTTTTGGAAAGCATGTAATTTCTACCTTTTGCCTTTCAAAAACATGGACTATGGCCTAATAGTGAATCAATATATGTTATTCATGATTAGTTAGATGGTGGTTGATGGTACTTCCTGATTTGATTGGTAATGTAGCTCTATGTTCTAGTTTGTTTCTTCTTTCTCTTTTCTTTTTTTTTTTTTGGTTTTTCAAGACAGGGTTTCTCTGCATAGCTTTGCACCTTTCCTGGAGCTCACTTGGTAGCCCAGGCTGGCCTCGAACTCACAGAGATCGGCCTGGCTCTGCCTCCCGAGTGCTGGGATTAAAGGCGTGTGCCACCACCGCCCGGCTCAGCTAGCTTTCTTATAGAGCTCAGGCTTGCCTGCTCAGGAATGGGACTGTCCACTGTGGGCTGGGCTCCCCTACATCTATTAGCAATGAAGACAATGCCTCACAGACATGGCCACAGGCCAGTCTTATGGAGGCAGTTCCTAAAGGGAAGGACCCACTTCCTTGAATGTATCAAGTTGACAACTGATGCTAACTATGACACTCCACAAATTAATACTACATTTGATACTGTACAGTGTCAATGGTGCCATTCCACCAATTTCAAACTGACTTTGGGAAAAGCAGAAACTTCACTTCTCTCTTGTTAATACTGCAATAATGATAAGAGATAACTGTATTTTATCAGTTTATAATACCTGAAGGCATTGTATTAAATTCCAGGCATTGACTGTCATTTGTGTCTCATGATGAATCTCTAAGGCTGGTCTGGGAATTGAGGCCCAGAGGTTGGATGACCTGTTTTTGGTTACAACGCTCAAGATAACAGAACTCAGACAAGGCCAGTCTAGCTGTTAATAGTGAGCCTTTAGTGAGTGGGTAATAGAGTAGAAGGCAAAACAATGACAGCCCTAGTGCACTGGTAGACTCTACTACTGCATTTTAGTCTCTGGAAGAGTTAAGATATGAAGCTATTCATTTTGCACAGGCTGTGGTTGAGCCATGATCAAGAAACTGCTATTTGTTAGTTCCTGTATCTTTGGTGAATGATTCAGCTTCTCCAAAAGTCACTTCCCCTAGTGGTTAAGTGGTGATAACAGGTCTTCAAAGAGCTATTGTGAGAATTAAAACAGTTAAATCTCAGGGCTGGAGAGATGGCTCGGCAGTGAAGAACAGGTCTTGCAGTAGCTGAGGACCCAGGTTTGGTTCCCATGACCCATATGTTGGCTCGCAACCATCTGCAACTTCAGTCTTGGGGACTCATAACTCTTCTGACCTCCGCAGGACTATATGCATGTGGCAAAGTACTTATAAGCATAAAATAAAAATACATTTTAAAAAAGTTAAGTGTCTTCACTCCGACTGTTTAGGTTGTCTGCAGCACACAACAAATGTAAGCTGCAGAAGAGGAGAGGAAGAGAGGAATAGACTCCTGTGCAGTGTTAAACAGAAAGTTCTTCTTTTTTTTTTTCTTTCTTTTTTTTTTTTTTTTTTTCGAGACAGGGTTTCTCTGTGTAGCTTTGCGCCTTTCCTAGATCTCGCTCTGTAGACCAGGCTGGCCTCGAACTCACAAAGATCCGCCTACCTCTGCCTCCCAAGTGCTGGGATTAAAGGCATGTGCCACCACCACCTGGCAAGCAGGAAGTTCTTGAAGCATAAAGGCAGATGGAGAAAAGAAGGGGTGACCCTTACAAAAGAGAGTGGGGCACACCCGGAGCAGACCCCAGTGTAAGAGACAGTTGGCAAGTTTAGCAATGTTCTCTGTGTCTTCCAGGAGGGTGAAATTTCACAGACTATTGTCTCTATGTTAATATTTATGGTGCAAAATAAGCACATTCACTATATTTTATTTTGAAAAATCTTCTCAGCCATCACATAAAGCTTATTTAAGTGTAAAAAGCAAAATTCTTTCACTTGACTTACAAAGGGTCTTGACTATGTAATTTGTACCTTTCTTCCTGAGCCTACTTTTCCTTAATATTGTTTAGCATTCCTTTGACTTCTAGTGTCCTGTATTTCCTTCCCATGCATAGAGTTCAAAATTGGATCTGTATCTTCTGGGAACTAGGCAAATAGATACCCCCTGGGATGTCTGCTTTAAAGTGTGGCATTCACAGTCCATGAAGACATCACCTTCAGATTCACTCCTTTTATGGGGTTTGCTTCTGAACGGCTTCTGGAAACTTCAATCTCTCTTCTACCACTGATGGAATCTTCTCAAGAATTTCTCACTTTTACCATTGTGTCTGTGATAAACCTCCATGTGTCTGCTCTGCTGTGAGCTTTTCAGAAGACCTTCCTTCAGAGTCCCGGAAAAGTGAATGTGGACAAGTGACTATTGTCAATGCAACTGTAGCAAACTTAGGTAATCAAACCAGCTAATCTAGTCTTTCCTCATCTGACCAAAGAGACCACAACTTCCTCTTTGGTGAGAACAGAGTCTCTAAGTAATACAATTTAAAGGCAATAGGCTAACATATTGGATTACATATATAACAAAATGAAGTTGGTTAAGAACAGAAGACAGAATGAAAAAATGATACAACCCCTAAGAAGCAAAGTCAAGGGGTCTGCTAGTTTGCAGTGGCCTCCTAGCCCCAGCTTCCAGGAAACCTGATATGGTGGTACTGTGATATTACATTTTGCAAAATGAAGACACCTATCGTAGAGCTAGTTGGAGTCTATTGTTCAACTCAAGCATCCTCTAAAACAGCTTCTGGGTGACCTATGCCCCATGCCTCCTCTCCAAAAAAAAGGTAGTTCTCCACTTTGACTGCATTGTAACCACCTTAAAAGTTAGGATTCTTAGTCTTGTCTCCAGATATTCTGATTCTGTTAAACTAAAGGTAATTCTAATACATCTGTGGTCATGAACTATAACAAAACCAGCATTGTAATAATTACCTAAGATACATCCTAAAAATAGATATTCCTAGAGTTCCCTGGTGTGGTGTACACTCAGTGTGCTTACTCTTAGGGATTTGTTCTTATCTGGAAATTTGGGGAATACTGTTACAATCTGCCTTTCACGTTGGTGTCAACAATTGTAACAAGTAAAGACCACCAGCAAGTCATTGTAACAAACTTGTCACTGCATTACAGAGGATGTATAAGGCAACAACAGGTTCCAACCTATGCTTTGAAATACTCACACCCTCTGCCATCCAATCACACCACACTGCTCAAGTTTTCACATTTGCTGCCCCATTGGTATCTGTAATCTTTCTGTCACCTAGATAACTAATACATTCAAAAGCTCAGTTCAAGTCCCACTCATTCTTTTCTGCCCCTCTTCCTACCACCACTAAGGAGAATTGTCCCGATTTCTATAGCACCTTGTACCAGGCACTGCTACAGCTGTTTTATGCTAATAGTGCCCAAAGTTTAAGTATCTCAGAGGATTCAGACTGTATTTGTCTTTTGCCTGTCCATGCTTAGCATTGTGCCCAGCACAAAGGATGTGCTCAGTGAACACTGTTTAAACAAGTGAGCACACAAGTGGAGACTCATTTTCCTGTGTCAGCAATTTAGAAGCAGTAGATGTTTCAGAACACCGGCTCTAGTTAGTGGCTGTAACATATTTACTAGTTTATTTTTATTTTTACATTAAGTTAGCTTCTCATCGGTAAGCTTTGATAGGCCTCTTTACATCAAGACCCTTTGACTCTAATCAAAAAACAGAGAGACCAGATCTGTCATTCCTCTTTTAAAATATCAAGGACATTGAACCTTGTTGTACAATAGCATCTGGGCTAAATCCCACCTACTATGTAATATAACAGAGAATTCACTTTTCTCTCTTTCTTATCAGTGTCAGGCACAATACACTAAAAAAAGTGCCTCTATCACAAAAGAATTTTTTAAAGAATGAGAATAAAACAAAACAAACAGTAAAGCCAAACTGTGAGTAAATTTGGAACTAAAACACCTAGTGCTAAAGTAAATGGTAAATAGTAGTGGGAAAGTAAATGGTAAATGTGCTTCTAAAAGACCACCAGCTCAAATCTTTCTGTTTTCATCCAACTAAATTTTAGGTCTTCCTAAATTTGTCTAAGCTGACTTACTTTTCTGCAGAAAGATATTTTTTACTGTCCAATGTTTGGACGCCAACTTTTGTAGCACAAACTGAAGTTAATTTTGTAGCCAGTTAGCATATAATTTATTTGAAAAGCTTAAATTGGATATTTCGATGCAAGGTACACTTTTAAATCACAAAGCAACTACAAACAACTGGTGAATAGTTGTTACTCGTTTTCTGTTTGGTCTAAATGATGTTTATGAAGGGAACTGTGTGCATTTCAGTTTGATGGCCCTGTCACACCACCAATGTCTCTTTCCTTGGACTCCATTCTTGAGAGGATAGAGGGTAGTTGGTATGAGAGTTTTTTCAGTTATTGTTGTTTATAAGCTGTAGAGATGGAGAGGGGAACCACCCCTTTCCTGCTTATCATAGAGAGTCCCAAAGACACCCCTACACCCAAAGATGGCCTAACAAAGACTACACAAGACATTTGATCATAGTTTCATGGGACAAAGACCAAAACCTCAGGGAAAACAGGCATGCCTACACTTAGATTCAATAAAGCATAGACAACCATGTAGAAAGAAGACTGGACAAAGAAGGCTTGATCTAAGGCTGAGGAAAACCCCAGAAAAGCCATCTGCCAGAGTCTTTGGGGCCTTTCCCTGTAGTGTGTCTACTGGCTGTGAGGCAAGACTCCTGAAGTGGGACAGACAGTTAAGGGGAGGGGCCCTCCACAGGAGAGCAGAGGAAGATGAAGGTAGATATTTAGGCTTTGTGCATTGTTTTTGAGAACTAAGGTATTGGTTTCTATGTCTCCTTTTGAGGGAAAGAAATTCCAGTCCCTACCGGCTTTTGGGGGTGGGGTTGAGGGCAGGACACAAGAAGGAGGCAGGAGAAAGACAGAAGAGATCTGCTTCCAAGACCTTTTGTGTTCTGAGTCCTGAGGCTATTGTCACTACTGTCTGGGTAAGGAGGTTCTGTGTCACTTCTGTAACATTTTCCTCTTATGCTGAGCCACCACGATCTTGAAATTAAGAATCTATGGCTAAGGTTTGCAGTAGTAGGGTATTTCCCTTACAAGTGTGAGGCTGAATTTGATCCCTAGTGTGTAAAAAATACTTATTTTTCCAAGCATAGACCCAAAGGTCAAAATAGGAGGTCTGATGTTCCTCATTCTCATCACCTCACTCTCCTAATTACTTCTTATCTGAGACAGTTCATAAACATCATCTCATCCTTCTTTGCAATGCCACTAAGAGCACATGGCATATCTTTCCTATTTAGCAGTAGGCTCCCATTGTATATCAAGAGCAGCATAGCAGAGATCCAATTGGAGGAGGCTTGCTCTGTAGATCCCGGACTACACCCTTGTCTTCCACACTGCTAGTGGGCACAGGTTTTGCCTCTTGTTTCTGAGTCTCGGGTTCTGAACAGGTGTTGCTACCTGGGCATCTTCTCTCCTGGGCTAAAGGATGGCAAAGGAAGGAGGGTGTCTGTTACCTTTGTTCTATTGGCTCCTCATTGACATTGAGAAACTGAGGCAGAGAAAGGAAAAGTGATTTGCCTAGGACCTAAGATACCTTTATGGAACATAGTTGCTCAAGAGGAAGCTATTGATTTCTGGGAGTTTTGTCATTTTTCCCCCTTCACCTTATTATTATCTTTACAATGGCCCTTAACTTCAGGATACATTAACTGGATTGCAAAGAACAGACCAATTAGGAAAAGTGTGTAATAGTAAAATAAAGGATCCTTTGACCCTTCACAGAAAAAGAAGCAGTGATGCTCACAAGTTTAAAAGAATTGTTCTGTTGGGTGATGCTGAAGGGATGCAGCCTTGTTATTAACATTGAAAAGTTTAATTACATTTCATTATACTATGCTAGCTTCTCTTAATTGCTAAAAGGGGACTATGAAAGGAAAACCAAAAATGCTTAATCTCCAGGAGCTCTCCCCTTGGCTTTGTAATGTAAATGCGCCTGTGTGGATCTTAAAACTCACATATTCCATCCATCTCACAGGCTTTTAAGGAAAGGGTCACCTGACTTTACCTAGAGCCGCCCCCTCCCTTTTCCAGAGGAAATCCAAAAGTGAGAGACAGACTTGGGTATAACCCAGGTTTTCATGCTGTGAGATGTAAATGACCCTGACTGAATGGGAATCCAGTGAGGTTGCTAGTGGGGGGTTGGGGGAAGAGAAAGGAGGGAGCTATCGTATGCTAGAGAGGAGAGGGAGAGAGAGGGGGGGGAGAGAGAGAGAGAGGAGGGAGGGAGGGAGAGGAAGAGAGAGAGAGAGAGAGAGAGAGAGAGAGAGAGAGAGAGAGAGAGAGAGAGAGAGAGAGAGAGAGAGAGAGAGAGAGAGAGAGAGAGAGAGAGAGAGAAGTGCTGCATGCTTCATCTTTGAGAGGAGGAAAACAATAGACCTCAGGAGCAGTTTTGTGTTGCTGTGTCTCGCTTCAAGAGGAAAATTCTAGACGTTTATGCTGGCAAGATCAAAGCTCAGCAAAGACTACTTCTCCCAAGAAGATAATTTTATCGGAGGATGGGTTGGATCAGTACAGGTGGTTTGGGAAGACGCTGACTGAGGACCATGGAAAGGTGCGAGAGGACGCGCGGCTCCTGGGCTTGCTCTGAGCTCAGTTCCAGGTTAGTAAGCCTAAACGGACCGGCTCCGGCTTCGGGATTCTGTCTGTCTATGTGTGTATTTTCTATTTATAGCCTCCATACCCCCCTGTTCCCCAACCCTGGGTAAGACAGTGCTGTATTACACCAGATGTGAGCCTAAACTTGCTTTGACTCTCACTCCGTGTACCGAAAGCCTCTCACTGGCTTCCGGAGCTTTTGTTTAATACAGCTCGCAGAGAGCCATCATGATGTCTCCTCTGAGTCACAATGTGTGCTTCTGCCCGAGGTTGTCAGGTGGCTGTTTGGAGACTAGTTATCATTTTGCCCCACCAGACTGCAAAATGCATGTTGAAGGTATTGTGAAATGTAAACAGCAAATATCTGCTGACTTGGCATTTTGGCTAATGTCAGAATAATTCTCAGATAACCCATTGCATTTCCCACAATTGAGTTCAAATATTATAAGTTTGAAATGGCACCCTGTCAACAAAGGCACACCCCAGGTATTCTTCCAGCAGCGTGTTTCACCACCTATTGGAACCAAAGCTTTAAAAAAATAATCGTAATGCGCCTGGGGTTGGGAAAGAATACAGTGCGGTATGATTAAATGAAATGATTAAAGGTCCAAAGCATTTTTTGTGAGTGGGTACAGATGTGTGTAAATCAAATACATAATTTCTCTCACTTCTGGCTTTGCAGATAGAGTGTCTTTTGTTCCAGCGTGAGTATTTCCCCGTGTTTTTACAAAGAAAGCATTGCCTGTGCTTTGGTGAGAGCTGGAGGCTTGTGTGCCAGTTTGCCATTGTGCCCTGGTCAAGAATCTGCTCCATTCTGAAGTAAACTGCCCAGAGGTATTAGAACGCTGGAGGAGGGCGAGGAGCGTGAGAGGAGCCTTTTCTCTTCCTGTGTATTTTTTTTTTTAGCTCAGAAGTGTCTAATTTCCATGATTGCCAAAGCAAACGTGAGGGCATTTAGTTTTGAATAGGATGCATTTCTGTACCGTGCGATTGCCAAACATTCTATTCCCAAGATGCTTAGAGCTCAGGGGATCAGATTTGCAATGGACTATTTAGGAAAATGTTCTGTGAGGGTGACTGGCCGCGTCCCTTTGGGCCAAATTAAGATGCGCTCTGGCAATGCACGAGCCGCTGTGAGCTGACATTTTCTTGTGAAGCTGGTGAAAAATGGCTCCATATCTCTCCTGTCCTGAGGAGATGGTCTTCAAGTACGGAGCCCTTCACCAGCGTCGTGCTTTGCTGTGCTGGCTGTTTTCTGAGAGGGACGGGCTGACTCGTGGTTCCTTTCAGTTTGCCTGCCTTTTAAAATCTCGGCTTGAATGGAGAGTGGGTGGTGACGGTTTGACTTGAAATACAAACTACCCAGAGCAAAGCTAGCAGCAGATCACTTCCCGGCAATCACAGGTTTCCATTTTTAAAAGGGTAGATTAGATTTGTTGGGACATGACACGAAACACTTTTTTTTTGTCTGCAAGTCAACGATTTCTCTAAGAAAATGCCCCCCATGTGGCCCTTTGTATTTGGACTTTTGGAATGGAAAGTGAGAAGTAAAAACCTACGGGTACCTGCCCATCATCCATCTCTGAGAATATAAAGCTGCCATTTCCTGTCCTATGGTTTTTCTCTTTGTGAATCCATTGTGCTGGGAGAAAGCTGCGTACCCGAGTTACAAGACAGGGAAGGAACACACTTCTATGCTGTCCTGCACAAGTGCTTATTAAGGAATTCCTATACGGAGCAGGTAGTGGAGGTGATGGAGCAAGCCACTCCACCCCTTTCCGCCTTTATTCGGGCTTCAGTTTGCGAAAGCTCCCACCAGCAGAGGCAGGATCCACTTTAGCAGAGGGCTGTGGGTGAGGAAGCATGTGTTGTTGGGGGTGTGTAAAATCCACTGTTCTCCGTTACACAGCATCCTAAAATGATTCTGAGAGTGTGAAGCATGTTCATGTGGAGGGGGGCTGGTTTCCTCATGTTTTAGGCATAAGGTGCAGTGCGAAAGGACTTAGCTACTAAAGAAGGCAGTGCGAGCATGCAGAATAGTGCAGCAGTGTGTGCCCTGCAAAGGGGAATTGTTCTTTACGTTGTGTGGCAGTTCTGGTTACAGACATTTGGAAGACCCTCAGTACTTCCTGCACAATGTATGGGGTCATCTTGGGACTAGCACGAGTGTGACTTTATTTAGTTCAATAATTCTAATGGCATCATGGTCATTGCCCTACTGAAGGTTATCCTTCTAAAGGTTTATAGCCGGAATCCCTTTCTGTACGGAAGAACCAGAGCGCAGGTTTTCTTGGAGTCTGTTTAAAATAATTTTGAAAAAGGTACAAGCTTACTGAGGCCATACTTTAGCCTCTGCAGTAGCACAAGAGAGCTGGGACTTAATCGCAGCATGTGGAGCTGGTTCCATGTGGGCAGTGTGGGTACGGGACATGGTGTGCTCTGGGGAAACTGATGCAATCAGAGCAGAACAACAGACAGAACAACACACCTGGGGAGCTCAGAGTTCATGGAGGATCAGCAGGGTCACTCCTCCAGACTATCAATGACCACAGATGAGGTGCTCAGCCTGAGAAATCTCAGGTGTGGATGACCAGAGGGCATGTGTGTAGGCCAAGGATCCATTCCCTTTTAGAAGCTGGGAGTACTCAGCACAAACTAGAAACCCGGAAGAGTCACGAAGCTTGAGAACTTAAGGACAAGGATGTGTTTTGTGTTAGAAGCTGTAAAACAGCTAAAACAAAATCGGCATTTGGGAAGAACCCAGCACGCCTGGAAGCCTTAGGGGGCTGGGGGTGGTTCTGCAATGAAGTGTGTGCTGCCTGAGCTGATGCTTGTCCTTCCAATGCAACTGCTCCAGCCCAGAGCCGGGCCAGGCAAGGGTCATCCACCGAGCCAGACTCCAGCCCCTACCAAGGAGCAAGACCCAGGGGCTAGAATGTTCTCCTTGCTTTGAATTTAGAACATAAAAAAATTCTTAGGAGTAAAAAAAGGTTTTTCATAAGATGCCTGTGGCATAGAAAGGAAAAATGGAGATAGAACAATCAAGTTTTAGACAAAGATATTTGATTCTCATTTAGTCCTTGAAATATTTGTTAGCACATAGCTAAGAAATCTCAGAAGGTCTTATGCAGCAGAGCTTGATGTCTGACATCCACTTTCTCTGTCACTTTTGGAATTCTATGACCTAAAATTCTATTTTAAATTGTTAAAAGCCCTAGTAGATGGCAGCATGACATTAAGTAAGCAGAGGCACAATGAAAGGCTCTGAGCTTAAACTACTTCAGCTTTATGTTCAGTTTCAGGTACATTCCCCTCAAAGTCGGTCGCGCCACCAACTTTGGCTGAAGTCACACAACTTGCAGCAGTCCCACTGAGACCTCAGTTGCTTACTATGTGGAGAATAACATTTTAGTGTAACTGAAAAAAATTAAATTGTGCTGTTATCTTAACTGCATTTGATGGTGTTTTTTTGTTTGTTTGTTTTTTGAACCAGACTTTTATTACCTGTGAACTGTGAGTTCGGGCTGTTCACATAGATCAACCGTGACAGTTTATACCATATCAGTTCTTTCCCTTGTCCTTATGACGAGAATAGCTCTGTCACAGACTAGAAAGTGTGTGCTTTCCGAAAGCACCTTCTGTGCCCACTTTTCTTTCTCAAATAGTTCTTTGCTTCACAGTGAAATGTACTCAGGGCTCATTATCCTTTATTATACTTTATAGGTGTGTTGATGTTCGGTTTTATGTAAGTGTCATTATTTGGTTAATATCAGTGTCTACCAGGAGGCAGGACATTCTGGAGCCAGAGCCTAAGTTCATTTTACTCAAAGTAGCCTTTCATGGGTCTCAAATTATATCAACTTACAAATTAAGTATGTATTGAATGGTTTCTGAGTGAGCAAATGAATGCAAAAAAAATATTACTAAGGCAACAACATTGTTCAAAGATAGGTGCTGGATAGAGAACAATTTCCTACACTGGATTGTCAAATTTCAGAATCCTATAGCCAGGCTAATCCCAACATGTGCCCCCTATGAGGAACTTTCATCTTTGAAAAATCCTGGTGTGATTGTTGTTGCAATATTTCAGAAAAGTACCTTGTAATCTATGTAAAGCATTCCTAGATCAGTCCCAAGCAAAGCTGTGCTTTCCTGGTGCCTCTCAGCTCCTCCTTTGTATCTGGTCCTGTCTGGGTCTCCTGAACGCAGTGACACTGTCTAACCAAGCTGCTATTCATCCTGGGAGCCTGGAAAGCTCTCCTGGGGCAGAACTCCCCCAGCCGTTCTTGTGTAAACCACACTGTGTACTGCTCAGGGCGGTGCTTTCCAGTGAGAGGCTGCAAAAGCAGAAAACAGTGCGGAGCTTACCTACAAGGGGCTTGTTTTCTTCAGAGACCTCCAAGGGGAAAAATGGACAACTGCTTCATGAGTCTATGAGTGAGAATTTCATTTCATAGTCATCTGTTATAATGCAAGAACACAAAATAAGGGACTTATGGAAGAGGTGGGACTTCCCGCAGACCAGGACTAATAAGTGACATTGAAACTATCAGAGAAGAGGAATAACAGCTTAACATTGTGGACAAACACTGAATAAAAGTGGTCAGTGTGATTTCCCACAGGTATGTTGAAGTCCCGTGAGTGCACCACTTGGGTTTGTTTTCCTGGATACAGTGGGTACAGGGGTGGGGAGGGGAGCTATCCATGAACTCATTTACTGTTTCTTTCACCGGATAACCTTGAAATTCTGTGGGATGGAATAGCTAGCAGTTAATTCCTGGACACTGGAATTTATTTCCCCCTTTGCCTTGAAGTACCCTATTTCAGCATTTAGAACTAATCTCATAGAACTTTGCTGTCAGAGGTGCTTTTAAAGATTCCTTTGGCAATATTGATTACTTTAATTGAGGCTTATTGAAAGTGCTCAGCATAACCCTCTTGTCATCTATGCTCTATAAATACATCACCATCTTATTGATAGACAGCCGAGGTTTCATTTTATTACGTTCTTCCAAACACCCCTTGGAAACCTTAACTTCCCACCAGAGCATGAGAGGAGGGAGTTGTCTCCTCTGGTCTTACTGTTGTCCTTAAACTACTACACTAAGAATTGTTTAAAAATAGATTCTTAATATTTCTAAGAGCTGAAAATGTTTAAGTGACTTTGTAAGTGGGACAGGTGGCCTCTAACTAGTGAAGTTATTGGTTAATAGTCTCCATTTTACTGGATGAGTTTCAGATATGGTGTAGGAGATATTCAGTTCTATGAAAAATCATTAGTCTGCCCCCCCACACACACTCTGGTTTAGCTGGAAATACTAGTCTTTTTAGGGTAAGTCAGGGTGAGTATCTGTTTAAAAAGTAGAGTTCCTCTTAGGACTGCTTGCCAATAAATGCTATTGCAAACTGCCCTTGACAGTATGTCACACACATGGTCTTTTAGGTGTCTTTGCCTTGACAACAGAAATATACAGTGTGTATCATCCCTTTGAGCTATCACACAGAGCCCCCTCCTAACACTTGTGTACAGGACCTTCAGTATGTGTTAGGTAAAGAGATACTTTAGACAGTGAGTTTTTCCATTCCCCTCTTATTTCAAAAGAAAAAACTACAAGCAGAGCTGGGTTTGGCCAGTAAAATATAAAGTTCTGCTCCATGCGTGTCCTTCAGCTATGACCACTTGTTTCCTTTGTGCAGCAAACTTTTATGTATCCAGTGCTGCATAAGGCAGCTTATGCTTTCTGGTTTATAGCTGTTGCTCTGGAGATTACAGGTCTTTCATGGTTGGTGCCCTGGTGTTAAGAAGATCCTTTACTGGTTCCATACACCTAAGTCAGCAGTAAAGAAATTGGTTTCAAACCATTAATACATATATAAAGAGTTCACATTTCCCAAACTTGAAAGAATACTTTTGATTGTCCAGAATGTTCTCTGTCTATACTCTATACCTGAATGGAGGTCTACCAAAAGGCTGATGTTTTCTCATTCCATGTCTTAATAATCATTCTAGCCAAGTACATCAAACTATATTGTGTTACTTTGCTATATATGAGCCTTTTATAACTTTTACCCCTCAAAACTGGAATGTTCTTTTCAAGGAGCATGTTAACTATAAAAATGAGTCTTCTTTGAAGCCTGCCTTGCTCAGTACTCTCTGGATCTTAGGAAATGCTGGCTTCTGTCTTAACCATATGAATATGAATATGCACATGCATGACATATATTGTGCTTTTTTACTTAGAGAGTATCCCACTAATCACCTCTTTGATTATCTCCTATGGACGATAGCTATTCTATAGTTCATTCTGTCATTGCTAAAGATATACGTTCTCATGTTCATTTGTTGCCTAATAGAGGATGATAGCATAGTCTTATAGAGTTCACTTCCTGTATCATTGCCTAATAGAGGATGATAATACAGTTCTCATGGAGTTCACTTCCTGTGTCATTGCCTAATAGAGGACGATGGCATAGTTTTCATGGAGTTCACTTCCTGTGTCATTGCCTAAGAGAGGATGATAATACAGTTCTCATGAGCGCCCTGTACAGCCAAAGAATGATAATATAGTTCTTATGGCGTTCACTTATCTTGAGCAAGCTGGTCTTCTTGTCCACATCATGGAAGAAAGAATATAATATGACTTTATGAAATTAGATAGTTCATAATCTCTATTTGATATAACCTGTGCCTCTGGTAAAACTGAAGAAAAAAGTTTAAGATTACTAAAAACTACTGCAAAGTTTTTACTAACAACCCATAAAATGTAATGTTCAGAAGCATCACCATAATTTTAGAGATTGTAAACAGAATTTGGGACCTCATCTCAACCTATTGAATCAGCGTCTGCACATTTTAACATGATTCCTAAATGGTGCTGACTCTTTGAAAAACAGTGTTTAGATGTTTCCTATGAAGTTTTGATTGATCTGTGTAGCCTATGACTTAGCTGGTAACTCGAGGACACACTGTGAATAAGGAAGTTCTTTTCATAAGCTATAACATGGAAGCAATTTCTTCTTCAAGTTTCACATGACTCAGGAGAGAAAGAAGCTAAAATCTTTCTTTTCCCTAGAGCAGCTCTTTCTATATACATCAACTAGTGATATATACACACACAGCAGGAGAGACTAGAATGAAGTCTGGATTTTAGCAGATATTTAACACAGAGAACCGGGCAGCTTCCTTTGGCTTTCAAACCTCAATTTCCTTTTCAGTAAAGAGAGGATTAAAATACTTCTTGGCAATGCTGTTCCAATATTAGGGATGAAATGGGTTCCTACAGCACGTTTGGCACAGCATAGGCATTCAATAAATAAACAGAAGCTGTAGCTGATATTATCTTATACCAGGTCCTTCTGGCTGCTCGAGGAAGCTGAGATGTGATCACTTCCACCATCATTTTCTAAACATTTGCCTCAGGTACATTTTGGAAATGGATACTAATGTTCCAGTTGGTTTGACCTTCTGTTCAAAAAGACAATCTAAGGGCCATCATTGTTCTTACTTTACATGCATACTAACAGTGGGATAAATGTTCCTAAAGATGCAAAAGAAGAGAGTTTGCATACTTCATATCAATTTCTTTCTTCCAATCTAACAAACTATGGGTAGTACTCAATAGCTTGTCAAGGAGAGTTAACCTCAGAATTTGCTAAGGAAGAGAGTCGCCTCACTACCTGAGATACAGGAGTTCAGCTTGGGAATATACAATGTTCATATGTAGAGTCTAAAGTCATTTCTCTCACATCTTCAGGAAGCCAAATAGTCACCTGAGTTTGGACTAGTTAAGCAGTAGGGGAGATGCTGAGTGACGGACATAGGATTATAGTTAGGAGCTACACACTTCAAAAGTCTTGTTCTATAGCAAGATGGCTGCAGTTGCTGGCAAATCAACGGATGTAAAGTGTTTTATGTGCTCTCATCATAGCAATGCTAACTCTGTGGTCTGTTGCACATGTTAGTTGGCTAGACTGAACCATACCACAATGCAAACGTTCTTAACAACACCACGAGGTACAAGATAAAGTACATTTTATCTGTCAGTTAAATATAAATGCAGTTTCATCTGTCGGGAATTTCTTTTACTTCTTACAGTGCTGGAGCTTGAATCCAGGGCTTTGTGCTTGCTAGTCGTGTGTTCTATCTACCATTGAGTTATTTCTCCAGCTCAAATGGAAACTTTAATATTGTAACTTCTACATCAATATTGCACTCCAGATTATAATGTGGTACTAAAAAATTGCATCATACAGAAAGGCTTATGGGTTATAAAAGGCCAATGTTCAGAAAAATTGTTCTGAGCAATCTCTTTTATTTATTTATTTATTTGAAGGTTTAACTTGAGAAAACTAACATTTTTTATCTTGGAAGATAGGGGAAATGTGTGATTAAAATTTCACACATAAACTTACACTTTAAGATATTCAACTATTGTTAATATGCACGTTATTTTGTTATAATGTCATGAAAGAAAATAGCAGGCATTTTGCTTAATTAACAACTTTTGGTCACAACTCGATAGCCTATTATTCTTTCAAACAACTAATGAGTTTATCGCAATGAGATGCTCAGTTCTCACATGTAAAGAAACATTGCCACCTTAAGTCTGCCTTCTTGTCATTTGCAACTAGAGGGGAGATAAGAACTTCTCATTGACCATCTAATTCTACTTTTTGTTCTACACATTTTAAAGCTCCAATGCCAAGAATGTTCAAATCATACTTTAAAGAAATTGTCAACTGTTATCTCTGTGAGTTTAGATGGCTTTCTCAGTTGTTAAATGAGATTTATCTGGTCATCTTTGTCCTGTGTATATTAACCTCGACCTGAATTTGAAACTGGGAAGTAGAGAAGCTATTTGTCTTTATGTGTCTCTACATATAATTTTAAATAGGTTAGAATCTCAAATTGCAAGTTGTGAAATATTAAATATTTATAATTTATTTCTACTGCAGTTTCTCACTCTGGGAAGCTTGAGGTTAGTTATTATGGAGATCACTGTTGTTATTTACTTTGCACTAATTCCTGGAAAGATTCTCTCAGATAATTGTCTTCCTAAGAGTGTATACTAGAATTACATTTGTATTGCATGAGTTGAGTGGATGAGTTCTTTAAGCAAAAATTCCATATTGTCTTGTGCAAGATTTAGTTAGCTGCTAACAATATAGGGCTCTTGAAGCCCATGAGAATCTCTCGATTTAGTGTCAGATATATGTGAACATAGGACATAAATGTGGTGGACTGACAGTAACCACTACGGTATGAATATGCATAAAGGGAGAGGTATGTCACTCTACCTGGATCAGAAGAGCAGTGAAGGACGGCACAATCTAAGAACTAACATCACTCTTTCAGTTGCAGAAGAAGGAAAGGATAATTGGACAGAAGAAACAGTGTTGCCTGAGATCCATAAAGAATTGTAATGATATTTTATTTGTGCTTTAATAAAGTTTGCCTGGAGATCAGAGGAAATAGCAAGACATTTTAAGTAAACATAGAAGTCAGACAGTGGTAGCACACGCCCTTAATCCAATCACTTATCAGAAAGGGTCTCTGTGTGTTCAAGGTCACACTAGGGAACAGAGCCAAGCATGGTGACACATGCCTTTAATCCCAGTACCAACCATAGAGACCTGGAGGTCTGTACAGACAGGCAGTGACAAGGAAGTGAGGGAGCTGGACTAAGATAGCCAAGGAGAGGGCAGAACAGCAAGGCAATAAAGGCACGGGTAAGATAAGAAATAGCTCACATTTGGAAGCTGCAGAGCTGGTGAGGTGAGGTTGGCTGGTGGCTATATTCCTATTTCCCTGATCTGTAAGGCTTTCACCCCTATATTTGGCTCCATTTTTTTTTTATTTAATAAGACCATTTAGAAATTTGTCTACAAAGAATGTTGTGGTGCTAGATGGATGGCCCAGTGGTTACGAGCACTGGCTGCTTTCCTAGGGGACTCCAGTTCAATTCTCAGCACTCAAATGGTAGCTCACAAATGTCTATAAGTCTAGTTCTAGGGGATCAGATGCCCTCTTCTAGAATCTAGAATACACACACACACACACACACACACACACACACACACACACACACACACAAATAATAATGACTTAAAAGGAATAAAACTTACAAAAAAGAATATGGTGTCTTAGCAGATACAACACACATGTAGGATATAGAGAGATGAACAGAAGTGAGAGGAGGCTCTTTTATGATGGGGTGCCTTATGGAAGCACCCCACCCCAGGCCATGATGCTTTTCTTCATTTTCACATTGAACTATGCATAAAGATGTGTATATACAGTTTGCAGTGTCAAAAAGACCTAGTGAACATGTCATTTTCAGCACACAAAAAATACACTTTACTGTAGAGAATAATAAAAGAGAATATTAGAAAAACAGAAGTCAATAGAATTATAAAGCAGTCAGTTCGGTGTCTATGAAGCTTAGAGGGTTTTCATAAGTGTATTTTAACATATCCCATTCATTCATATTACAGTGATCTATTGAATACCTGCTATGTTTTAGGCATTGTTCCAGGTGCTTGTAATATAGCAATAAACACAATGAGGAAAAAAATCTTTATGAGACAGACCAATAATGCAAAAGTTAATAAGGAAAATTAAATAACTTGCTGTCTCAAAAGGTATGTTTAGATAGGAAGCAAGGGAAGGCAGCATTGAGAAGAACAGAGTCAAGTCCTGGCAGGAGAGAGGAGCTATAGGGGTGGAAATGTATAGATCTGCTGAGTATGCTCAGTTGCCAGTGCTTACTTGCCATCCTTGATCACTGCCTAGTCCTCGAGGCTGGTAGGAATAAGGTCTAGAAGTTCATGGGAAAGTGCACACATAACAGTCACCAACTTCCTGCTGTGGTTAAGCTGTGTGTTTAATGGCATGTCATAGGACAGAGTATGGAAGTAAAGGCGACTTTCTGCGCTGAGCACTGGAGCGCATTAGCTGAAGGGATCAGAAGACGACAGAATTCACAGCAGGAGAGAGGAGTGCAACAAGAGACATGTGTCCTCAGTGCTGAGCGAAGAAACACTTTATGGACAGGATGAGTATCCGCGTCAGATGCTGCTGATACATCACAGAATCTGAGGACTACTAATCACCACTAGTTTTAGCAATGAAGGGACTTTGAGAGAATAAGAAGAGAAATGGAGACAGTGCAAATAACCCCTTTAAACTTGGCTTTTTGTTTTTACTGGAATGAAAACAGGGCCAACAGATGGACTTTTTTTTCCAGTTTAATGAGAAACTTCATGTATCAAAGATAATAGTGTAAGAAAGAGGAGGAAGTAAATGGCTATGGAAAGAGAGCTGCATCTCCTGTCGCTGCGTAGGTTCATTATTTTTGCAGTACCCAGATCTATATGTGGTGCTTGGTTTATATGTTTTATTTTGAAATAGGCTCTTACCAAGTTACTGAAGCTGCCTTCGAACTTGCTATCTTCCTACCTTAGCCTCTGAGTACCTGAGATTACAGGCATGCACCACAATGTTCAGCCTTTGGTGAGTGTGTGGAAGAGCGGGTTAGATCCAGCATGCCTTCCAGAGCACCAGTGGAGAGGTTGATGTGGCCTGTCTCTATTAGCAGCACAGAGCTAGTGTGTACAGGCAAAGAGGTAGGTGGGGAGATTTGGTGGTGGAAGTTCTCGATGTTCTTTTCTGATGAAATTGATTTCTTAGTGGAAAATAAAGCAAGATTAACATGAAGGCTATAAAGGGAATTTGAGAAGAAACAAGAAGCCCTTGGGTCTGGACAAGTAGTTAAAATAGTTGTATGGAGAAAGAAAGATTACTGGGTGGCATTAAGTGTCTGCTGGGATGTGATGGTGGTGGTTCATGCCTCTGATCCCAGCACCTGGGGGGCAGAGGCAAGGGGATCTCTGTGAGTTCAAGGCCAGCTTGGTCTGCAGCCTGAGTTTGAGGACAGCCAGAGTTACACAGAGAAACCCTGTCTTGGAAAAAATAAATAGAGTTTACTGGGAACTGGTGGTCATATGGAAGATAGATAGAGGGATTTCCTGGGGTTTGTGTATTTAATGAAGCCAGGGGAGCAAGATGATCAAGGTGAATACATTAATGTGACTCCCATGAAAAAGGAGAAGGGTAATGCTGGTAGAGTAGAGAATGAGGTAGCAGGAATAGGCAGAGGGACAATGAAATCTGTGTGGGATCAGCAGGTTTGAGATCTCAGAAAAATTGAAAGGCTGCTAGTTAGGATTATAGAGAAGATTCTGTAGTTGTCTGTCAGAAATACCAGATTTTTCCACGATACTCTCAGGTGCCATGATGGTGCATTAAACTGTCTTATTTTAAAAATTGCCCTCATTTTATGCAAACATGGCTGCCAAATGCATGCATTACCACCCATTCGCACTAATTGGTTCATTCTCTGAACAACTGTCAAAGCAGCACATGCTGAGGTTGCAGCTGCTTCTATATCCACAGTTGCCTCTGGGGAGGCAAAAAAGACAACTAAAAATATTGTATTAGCCACTTTCCTAATAGTTATTTGATGTGTTTCTGTGAATCCATGCACTGATGTGATCAAAATGATGCTACAGTTAGCTCTTGCACTGGTAGACACACTCCAGTCTTGGAAGTGATTACGATGGAGTATATTGGCGTCCATACAAATGAAAGCTAGCCATAGGTTTCTACTTACTGGTAAGAGCTGAGACTGCCATCTGAGATATTGGAGCTCTGTTTCTCTGCCCTTCTATCAAGGAGGTATTTCCATCTGACTGAGCTTATTTGGAGAAATGCCACTCCTTCCTGAGACTAGGCATATGTGTCCCTAGCCTGTGGTGGTCACATACTTCTTTCACCTCACTTAGGCATTCTAACTTGGTTACCTTTTCTGACAACTTTTATGATTGTGATGCAGATGGATATGATATTGTGGTGAAAATAAAATAAATATGAAACAGGATTTCTCTGAAAAGTGTGGTCCATCAGTTTTCATGACAGTGGCCCATTCTTATGCAAGCTGACCAATTGGATTTTGAAGCTTAATTTAATATGGTCTACTTGGTCCAATTATCTTGTCATGCTTATACAGTTGTGGCTATGGAATGAGGCAAGTCACAATCGTATAACACCACAGTATAAAATTTCAATGGTTAGAGAAAGCAACAAATTTAAAAAGTGTGTGTGTGGTGGGGATGGTGTGGTGTGTAGTATAGGTACAGGCAGGTAACTGGAGAAGTCAGAAAAGGTAGTCAGATCCCCCAGAGCAGGAGAAATAAACAGTTGTGAGACACATGGGGCTGTGTAATGGCAACCAAAGTTGAGTCCTCTGCAAGAATAGTATGCATTTTTGACCATAGCAAAATCTCTATAGTCCCCTCCCCCACTTTTTTTTTTTTCTGGAGCTGAGGACCAAACCCAGGGCCTTGTGCTTGCTAGGCAAGTGCTCTACCACTGAGTTAAATCTCTAATCTCTTGAGTTCCCTTATAACACAACTTAAACATTATCCAGTGAGTTACAAACAGATACACTTCACAATTTTATATCAAACTGAAGGCCTTTGGAATGTGGTGCTTATATTCTGAGAGGATCAGGTATTCCTACTTTCACTAAATAGATCATCAACTGTTGTCCAAAATTATCTTGTGAAATCACCCATCTTTTTTATACTATTTGTGGATCAGAACTTCTGAGGTGTTCACTTAAATACATAATCTTTTGTTTTCTGTGAAGATACACATGGCCCCAAATTATTATCTCATTCTAGGTTTTAGTATTTGTATTTTAATTGAAATGTTCATTAAAAACATATGCTTTATATTGGTGAAATTATTAAGGCCATTCCACGTAGTTAAAAGGATATTTATTTAATGGCGTAACTCACAATTTAAGGGATATGTAGGTCGCAGGGTCTAGGGAAGGCGTATCGCAGTCCAACGGTGTTCTCTGGAGCTCTGCTCTGTCCACCTCCACCGTTCAGGGTCCCGGCACAGAGAGAGCACTGGCCCATCCAGCTCTCAGGTCTCCAGCTGCCTCCCCTGGCCCTGCCTTGTAGGCGTGACAGTTGCCAGAGTCTCGATGGGGGTTGGAACTTCCAGATCCAAGCTGGAATGGCTACCCACTATAGCTTTAAACAGTGTTTAAAAGAGAAAACACATACTCTCATCAAATTTGACTTTCTGATTACAAATCTATCATACTTCCATAATCTATGTATATGTGTAAGTATGCATTCATGCACACATGTGTACATGCAAGAGCACCGATGTGTAGAAAAGAAACAATCTCATGTATCATCCTCAGGAATGCTGTCCACATCTCTTGAGAAAGAATCTCTTATAGTCTGAAGCTTGAAAGTGATTGCCAGGAATCCCAGTATTTCTGCCTCCCTAGTTCTGGGTAAACAAGTGTGTCCACTATGCCTAACACCTTCACATGGGTTCCAGGGATCAGACTGTGGCCTTCATGCTGTGGAGGCAGGCACTTTATAGATGGTGCTATCCTTTCAGCCCAGAGCGTACAATAACCCACTTTCATAAACATGGCACTAGGCTAACTTTCATACATGTTTTGGTGGAAACACATGAAAACAAATGATTTTTGTAGGCTGGGCATGCCGAGTTAACTATACCACACAGACATCTAACATGTTATTCTTGAGATTAAAATCATTTAGTCTGTCCTCTGCCCTGATAAATTTCTCTTCTAGAAGGGTGCATTATTAAACTCCTAGTGTTCAAATGCTCTGCTAACTTAAGTAATAGGATGTTGAACACACTATAAAAGATATTACTTTGGCCTGCAAAGGTTGAATTTTATGGCATGCAAAACCAAAGTCTGAGCCTTACAATACATTTTTCATAATAGAGACCATCCATCAAGGTGCAAAAAGGCATGCTAAATCTAGGAGAGGCATTAAAGCAAATAACTTGGTAACTCAGATATAAATGGACTGCCTCCTTTACAGCAAGCTCACCTGCAGTATCAGAATGCCCTCATGCAAGCTGAGAAGGAAATCTACAATGGAAATGGGTCCCTTGAAAGTGGTTTAAGTTAACGACTTGCTTATATGCACATGAACCACCAAATACTAATTTTCCAGATGATTTTTATGTTGACTACCCATGTGTTCTCCATATTTGTATCAAGAGTATATAATCTGTTCATTCTAACAGATGATGTCTTTAAAACTAATAGTTGCTGCAAATTTGATAGTTTTGGGATTTCTAAGGGTCTTCAAGAATCCAAACTTCACTATTCATCATTTAAAGTTAAAAAGGAAATGCCAGCAAGTCCACGTACTTCATAATGGACACTTGAACTTTAATTTGTTTTCTTCTATTTAATATCAATAATATTTAGTTCACTTTATTTGTTTTTTTGTTACTTTGTTTTTTTTTGTTTGTTTGTTTGTTTGTGCCGGGAATTGGACTCAGAGCTTCCCACATGCTGGGGAAATGCTCTACTGCTGAGCATTGCATACCACATGCTCAGCCCTAAGTTACAATTTTATCCTTTTCCATCTTCATTATTTTAGACATGTAAAGAGCACTCTCTGTGTGCTCTTCAGCTCTTCCTAAACATTCAGGTTTCCTTCACTGTTCTTTACTGGCTGAGAAGACTTCTATTTCTCATGCTGGCTGCAGGTCTACACATAAGAGACCGTTTTCATTTGACTTTTGTTTATCTGCTAATGTCTTGATGCATGTTCAATCTTGAATGATGTTTTTTACTAGAAATAAACTTCTTGGCAGACAGGTTTTATCCTTTAGGTGGCCTTTAATTCTATAATATCCACTGCTTTGATGAAAAGTCAACCAGCTCTCATTTGTAATGTCATTTCCCTATGGACAGTGGGTCATTTTTCTCTGTTTTCAAGATTCATTCTCAACTCCCCCCCACACACACACTTTGTTCAGCAATGATCATTATTTGAAATTCAAATAAATTTCTTCTCTGTTGTTTTATGAGCTCATCTGTAAGCTATATTTTCTACCAAATTTAGAAAATTTGGGATCATTATGCCTTTAATAATTTTCCTGACCCATTTTTCCCCATCTTCTGTTAATCTAATGGAATATGTATATTATATATTTCAGTACCATCCCACAGATCACTGAGACACTGCTTATTTGTATTTATTTTACGAGCTCATATTGGATCTGTCATTAATCCCCTCTAAGTATGTGGATCCTTTGTTCTGCTTTCTGCTCGGAGGACTTTTTTCCCCCTTCAGATATTAAATATCTTATTTCTTGGATTTCCTTCTCTAAATTGTCTTTTCTCCTCTTGTGATTTGTTTGCTTAATGGCAATTATTGTTTTCCTTTCATCTTTGAATATATATATATATATATATATATATATATATATTATAATTGAAATAGTTTCTTTTAAGTAGCTCTCGGCTAATTCCTTCATATTGGTCATCTTGTGGTCATTCTTATTGATTTCTTCATTGTTGAGTATGGGTGACATTTCCTTGTTGTTTAATCTAACTCTAACTTAGGTATTGCTGTCCTGTGTTCAGACTACTGAAAAATACTTATTTTTGTTTTTAGCAGTGGTTAATCCCCCTTGAAGTTGCAAAATATGTTGTTATATCTTCAAGCACAGACATGTTCAAACTCTTATCTATACTTGGCAAAAGCTTAATATATATTGAGCCTTTTCATTTTAAATAAGATGCTTGGAATCATATAGACATTTGAGTAGAATTTGAAATTTTCCTCTGTGGCTCTTTCCTTTATATCTGAGAAGAAATGCAGAAGATTTTGGTGGATGGGAGGAGGTTGGGGTAACAAGACTTGATGCTGTTAGATGTTACTTAGGCTGTGGTGTTCTTTAGTTAAATATGAAAAAAAAAAAAAAAACCCAAAAGACAAAACCATTATCAGTCTCAGAACTATTTTATGACTATGATGGCTCAAGATAAAATGACCATTCTACTATCATGCCTCCAAACAAATAAAAATAAAAATGAACATTAATTCCTGCCCACAAGAATAGTCTAGCTTCCCCTTTGTGGCTAATATCTGACTGCTGTGACTCTGTCAATCTTTAGATAAGAAATATTATGATCCTCATCAAAGAAGTCTCTCTAAGCCTTTGCAATGAATACATACTAAAACTCAGATTCCTAAAGCAATCCCCTCAAATAACAGGTAGAAGTAGGAATTTCAGAACATAGGGAATTCCTGCATCCACACCGAGTGGGTCCTATCTTCTTTCTAGGAGTCTAGAACCCCAACTTTGTTCAGTACATGCCCTCCAGTGATGATTGCTTGAAGGGCCATGCCATGGAGTTTCATCATCACTTTCTGCTAACCATAGTGGACCCTAAATCTGACCTCTGAGAGTTTTCAAACCACAAAACAACTGAGTTTTCAATTCATTTTCTAGCCTCTGGACATTGTATCTCATCTGTCTACCCTATGGCAAAAAGCCATGAAAAGACGTCTGGTAGTGTTCTTTTTAGTCTCTGCCTGCTTTTCATGTCTTTCTAGTGCCTTTAGGTAGTCATTCGTTATAGTTTTTCTGTAGTTTATAGTCATTATCCCCAGGAAATTGCTCTGCTATGAATAACCTCACCAATAGCAAAAGCAGAAATTCTTTTCTTTTCTTGTGATTGGAATATAACACTCTGTATCATGCAATCTGTCCCAGACTGAGCAATCATTCTGGGATTACACAACTTGAATGTAGCCATCATATTGCATTACAGGAAGGCCTGGGTTAGGACTGCTAAGTTGATCTAAATTGAGAACCCTGAGAAGGCCAAGTAGGTCATTCAGCAGGAAGTTTGCTACACATTTGATATTCTTTTGCTGGGTAGGAATCAACAACCATGTCCAAATAATGTAACTATAACAAAGTCCATTTCTGAGTATACTTAAAGAAGTACTGTGGATTCTGTAGCTAGCTAGCTATTTATCTAGCACACAAATATTTTTCTGGGGATGATAGAAAACTAGAAAGCCAGTACTTTATTGGTCACTGTTACAACAATGAAAGCTTAAAACTGAAGTTAATACACCTGTTAATTTTCTGAAACTGCAAGCTTTATGTTTGACTGTTACATCTTAGGGAGAAGTCATTGTTCCATATCTTGTGAGAGTCAATAGCTAGAGAAGCACATTTTCCCCATCACTTAAAGTACGACGAGTTTGTTCCAGGGGTTAGCTACACTTCTGAGTTCTGTCCGGAGAGACAGAGCTTCGTTGCTGTTTACTCTGAGAATTTCCCTCTGACTTACAAGTGGCATGCATCATCATTCACATGACAAGCTGTGAGGTTTGAAAATACTTTGATGATTCTTCAGCCATTGATGTCTACCAATGTTTTGTTAAATTTAAGTGATTCACACTTTTCTCCCATCTGTCTCATATCAGCATAACTCTCCTAAGAAGCATGAATGCAGCCTTGAATGACAGTCACTATTATACTGCTTCCACCCTCCAGTCTCCAGCCCGCCCAGGCACCACTCCCAGGGGCTGCCCTCCAGAGGATGTGCTGCACTCTACATAGCCCATCAGTCTAATGTGTTTGTGCTGTTTGTCCTCTGGCTTCCCCACTGGAATGCAGGATCCATGGGTAGAGGTGTACCAGTTTTGATCACTGAGAGCAGTTTGGAGACTAAAGCAGTGTTTGTCATATACACTGCATATGACATCAACATATACACAGTAAATGAATGAACTAATAAAATTGCTTGTATAAATCAGTTTTATCTGACTCTCAATTTGGAAAACCTGGGAGGTCTTCATGCCTTCTTCCTCTGTCTTTTCCATTAAACTAGCTGCTGTATGCATCTATGTAAGGCGCAGCCCAGTTTTTTTTTTTTTTTTTTTTTTTTTTTTTTTTTTTTTGTAATTTTTTTCCTGAAAAACTGTTAACATCTCCCTAGTGTCTATAAAATGAACTCCAAATCCCCAGCTTGGCATTTGAGGTCCTTTGCAGCACAGCCTTATTCTGCCAACAACTTCATCAACCAACGCTCTCCTTCTGTTTCAGCTCTCCGTGTGATCTTCAGGCTTGCTTTCTCATCACCCTGTGATATGCTGCGTGTGGCAGGCCCTCCTGGTTACTGGGTTTTAGAAGTGCACTCCCCATGTCCCTTACCTTGATTTATTTTCACCACTTATCATTCTTAGTAAAATTTAACTCACTACTTATATTTATTCTCTCTTTCCTCCTCAGAGCATAAGCTCCATGAAAACCAGAGTTGTGTCTGTTATATTTTCTGTAACAGTATCAGTCTATAATAGTACTTTCCCTACAACATCAGTTCACTTTAATGCTGTCTTACTCCCACCACTAGTTCAGAACAGTGCCTTGTCTGAACTCCTTGGGCTGCCTTTTCTTCCACTTAGATCTCCTTTCCCACTCTCCATGCACTTAAGCCCTACCCATTTTCCATGACCCAGCTAAAATGTAAACTCTTTTTAGAAAATTCCCTGGCTCTCCTGAGCCGAAAGGGAGATGATCCAGCTCCTCCAAACAGAGAGGGCATTTAAACCTAACTACTTTTGTATCTGTGGAAAATATTCCGTTTATACTTTTGGTGCTTATGTGAAGTCTTGTTCCTGCTTTCACAGATCCATAGGAATAAGTGTCATTGCTAACTCATCCTTACAGTCTGAGCCCCTAGTTCTATATACACAATAAACAGTCAACAATGTGACTTTGATGGGAATTCTATGAGCGTTCTGAACATAGCATATTCTACTGAAAAACAAGTAAAAAAAATTTGTTCTATAAAATCTCTACAAAGAGGAATGCTGACTTTTGAGCTTTATTGTTTTGAAGGGAGATCAAGTTATGTCTCCAACTAAATGAACTGAAAATATTCAATGAGAAAAACAATGTGTTTTGTGTATTTGCTTTCATGATTAGAGACTACATCATTTTATTGCTTGCCTTTTCACTTCAGAGTAATTTCCTGCTTTCAAAAGATTTGTGCCATGCAAATCACTTATTCACAAACCATGTCCAGTTACCTGGAATCGGTCATAATTTTACTAAGTAATGCACACAGGTGAGGTTCAAAGTAAGGCACTTAAGTAATGCATTAAGGTAAATGCACAGAGAACTTAGACTCAATAACACTATATGCAGATTTACCATCGCTTGGTATTTTACTTTTCTGTCGTGTATCTTGTCATTAGTCAGTCATCACTTTCTACCCGATAGGTCTAGAGGGAGCAGTGTGATAGTGCGAAAAAGATCACAGGACTGGAAGCAAATTGATGCAGATCTTTTCCTTCCTTCCTCCCTCCCTCCTTCCTTCCTCCTTCCTTCCTTCCTTTCTGTCTGTCTTCTGGGTCTCCGAGGGAAAAGCCCTCCACCATTCTACCAGTACATCATGATTAATTCAAAGTTATGTCTTACAATAATTTTGCTTTATATTTGCTATTACTTTAAAACAGGTTCTTTCCTTATATATGGAAATTTTATAGCTCAAAAAGTAATTTGGCATGTCTATCAGTGTTATCCACATTCAGCACATGTTTAGACAGCCATATTGGTGAGACTTATGGGTGTAGCTTCTGACATTATTAGAATGTGAGAACACAGTCTCACAGCAAACCCCAATTCTCTGGCCCTTACCGTCTTCCTGTTCCCTCTTCTGCAACGTTCCCTGAGCCTTAGGTATGGGAGTGTTTTGTAGATGTGTCCATTAGGACTGGGCTCCACAACTCTGCATTTGCTTATTTGGCTTTCTGTAGTGATCACCCTCTGTTGCAAAGAGAAGTTTCCTTGATGAGTGGTGAGGATTACACTTATCTTTGAGAATAAGGACAAATATTTAGATTTTTTTGTGTGATCAGACTGGTTTAGTAAAGTAGTGGTTTATCATAGCTCAGAATATTAACATTCATCACCAAATTCTTTAGGAAGAAATGTGTATGTATTGATAACATGTTTGAGTGTGAGTGGGTGTGCATGTGTGCCACAACATGCATGCACAGGTTAAAGGACAACTCTTGGGAGTCAGTTCGCTCCTTTCACTATTGGCTCTCATGATGGAACTCTAGAAATCAGGCTTGTACAGCAAATGCTTTTACCCGCTGAGCCATTCCGCTGGTCATTGGTATTGGTTTTTAAGGAACTAATTTTTTCTTGTTTTTTTTTTTTCTGTTATCTTCTTATTCCTTTTATTTGTTTTACCCTTTTCCCTTCAAAATCCTCAAGGTAAAGATCTTTTCAAAGTGAACAAATGTAGAACCCTTGGACAGCTGGTAGTTAGTATATTATATTTCTTAAAGTTGATTAAAAGTTGATAGCTAGATATGTTGATTAAAAGTTGATAGCTAGGTATGTTGGTACATGCCCATAATCCATTATTCTGGAGTGTGTGTTCCATAGAATTTGAGTTACATAGTACGACCCTGTCTAAAAAAAAAAAAAAAAAAAAAAAAAAAGATGTTAAAATTAATTCTAACTCTGAAGGGATTCCATTCCCAGTCTGGAATGTGCCCCTGATAAATCAGTAATGTTGAGCACATATAGCACCAAGATTTCTGAGGCTCGTCTGCAGTAGCCATATGGTGGAAAGCAATCGAATGCACTTTCCCGACTCTTCATGAAAGCTTAGTGTTGGCTCATAACAGGAATCCACTCCGTTTCCACCTGTCCCATGCTGTTGAAAGCCTTTGGCAGGAAACCAGGTCCTGTATTAACTTTCACTGCCGCACGCTCGTCTGCTTCCTTCAGCTCGGTGCCCATTTTAGCTTTGCCACCACAGACAGAGCTGTGTTCAGAACACACCAGGCCTCACAGAGAAATCAGGGATTGTGTGAGGGAGAAAGACTTCCTGTTGGGTATTTCTAGAATTGGGAGCTGATCCTTAATTCCCAGATTCACTGAGCCCTGCTGGTACAGGATGCTTTATAAGCACACATGCACATATGCCTTAACTGTTCTTAATTTAAGAAAATGTTTTGCGTGTCTGTTCTTGCTCTCATTTGTCTCTCATTAATGGACTCAATTTCTAAAGATCTTTAATACTTCATCCAATTCTCATAATTTCTGGTATACAGTGGCATTCAATAAATATTTATTGGAATCATGAATAAACATGAGAAAAAACTCAAATGACTCATTCTCATATTTAGTTCTAACTAAAGAGCTTTGGTAATAGAATGCTACATTTGCAGGTTCAGCTCATACTACATAAAAATCTCCTTACTTAATCTTCTTGGCGAGAAATCAATAGTACCAGGTCAGGATTATAAAGATAGTTTACATGTGTTGTTACCTATCTTTGCTAATTGAACAAGCTGTGAGAGTTCTTTAGAAAATTAGAAATGCTTATGACACATCATCACCACCCCAGAGCTGACGTGCTGGTGACGAGGCTCCCCTGCCATTGGTGTACACCTTCTAGACTATCATCAAACTCCCTCTGTGACAGAGGAGAGGTCTTTAACACTGAGTAGCTGTCCCTAAACCCTGATGATCAACAGTGGCAAAAATCATCACAGTGACACACTATGTACATTGTCCTTGATGATAATCAGAAGATATCGGCTTGTTCTCTGCAGGTTATAGTTTATCCAATGTTATCTTCTCTTTTATTCCTTAATACATGTGGAGAGAATCAGAGCTGACAGGCAGAGAATCAATGTGTCATAAAAACAAGAAAGCCTTTAGACTAAATCAGAACCTGAGGCCCATATGGAACATTAAAACCTGTACCATGGAACAATGTGGCATAGAAGGAAATCCAAATGCTCCTGAAAAAGAGGTGGCTATAAAATGTAGACTGGTTGGCTGCAGTTCTGCCCATGAAGCACTAGCTGGCATTAGTGTGAAGTTTAAATTTACTTTTGTGCTGGTGATTGCCTCTCTGGAACTCATTAAACATTCTTTGGCATCAGATTTGAAACTGGGTAAACCAAAGTGCATGATCCAGGTAGCTATTAACCTCAGGATGTGAAAGCTTCTGTAACTGAATGGCTAGGAAGTGGCTGCTCCACCCATTAAGATTCTCAGAGGGGTGGGACTAGGGGAGGGGCCTTTGGAATTGGAGTCATAGAGTATTCTGCCACTTCACCTTCATTAGCGTTCTTCCTCTTTCGGGTTGTATGCTAATCTTTTGAGCTTTATCATTTCAGCTTCTGCTCAGGAGCTGGCTCCTCCAAAACTTTAAGTGACAATGACAGTCTACAAAATTGCTCTTTGAGAACAATTAAACAAAGTCAGGAGGCATGTAATATTTTTAGCAGTGGGTAAAAGGGATGATTTAGCTATGACAGAATGAAGTGCATAATCTTTAGAATTCTTTCAGTGGATCTGATTGTTAGGTGACAGATGTAGAATGATGGCTGATTTCTATGGGTTGAGCCAGATGGTATGTGGAGGATATCTTTGTTAATACAATAGATATGAACTCAGAAGCTATAAGGAATTAGTCCTGGCAAGAAAGGATGTTCTGTCTTTTTAACAGGTGACTGTGACTGTAGAAAAGATCCATTAAAAATCGTGCTAGATGACAGTATTGCCCACTAGTAAAATAAGATGGGGATAGAGAACAGCCTTCAAAATGAAGGCTACAATGCCAAACAAACAACATTCTGGATATGAAGTAAAGTTGATATTCACTTTTTGGGGTGAGAGAATTAAGAAACGATTCCTCATAAAGAAACAGAAAGACAGCAGGCAAGGCAGCTAATTAAATGGACTTGTTCTTATTACAGCTGTCCTGATTATGATTAATTACCAATTTTGAGTCTGGTCACATTAACTCTTTGCTGTACAGAACCAAGGAACAGAATAACATATAAAGTCAGATACTCTGAAAATATGTCTGTATCTTTATAATAACCACAATTCCATTATCAGAAAACTTAGACTTTGACTATTTTCATGTATTGAAGAAGTAGCAAAACTATTTGGAGCATCTGTAGAAAGATGGGAAAAGCAGAATACTAGGGACAGAAATTCTGCTCTATATTATGAGCTGCCACAAGGTTCCTACCCTTCACCCATTGCGTCTATTCTTGAGTGTTCTGCAGAATGCCCAGGGTTTGTAGTCAAACTGGTATAGGTTCAAATATGAGCTGTAGGACACAGCAGCCAAGAGAATTTGGGGGATACCTTGCTCCAGTTGTATTCTTTTTATTATAGTTTATTAAAGACATATAGGGTTATTATGCAGTATGCATGAGAAGAAAAGTGCATGGATTACAGTTCTAGAGCCAGGTACTCAATGTTCTTATCTTACCTTAATTGCTCATGATTTAGTTGACTTTGTGCCTTGGTTTACTCCTGGTAAAATGCAGACAATATAGGAATCTTTCTCTTCAGTTGTAGTAATGATTAAATGTGTTAATGTGTGCTAAGTGCTAAGCAGTTCTGGTTCATGGTCAACTGTGTTAGTTGTAATCATCAGTACAAAAAAACTGCTTGCTATAAATACTTCTTAATACAAGGAAGTTGGTATTATTGTTGTGTCTATTATACTGATTTTTTTTTTTTTTGTTAAAGTGCTCTGTTAGTATCACTAAATTGTCTTTAAATTCTGAATTCTGGTCAGTCCACATCTTAAAAATACAGGCTGAAGCTCTCTCTTCCTAGCAGACTATGATATTAACAAATTACTTTTAGAAGTTTTACCCTGAAACATAAATCCATACAGTTTTTCTCTTCCGTTTTTAAAATCTGATTCATGCAAAATTATAAACATTCATTGTATTATATGAATGACAGTGAACAAATTGTCAATAAGTTGAAAACATCTCTACATAGATAATGAAGAAGCCAAGGCTATGTTTAAATATGTTTAAATATCTAAACTATAAACATAAAACTATGGTTTATAAAGTGAATCAAACTGGTTAATAAAATAATTTGCAAATAACACTAGATGTGAAATTGGTGACAAATGCCAATAACAAAAATTAGCTATTGATATAAGAATGTTTAGGAAGAGAAGATAATAAAACACATATATGGTATAAAATATTAAACAAAAATTAGATCACTATTTGAATAACAGAATTTTAGACAATGGTTAACAATATTTTACATTTATAAAATTGTGATGGAAGAATATTTAACTTTTTCATAAAGTAGTTTTGTGACACGGGACTGGAGAGATGCCTCAGCCAATAAGAGCGTTTGCTGCTCTTGCAGAGGACCTCAGTTCAGTTGCAGCTCCCACATTGCTCATAAATATCCACTGTCCAGTTCTCGGGGGTCACATGCCCTCTAACTCTCATGAGCACCAGGCTCTGGTGACATACATATGTGAGGTGAAACACTCATATATAGAAAACATAAAAGAAATTAATCTAAAAATAGGAAATTTCATGACAAACTAGGACATCAATAAATTTTATAACATGTTTATTAAATGAACTTATTATAGCTGTGCTGATAATGATTAACTACCAAGCATGAGTCTAGTCTCACTAACTCTTCAGTACACAGGACCCAGGAGCAGGGTGTCATGTCAATACAGATACCAAATGATCTGAAAAGAAAGTTACTTTATATGAAGATTAGCTATGATTACATCAACAGATATGTATCCTCTTTTCAAAATATATACCTAAAAGCACAATGATTTACAAAAAAGATATGAATACAGAATGTTGGCATTTCTACTCCTTTTTATATAAAATGGTTTTCTGAATATTCCAAGTTTAAAATTGACTATTACCTTTAAATTGGTCTAAAGGAACACTCATAACACACGAAAAGGAGATAGGAAAGAAAGGATGGGTGATCAAAGAGAAAGTTAGAGTCTTCACAATTTCAGAGTCATTGCAGATGAAAGGAAAAAAATAAGAACGGAACTGTTGAATGTAGAGATTAAAACTGAGAATGCAGATTTCCTCCACATTGTCTTTTAGACACTGATGAGTCTTTTGAAAATCAAATTGTTCATTTATGCCTCTAAAGCTTTTTGATGTATGGCTATTACTTCAAACACCTGCTATAAAATAGATATTATTTTTTTGCTCATTCATTCACACACTTCCTCATCTGTTCATTCATTCGCTCATTTCTTCACTCATTCACTTACTCACCTGTTCATTCACTTACTCATTCACTCATCCACTTATTTATTCATTCATTCACTCATTTGACCATGTGATGGGTATTCAAGTAAGAGGGAGATACTCCAAAGCAAATGATAACACAGGACTGATTTCAGGGAGTTTGTAGTATATTAGGGAAGTTCAGTATGAACAGTTGAATAATTATATAACAGCAGTAGGAAAATGTAATACAGATGTGCCCAGGCACAAAACATGGAATAATTAATCCTTCCTGGAGATATCAGACAAGTTATCAAAAAAAGTGTGTGGTAAAGGATAAAGAAAGTTCCTTTTTTTGTGATGGTCCATATATTCATACCATAGAATCTATCCTATCATTTACCATATGTGCTGTGTTTTATAGATCACACGATGCCTACAAATACATTATCATCCATAAGTATTTTACATATTAGTCTTTCTTTATACATTCTGGTCATGGGTTGTTGCTTCTTTTATTTTTACATAAAAAATTATGTTCATTGGTTTTTATCTGCATGTATGTTTGTACCCACAGAGACCAGAAGGTATCAGATACCCTAGGACTGGAATTACAGACAGTTGTTACCCAGTCGTGGTGCTGGGAATTAAAACCTGGTTCACTGGAAGAGCAGCTCATGTTCTTAACCACAGACTCCTCTCCAACCATGATTTTGTCTTTCTGTATAGGTCCCAGGCCTATATATCTCTATAGGTTTCCAGTGAGTGGACTGATCAACCCCCTCTATAATAATTCATTCTAAAACAACAAGGATTGAGGCTGTGGGGATGGCTCAGTGGTTTCCCCTCATGCCACTCCAAGTTCATTTCCCAGCACTCATATAGAATGACTTACAACCAATTGGAAGTCCAGCTCCAGGGCAACCTGACATTCATGATCTCTGTGGTCACCCAAGCATATCTCTACATACCTACCCCTTCCAGACACAATCACATAATTAAAGATATTTTGTAAAAATATATCTTTAAAAACAGCATCAAGGATCTTGTTACTATTTCTCATAATTTCTGCAGTTGAAGATTTTAGCTGGGGCTTAGCAGGGATTTGGAGTAGGCTGGATCACTTCTGCAGCTGCAATCACATTGTGACCAGAGCCAGGTCAAGAGAGAGCGGGAACAGGGCATCTCTGTGCGCGTAGTCTAACGGCTTCTCCATGTGGTCTCACCACCTGGCTCAATTTGGACTTTTTGGGAAGCATGGCAGATTCAGGATAGTCACAGCACTTGAATGTTGGATCGGGCTCCCTTACCAGAAGTGTAGACACTGTTGAGTAGTGAGAGGTATGTGAGATGAGAGATTTTACTAAGGTCATCTTTGGAAAACAGCTTCTTCACCCCCTCATTCAAGCTTTGAGTTAAAAAAAAAAAAAAAAAAAAGCCTTCTTAAGAATGATGGCATGGGGCTGGGCAGTGGTGGCACATGCCTTTAATCTCAGCTCTCAGCACTCGGGAGGCAGAACCAGGTGGATCTCTGTGAGTTCAAGGCCAGCCTGGTCTACAGAGCAAGATCCAGGACAGGAACCAAAACTACACAGAAAAACCCTGTCTTGAAAAAACCAAAAAGAAGAATGATGGCATGGGCTTTTATTAGAAAATGATCCAGGACAAAAGAAAATCACTGAATTTTACCTAATGTCTTTAAGTTATTTATTTGAATTTCAGTGCCTATCATTCTGAAACTAAGATAAAAACATGTTAGGATAAATAGGAAGGGCTTAATTTGGCCTCAAGGTAGGATTTATCTGGCAAAGTAGGTCTTTGAACCTTAGAGAAGGTTACAGAGAAAACGGAAGAATCAGTTTCCGGGGAGGTTTGAAAATCGATGGTCGCGGAATTCCGTGGGACTCTACAGAGCCAGCCTGTGCCCTGCTGAAGCAGAGAAATATATTGATTGACCTTTTTAGGCCTCTTCCCATAACATAATTCTTCCAAATTTACCTGCAAGGCATAGAGATATTTTCTGTGTAACCTTGGAAAGATATTTTGGTCATTTCATTTTTGTTTCTCAATTATGTATACATTCATTTTGAACTTTGTTTTTCATAAAAATATTTGTTACCTGTATGTTCTGTTCTTGCTAGTACCAAAGTACTATTTACCAAAGACTTTTTCCAGGCCCTAATTACCATCTTTGATTGGTAATTAGAAAGAAATGCTTTGTGATCAATTATAATTTGAGGTTGTTGGCTTGGTTGAGAGATAAGCAGCAACTTACCTGTGGTGATAGTGTTGAGTTTGTAGGTGAATTGGTGTCTGGATGCATCCAGCACAGGGAGGATTTTAATGGGGTCAAGTGTTGCTTCACCTACTGTGGTCATTCCAAACGCAAAGGGGTGTGTAATTTAGCGCCCCTGCTTTAGCGTTGATGTGATAAGGTGAATGAAAGTTTTATGACTCCTTCCAGCTCAAGAGGTAAAGGTAAGATTTCACACAGTTCTGCTAACACTGGATTACTCTTAGTGCCATCCTATGATATTACTACTAGATGGCAATGTAATGGGTTAACGGTCTTTTCAGTGTAGACTCCATTTTCAAGAGGATTACCTTTCTTCTCTCCTCTGAAAGAGGCTTTTGTTTCGCCTATCCTGGGAAGTCCCTGTGCCTTTTGTGACCTCTTCTTTTACCTAAAATTGTTGATCTGTTCTCCTTGGAGTCTTCCTAGCTCTTCAATCCATTCTAAAGCCATGTCTTCTGTGAAGTCCATCACATCACCCCAAAGAAAAATTATTTGAATTCCTACAACTCTTCCATTCCAAACAACTTAGAAGGAATGCATAGTGTTAGTTTTGCTAGGTATGTGTACAGACTTCTCTCAGTCAGTGACAGATTCATAGATGGAAAAGCAGTGGTCATGTTCTTGGGATTTTGTGAGTTTTGTTTTTCCTCTATTCAAACCTTTCACAGTATATTGCAAATTGCATATCACAATGTTTGTTAATTCGAACCACTTCCTGTTAATCATGATCGCTCAGACTTGAGCAGCATTGCTGCCTAAATTTGTGTTTCAGACCTGTAGCTGAGAGCAGTACTTAGTGTTCTTTGGTTTCAGGTATTGCTGTCATGCCCGATATTGTTAATTACTTATCATATGACTATCAAACTAGAGAAAATGTAGCAGTTACTGTCAGAGAGCTTTCTTAGTTTACTCTTTGTCTTCAATGTCCTTCTAGGATGTTGGTATTATCAGATAAAGAGCATAATTGGGTTTACTATGTTTAAACAATTGTGCAAAAGACCTTAGTCTGCCTTGCTCAATTGACTGATATCCTGTGTTATCTGATCCAAATGTTCGAGATGATTCTTTAGACACTGGAGTCTAGGCTGGTCTCTGTAGTTCCATACTGTATACCTAAAATTGCCTAAGCGACTCACACATATTTATGTTGTTGTTTATATTTGACAGTCAGGAAGAGTGTCTGCACTGATTTATAAGGATCATCGCTTCTTTATTTTTTTTTTTTTTTTTGGTTTTTCGAGAAGGTTCTCTGTGATAATTAGCTTCTGAGCACTGTGAGTGTGAACCAGATCGCTGTCTGTGAGTGATGGATTAACGTGCGCACCAAACACGCTCTTTATATGAAAAAATACATAGAAGATGTGTGAGCTTTGCTTGCAACACACACACACACACACACACACACACACACACACACACACACACTGCCGAAATATACATAGATACTTTCACTGTTAGTTTTGACAAAACAAGAGTAGAATATTGATACCTTAGTCCTAAAATGATTTTAATATTATTTTAAAATATGAAGATGGATATTGTAGCAAGACAATACAAACTGTAACATGGTCAAGATAAAGTGAAGTCATAGCAAGGGATAGACATCCAAACACAATAAAAATAGACTCCCCCCCCCCCAAAAGCCAGGCTGATAATTGAGATATATGCTATGTCATCATATACTTCTACCAGGACTAGGCTTTAAAAATCACTCTAATTACACATGTGAAGATGTAAACTTACTCAGCCATATTTTCAGCCTCACTGATTTCTGGTGCCTAATAAATGAAGACCAACAGGTTGCCAGGGAGGGGCACAACCACTTAAGGAACTAAGAGATTGCTTCCATGACTCTTTAAAAAGAGGAAATCATGTAAGATCTAGGAATGTTTTTTAGTATTAATTATAAACCAGCAGGAGCTACTTTAAATCAGAAAACTTTAAGAGTCCTGTTTATGATAAATTTAGTGGATAACATGCAAATATCTTCCACATAGTATATGATACCTCTGAAGTTCTGTCAGATTTCACAGTGATGACATTTCCCAGATTCCAGGATGTGCTCCTGATTCAATATGAGCTTCATGTTTTATCCACATGCACAGGACTCTTCCTTTGCCTTCAGCTGACATTTAAAGTTTCCACTAGTTTGTCTTGTTGCTGTGTGTCTCTTTCAAAATTATTATTTTAATAGTGCAAACTTCTGAGCTGTTGGTGATAATTCAAAGCATGTACACAGTATGTAATGATCAAATCAGAACAATCAGCACTTCATCTCATTACATATTTTTTAAAAACTGCTTTGTTACATAAATATATAATATGTGTATGCACACACATATCTATGCGTACACACACAACCAGCTGAGTATGTTTTTGTTGTTAGTATATATAGCAGTAAAAGGAAAAAAGGTTATCAACTTGAGAGTAGGGAAGACATGGGAGAGATTGGAGGAAAGAAAGTAAGTGGGGAACTTATATAATTATATTTCAATTAAAAATATATAAGAAAAGAACCAGCCTTGTGTTGGCTACCACCAGATAACATGTACCAAAATGAAATTAAAAAAGTACTAAGTTCTAGTATTCTGCAGAACAGTGGGCTAATTTATTCACAACAGCTATCATACTTTTCTGCAAATACCTTCATGTAAAAAAATGAAGATGTGAGGTTAAAACTTTCAAAAAACACAAAAGACAACAGAGATTAATTAGATCATGAGTGATGCAGGAACAGGTTATCTTTAATTACACTGTATTCTACATAGACACACACATTATGTAGAAAACTCAGCTTGAGTTAGCTCACACTATAGATGTACAGAGTGCTATATGTTCTTGATCCAACATGCACCAAACTTTCCGCACTCGAAATAAATGACACTGCTGCTCTTCTAATCTGCTCTGTTTAACTTGAATCATTTTATCACTATATTTATAATTTTAGTGACTAATATTAAATCAATGACAATGTTATCCAGGACTTTCAATGGTTTGTTCATAGAGGACAAGCACACCTGATCGCTTGGGCAACTAAATCTATGGCTTTGCATTACTCATGTCACCAATTTATCCTTATAGGACATTTACAGATATGCACAGACCTATCTAGTAATACCATCTAGATGAAAAAGATAAAAGCACTAGATGCGAGTACAGACCACTGCCATGGTGACCATCCTGGAGACATACCATGAATTACAGACCAGTATTGGCAAATTACAAGCTTCCCTAATTGCCAGCTCTAGATGATCGATTAGTTAAGCTCACTATAGCTAGAATTTTTTTGATATATAGTTGTGATCTCCGCCGAATCATATTGTGTTGCATCCTAACTAAGAACTTATCTGGGTCAGAAACAGAACAGCCACTAGACAGTACATAGGAGGCCAGAAAAATGGTTTGTCTAATTAGTTTAGCTCACACCTAATTTTATTCAACATAGTACATTCAGCAAAGCATTGACTCAGAGACCATTTTTCCAGCAGAATCCATGAATCTCTGTGAGTTCAAAGCCACAGTGGAAACAGCCAGCATGGTGACTCACGCCTTTAATTCCAGGAAGTGATGGCAGAAAGCAAAAAGGTATATAAAGCTTGAAAACCAGGAACTAGAGCCTGGTTAAGCTTTTAGGCTTTTGAACAGCAGTTCAGCTGAGATCCATTTGGATGAGGACTCAGAGGCTTCCAGTCTGAGGAAACAGGATCAACTGAGAAGTTGGCAAGGTGAGGTTAGCTGTGGCCTGTTCTGTTTCTCTAATCTTCCAGCATTCACCCCAATATTTATCCTGGCTTCAGGTTTGTTTTTATTAATAAGTCCTTTTAAGATCCATGCTACCCTAAATATTTCTTTGCCCACATTGTCGAAATTACTATGTTAATTCTTGGCTTTTCTGCATTCATTCTATCTGAAGCTCTTTTTTATTTTACATACAAATTACCCTAAGCACATATTATTTGAGTATTTTCATGTTTTTTGTCTTTATTATAGTTCATTATGTCATGCTTATTCACTTGCTTTCATAGTATAGATTTGCTTCCTCTTTATCATTGTTTGGATCTCTTTATTTTTTCCCCAGAAGATATTCATGATCTTTCATTTGAGAGTCTTCTTTCTAAAGCTATGTGAACCATTCTTCAAGACAGTCTAACTCACCCACTCTGTCCTCATTATTTAAGTTGCTCTGTAGATAGTGAAAGTCTATTGTGTATTCTGACATCATTAAGGGCAACATTCTACTTGAACCATACTGCCTCCATCATTAATATCCTCTCAGGCATGACACTTAAGCAATTTTTGAAAAATTTATTTCATAATCTTTAGTTGTACAGGACCCTGAAAATGTGACACCAGTTTGCCTGCAATTTCATTGAGACAAAAATAGCTCATGATTTATTACCAAACTAAGCATAAAAGTATTCTTGTCATTAGAAAAGTGAATACAAATTCTGTAATGCAACTTTTAAATGAATCAGATATTCTTACACACAGGGATTTAAATCATCTTAATTAGAAGAATATGTTCAGGTAGTGGTGGCATACGCCTTTCATCTCAGCACTTGGGAGGCAGAGCTAGGTGGATCTCTGTGAGTTTGAGGCCAGCCTGGTCTATAGAACATGATCTAGGATAGACATCAAAACAAACTACACAGAGAAACACTGTCTCAAAAAAAAGTGTATGTATATGTACTATATTAATGTCTTATAGGAAAATCACAAAATAAAACATTTTCAAAAAGCATAAATGTGGGCTGGAAAGATGTCTCAGGGTCAAGAGCACTGGTTACTTTCCAGAGCACCCAGGTTTAATTCCCAGCACCTACATGGCAGCTCATAATCGTCTGTAACTCCAGTTCCAGGGGATCTGACCTCACACAGACACACATGAGGGTGAGACATTAATGCACATCAAACAAAAATAAGTCTTAAAAAATAAATTATTAATTTATTTTTAAAAAGCAGAAGGGCAAGCATTAAGGGTGTAGCTGTTCTTCCTCCACCTTATTTTTTACTTTTATTGATTCTTTGTGGATTTCACATCATACATTCCGATCCCACTTATCTCCCTGTCCCTTGCAACCTGCCCCCAGAACAAAACCAATTTTAAAAGAAAAACCAAAAACCAGCAAAAACACACAAAAAAGAATCTTTTTGTGAAAGCTGTAGTATGTCCCAGTGAGTCACACAGTTTACTCTTTAGTTCATACATTTTTACTTGTAAGTGCTCATTGCTATGAACCATTGTTCTGGTCAAGGCCTCTGGTCTCTGCCACACCACTGATAATGGGCTCTCACTGGGGCTCCTCTGGGGTATCCTGTTGTTGTCCTGTGTCATGGAGATCCTACTGTTTTGGATCTGTAGGTTCATCCCTTTCGCATGCTCCAACAGGTCATAGATTCAGTGAATGTTGGGTTGGGCCACCTCATAGCCCTGGTCTGGGCCTGGGTGGGAGCTGGGTTGTTAAGCTTGCTAGCGTTCCCTCACTGTCACTTCCGGTTGAGCTATCCGGAGCTGCCTGGGTCAGCTCACCCAGTGCAGCCTATATCAAAATGCAGAGCCAGTGCTCCTGCTCTCAGGCCTGCAGACCCAGGCCCACCTCACCCATGTCGCCGGGGCCAGCTCTGTTTTGCCCAGGCAAGATGCAGGACCCTCTTTCCTGATTACTTTAAGGCACAAACAAGCCTCCCCATTTAATACACCGAACAAATTCATAAACCATGATTCACTTTGTCTCAAAACTACACTCTTAGTCTTTGAGGAAAGATGTGATTTACCACATAGAACAATGGAGGACATTATTTTATTTAACTAATAGTTACAAATGGCATTTGTTATTTTTTAACATGTAGTGTGCATATACAGTGGGAATTATAAAATCTGAAATATTTGCAATAATGGTAAACTTCTATCAGAGCAAACCTTTTATGGCGTATGTGTTTTAGGGTGGTTAGAGGGTAACTTGTTTCTTTGGAAACTCCAGGCTGTAGAGTATTTGTGCCATGAGGTACATTGTAGTCATGCAGGAAATGCCTGGATGTTTTGTCTCTTCAAACAGGGCTTGGATGCTTTTTGTGCCACTTTGAAGGTATCAAAACTCAAATGCTTATATCTCGGATTTACTCCCTACATCATTTAAAGTAAATTATTTGCTCCAAATAGAGATTTGTCATTATATGTGACTGTTTTAATATTTTATTAATTATGTAGCTTGATTCCATTTGTTATTATATTTGAAACATTCTAATACATGCATTGGATAAAATTATTATAACAATTAATAATCACTCTCACAGCTTTTTTTTTTTTTTTTTTTTTTTTTTTTAGCTCCTTAACCCAATGGGATATAAAAATGAAGCAATAAGACACAAAGAAACATTTTTTAATGGGGAAAGAATAAACTGTAGAGGCTATCTATATAAATGTATTTGAATATAAAATGATATATTATTTTTCCAATTTTCCATGATTCATTTAGTTCTCAATCAATATATATAAACATTGTATGGTCTCACTGACATGGTCTCATGGTGAGTCTGTGTCTGGTCTAGGACTCACGTATTTAGAAATTGACCCAGAGTTGGCCTAGAACTCAAGAGATCAGATTAAAGGTGTGTGCCACCAAGCCCAAATCTTAGTGTCTGTCTTAATAGGAGATAGCTGGGTTCCCTGCTGTCACTGAATTCAGTTGGCTGTGACATGTTTCATTGGAAAAGTCTGTAAAGATAATTTGATCCAACACAGTTAAGTTGAAACAGAAGGAATATTGTAAAATGTGTACAGATACTTGTGAATATTCTTTATTGTTGTTGCACCCAGAGTTGAGAAATGGTTGTTTCTTAAAGATTAGTTGACAAAATCCTAGGAATGGACTATCTGTTCTTGGCTGACTTTAATTCCAGTAGTGTATCTAACACACCATGTGTGTCTGCCATACGCCCAAGTTTCTAACACCTCCCATTGCTCATTGTTACAGTGAATCAGGCAGCCACTTCAAATGTTGACACTTCTTATTATGAAAGCCATCTAACTGATTGCACCATCAATCCAACCAGGAAAGAGTTTTATGGTCTGACAAGCTATTAAGCTGACAGAAGCAGATACAACTTCCCAAAAATTCTAATTTTAGCACAAAAGATCAGATTTATCATTGGCAACAATCACTGTCCATTATTTTCTTTGAAGTGGCATGCTTAATTTGTTTTATGTTGAAGAAAATTTCTGCCAAATGCACACATCTGAGTAGCCCTAGTTTATCTGTCAGTTATTCTGCAGATTTAAAACAGGTACTCCATATGAAAAAGTAGTGTGCTCAGCTTGTAATACCCAAAATTGCAATTACCTTTTTCAAGACAACCATCACACTTTCTTATGCTGCAGAATTGACTTATGTGCAGTTCTGTTTTTGTGTGCAGCATATTAAAAAGCTGTGCCTTTTAACCAGATTTTTGCCATTAATTAAAGATTGTATTTAGTTAAAGCCAACTTCTCATTTATGTTCTCCTTCTCCATTACCTATCTCTTTTTGCTCTGAAGATTGAATCTAGGGCCTCTTGTATTCTAGGCTAGCTGCTCTACCACTGAGATACATCCTTAGTCCCAAAGACATTCTTACATTTTTATTTATTTTTAGTCTGTATGTATTTGTAGTATGTGTATGCGTGTGGGCATGAATGCCAAAGTTTGAGTATAGAGGTAAGAGGAAAACTTGTCACAGTTAGTTTTCTACTTCCACTGTGTGTGTACTATCTAACTCAAGCTGTCAGGTTTGGGAGTAGGTGACGGAACCAACTTGATACCTCTCCAGGCCCATCCAAAGACATTCTTCCCTCTGCTGCTCACCAGTGAAGAATATACAATTTTATTCCTTATTAAATTGTTGGTTGTGTCCACTAAAAATATAAAATTTCTAATACTAAGCTAAGTAAAATAATATTTTAAAATTTTGTAACGTGTGTGTGCATGGACAGTATAATTTGTACATAGGACAATCCCAGAAGTTCTACCCTATTGATCAAGCTACAACTGGACTATTTCAAATAATCAAATTTAAGAAAGCAAGAAGAGCTAGCAGAGTTTGCTCGGGTGTCTAAAAATTTGTTTCTGTCCATGCAACAAAGGCTCTCACCTATGATCATACGTTTTACAAAGTTTGGTTATTTGACAGTGTGATTAGTCCAAAATTGAAAATTTTGTTTCTTGTTAGGAAGTTCTGAAGCACAATTTTAAATTGAAGCAAAGAAAACAACTAAGTTCTAATTAGTAGTACAATAGTTAAATCATTTTTTTAAAGATGAAGTATTGTAGGGAATATCTGAAAAGGACTACTTTGAACCAACACACTTACAAAATAATAAGGCTTAAAGCATAATATTTAGAATTTGTTGAATATTTTATATGAAAATTTAAATTATATTTAAATTTTTCTGTGTCAGGTTTAGTTGATTTTTTTGTTACTTTTTTTTAAGAAAACACAAAACTTCAGGAGAGTTGGGCTTGTCTTTATTATATTCCTTCACCAGTATTGTCAATAGATGATAACAATAATATCATGGCTTTACATTCTCTGACATTAAAAAAATGAAATGCAAGTTCTTTTGCTATATATCATAATGTAATTTTTCATAATTAGGAATATAAAAAACTAAAACTGAACAATTTGCAAGTAACCTTTTCAATCATTTTGAAATAGTGTGGTGCATATATGACATTTGGCGCTGTGTCGTATATGACCTCAGTGTTGCCTCTAATGAGTCATGTAGTTACTGAGATTAAGATACTGTAGACACAGAGAGACATTCTTATGTCCTGGTTATATTCTCCCAGTGAGTAGCAAGTAATCCCAAGAACTCTGTGGCCTATATCGAAGAACATTTATAGGATTTGGCTTAACAAGGCTGGATTCTGTGCTTTTTGCTGGTGTCTACTTGGAATGACTGACTGTGGACTCTGAAGCGTTTATTTAATTATTCTTTATCAATTAAAAACTTGGGAATAAGATATCAGGGTAAGAACCTGAAAGATCAGAGAAGTGGCAGGTAAGTGACCGGTGACCTCCTGTCTCTTTTGTTCCTCCATCCAAAAGGGCCAAGACCCTCTCTAAGCACTAACCTACTACTTCCTGTCTATCTGTCCTTAGTCCTCCAAAACCTCAATAGTTAATTTTGGTCAGTTAGTAGCTAGCTCTGCTCTCTGATTCAAATCAAACTTTACTGTCAGAATGCAATCAAAATATCATACAACATTTACCCCTTTTTGTCTAATTAAAAAGAGGAGGTTTTTAACTCTAACATAGTAAAACTATATACAATAAGAACAATTATCAGGTAAGAATTACATTCACAATGTCCAGTCCATTTGCATTTTTGCAAATTCAGAGAAAATACTCCATTATTTATCCTAATTTCATGAGTACAAAGTGTTGTACCTAATTCACTCTGTATCCTAACTTGTATTACCAACTCAAAACTGTCCTTTTATGCCTCTCAATACACTTTATATCTCTTTAGTGAGTTTCTTTTCTGAATTTGATAACAAGGAATACTATAACTTTATAGTCTTTAACTCCATCAGAGACCCAAGAAGAATATAATACTACCTGGGTAAACAGGAAGTGCAGAGCAAACAACTTCCAGAACTATAGAAATGAGAGAAATAGCTCTCTGCTGGACAGTCACCTAAGGTTCTTCTGGAATGTTGGGAAATCCATCTTCAGCCTACAGGCCTAGAATATCTGACAGACTTTTCTGTGAAGCAGGAATTTTGAAGGAGTGCCCTTGCCTTGTCTTGGCAAAGTTTGGCAGTCGCTTTCCTTGTGTTCTGCTTGTCCAGTTTGAACAGTACACTGTTAGCAGTCAAGGCAAGGGCAGTTTGCCTCAAAGAAAGCAAATTCCATATGTAGGTTCTTTGATGCCCATCGTCTTCTCTGAAGTGCTGCCAGGAGCAGACACTTATTATCATGAAAAGCCTTATGTTATTAAAACATCTTAAATACCATATTCTGTAGATCTCTGAATGTTTATCTATCTAAAATATATCTCTGTTTGACTTTGAAAACATACATAACCTGACTACAAGTTTGATTATAATAGGTGACTAACTGCTAACCTGCATTTCTTTGTTATCCTAAGTAGTTTGTAATAATAACTTTCAAGGACTAGGAATTTACATTACATTGTTCAATGAGCTGCCTAGGTACCTTAAACAAGAGTAGAAACATATATACAGTATGTTCTAACAAAAATAACCTTAAATTTGTATCAATACACAAAAATACCTTAAGTAAGTATAGAAACATATATAAAGTATAACAAAAATAACTTTAATTTGTATCAATATGCAAAAATCCATACCAGTGTAAAATATTTAAGACTAGTAGTTGCTGTTTTAGTTTAAAAGTAGATTAAAAAAATCTACCCTTTTATCCTATCACTTCTATATCCCCCTTTTTCTTTTCAGAATGAAATCCCTGAATCTAATCTCCTTTGTTCAGCTTTTTTTTCCTGACCATTACCAATAACATCTTGTAACCAGCCCCGCTAAACTATGACAAATATCCATAACCCACTGAATGACCAAAACCCACCTCCCCCACATCTTGAGAATGTGTGTGCCGTGTTTTCTAGATGGCTGCCTGCTGTTTGGGTGCTGATAGCATCTCTAGGGGACCCTGAAAAAATGAGATAATGTTCAAGACCTGGGAGAGCGTCTGTATCATTTGTTGCCAGTCTCCGTGCAGTGCAAAGTGCTGGGCTTATCTGAAGTCCTGCTGGAGCACTGCATGAGGCTGGACTATCCCCGCTAGCCACCTTAAAATTATCCTGAGCAGTTTGTAGTCCAAAGTTGATATTTGGGTGGTGGTTGTCAGCTTAGTGGCATTACCACAATCCAGGGAGAATCATAGTTGTGGGGCCCCCATCATTCTTTTGAAGACTTCAAGTTTGCTGTTAGCAATGATCATGGTTTACTGTAGAAAACTAAAAATTTTAAATGCATCATGCAACAGTTCTCAGAAAGGTTAAAGGACCACAATTTGTTAAGTACACCCAGAGTACACAAACATAATTCCTAGTTACCTGATCCAGACTCGAGCCCGAAATCATGTACAAGAAGCTAGATTACACCTTGTTCTAAAATTAGTGTTCCATATGACCATTAATATAACAACAGAAAGTTTAAATATATATATATATATATATATATGTGTGTGTGTGTGTGTGTGTGTGTGTGTGTATTAATCTTATAAACTTTGAAATAATATTTATATCTTAAGAAAAGTTTTAAAGAGTCAAAATAAAACCAAAGGATTATGAGATTAGTGGCAATAGAATAGTTCCTTAGTTTTGGTTTTTCTTCTGCTCTACACCAGGTAGCTCTTCTGACATGAGACAGAGATTTTGTTTTGGGGAATGCTATGGCTGTGGCAGCTCTGCTGCATTCCGCGTCCTTCTCCTGGCACTAATAGTCTAGCCTGGGCTTTGCTTTCTCATGACAATGGCAGAAGGCTACTTGGGGGTCTAGCATTGCACCTGTCACTTGGTCCCTCCTAATTTTCCTATGGGGCAAAGATTGTCACAAAGGGTATTTGAATCAAACTCATGTTTACAGGAAGAACTCAAAATTCACTTAACAAAGATGACTCTATAGATGATAAATAACTAGGAACACAAATACAATGATTATGCCAAATGCTGTCACCTGATTTCCTACAATACTGTCTTGCTAGAGTGGTTCAAGGGCATAATAATGCTGTAGGGAAATGCAGCCTTATTGGCTCCTGCAAAAGGTTTTATTGTCTCCTTCAGAGACTTTCGGGGGGAGAATCATGTATCTGCATTTACATTCTAGTTCCTACCTACTGCAAGAACAAAGGAAAATAGACTCAGCAGACAGTACCAACTTCCATTTGCCTCTGTGCAGCTGCAGTGATCACATGCTGCCATCCTTGATGCCTGTGTTCAGAGAATTAGGGGAAAATCATAGTCTGTCAAATGCAATTTGTCATCTTTATCTTATTGCTTCTGATTGCTCTGTCCAAATTCACATTCACAAGCAATAGATGGCATCATCTATTGTTGTTCTTAGATGATATGTGAAAATAGGCTCAATCTATTCATGTTATGCTCACAACTTATTATGCATTTTACATTGAATGAGACAGTATGTGAATGTAGAATACAAACACCACCATTTCTTGCTGTGTTGTTACTTATCCATCTATTACTACTTCTGTATCTATGACTGCAATGGTAAGGACATTGTATGGGACTTAAACATGTAAGTATCAAATAAGAATAGCATATTTTCTCATGTTTCAGGCAAATTCTTTGTGCTTGGGCTTGACTTTTGTGTGTTATTCCATAGAAAGCTCTTACAGTTACTATTCATAAAGTCTACCGATAAAAGAATGCATGACGGTGATCATGGTTTTAATGGTGATTTGATATTTTAATATAATGATTTTGTCTTCCGTTTTGTAAAAACAAATATGTCACCCAGTCCTTTTGGCAAATTCTCTGCTAGAATACAAATGTTATGCATGTATTGCATGTGTGTGTGTATTTGTGTCTGTATGTAATTTCTGATGCTACTGATGCTACTCCTATGTATTTGTTCTTAAAAAAGATAACTGATTTTACTTAAGCAAATATAACCTGGAAGGCAGGCAAAGTATTTTACATTGTATTTTTACATTATATTACTGATATTATCTCATTGTTAATACATGCTTTAGAGGCTCAAATGATACAGTTATGGCTGTGTATGTGTACACAGTTGGAAAATTTGCCAAGAACATCTAGTAAGCCAAACTGTTGCAAGGAAATCTGTTCCTTTCCTACTCCAACCTGAGTGGGAGGGGACAGTGACAGGAAGTTGTGGTATTAGGTGTGGGAAAGAATGTGCTGTTCTCCAGTATATTCCCGGATGTTGCTGTGGGGGAGGGGCTCCAGGTTACTAAGTCAGGAAAAGCTTTAGTGATAATTGTCTTTGAGGGCAGTTTTGTGTGAGTCCATGGAGGTTTTTGTTTTGTTTTGTTTTTACAGGTTTTAGTAAGTTTCCTCATCAACCTTATCTGTCTGCTGGGCTTCTTCATCTGATCTGTACTGTGTTTGTAAAGTTTAGCTTTTTTTTTTTTTTTTTTTTTTTTTTTTTTTGGTTTTTCGAGACAGTGTTTCTCTGTGTAGCTTTGTGCCTTTCCTGGAACTGGCTTTGTAGACCAGGCTGGCCTCGAACTCACAGAGATCCACCTGCCTCTGTCTTCCAAGTGCTGGGATTACAAGCGTGCACCACCACCGCCCGGCTGTAAAGTTTAGCTTTTAAAAGGTTCTAATCATGATGTTTCATTTCCTTTTATATCACCTTCTGAATCATCCTTCTCTTTTTTAGTCCCCATCAAAGAAAAAATATACCCCATACAAAATATACTGCATAGACATCTTTGCAAAGTTCATCCTTTACTGGTTCTCAACAAAATAATTCTGTATTAGCAGTTCAGTTTATGGCAGAAAGATTTTGTTTGTAGAGAATTTAAAAGTACAGAAAAAAAATCACAAATCCACAAATACTAAACATCACTTCAATTACAGTACTTAACTCTTGACAATCAGCAATGATTTGGATTAGTTCTTTGATAATTTTTCCATTCTTTCCTTCCTTTTTAAAGTCATATTTTCCCCAAAGTTTTGCTGTAAAAAATGTTTGGACATACTAAAAAAATTGGAAAAAATAATGAACATCTGTTTACCTGAGTTCTCCCGTTAATATTCCCGTGTTTGCTTCTTTGTGTATCTGCAGTCCATCACATCTGTATCCACCCATGAATCAGTAATCCATTCTTATTCTCCAAAGTAAACTACAAACTTAGTATACATAATTATAGTAGTCATAAGTTTCAGTTGAAAAAAACCCGGTGGAGGAAGGATACAGCTATGTGACATCTCAGGCTTTCCTAGACAGTCTGTCTCCATAATGCACTCCAGCAGTTAGAGTTTGCCCTCATTTTATTTTGGAAATTTGCCTGCAGAGGATATATCTGGGGCTTGGAATTTTCAAAACTAGGTGATGGAATATAGGTCATTCTTGCAGAGACAGGCTGAATCCTTGAGTAGGAAGTAGAAAAGGCTGCTTTTCACTGGTTACCCTGCCTTTAAGTGGTGACTAATGAGAGGCAGGCAGGTAGGACAGAAGACTGGTATTTTATGAGCTGCTAACATGGACACTTCAGACTTTTTCCTCTTGATTTCATTTCTCTGATATGTTTTACCTGTTTCACTACTTGTTTTTTCATTTACTTTTCATTCCTGTAATAAATATATTTCCCTCTCTTTTTCTTTTTAAGCATATGCTATTCACTTGGGATATATGGATTCACTTCCCAACGCTGTTGATTCCCTGAAATTCTTTTTTTAAGATTTATTTATTTTTATATGCATTGGTGTTTTGCTTGCATATATGTCTGTGTGAGGGTGTCAGAGCCTCTAGAACTGGAGTTATAGACAGCTGTGAGCTGCCATGTGGGTGCTGGGAATTGAACCCTGGTACTTTGGAAGAGCAGCCATTGCTCTTAACTGCTAAGCCAGCCCTCCCCGCTAAATAAAATGTACAACGTTTCATGATACACATATGCAGGAGGTGTTGCATAATTCTTTAGCAATTTGAGGAGTATCTGACCCAACTAATGGAGAGAACAACTTTTTTTTTTAATCCAAAGTTTTATACAGGTCATATTAGACACACAAGGATTCTATAGAGTAGATTCTGTGCTTAGAGAAATAGTTTGCTCTCAGTCATTTTACAAGCAGCAAACATTAGGGACTGGTGAGGGAAAATACAGGGAAGTGGAACGATCCCTATGTTTGATTATTTTGTGAGCACATTCTTTAATATGAACGCTAAAATGGGATGACCTCCAGAGCTTATGCTAATACCACTTTGATAGGAAGCAGTGCCACTGAAAATATTATTTCAATGCACTCTTCTTACTCTTTCAACCACCTACTGTCTATTAGGGATTTGGGGGATTATAATGTTCAAGTCACAGCTCAATTTGGTGCCACCATTTTCTTCTTTCCTTCCAGTGTCTGGTAGTGAACGTAACCCTTTATTTGTGTTCCCTGCTTGCTTTTCTAGTCTGAATTATTCTCAGGCTGCATTCCAGACTGCAGACCAAATAGAGATAAAGCTTTTGATGATTAACAAAGTAGACACAGATGGTGTAGGATATAGCAGTTGCTTTCAAAAGTGATTTATACAGTTCTACTTCTTTTACTGTTTCTAATGTCATGTTTACCTGAACTAATTCTTCCTCTTATTATTCATTCCCTATAAATACAGGCTTATTTGTAAGTACTCAAAAATATCCCACATAGAAAAGGTTACAACAGCATGCTGATTTGCTTAAAGGAAGAAATGTCTTATGATTGGGAGGTTGGCTTAAAGAAAAAAAGTGGATTATAGAACATTGTAGAGAGCTATTTTAAGGAAGAATTTTTTTTCTTCATGGAGAAAAATTGGCTGCCTTTTGAAAAATCAAGGAAAACAGAAGGCTACTTTACTGTGGGTGCCAGAGCCCAAGTGGAGATTTTGAGGTTGTTTGCAGAGGATATATGTAGAGTTTGGGCTATGAAAAAGCTTCATTGAATTCATTTTTGGACTACCTGGATAGGAAGGGAGTCTTTGCATCTTGTTACCTACCATGCTTTCTTCATCAGGGTTTTCTCTTTTCTTTTTCTTTTTTTCTTTTGTCCTAAGGACAAATTTTATGCATTTAATATATTCATTCTTTTGTCTATTTCAGTATTGTGACCAGTATGTAAAAACTATGTGATACTGCATAATTATGTTTGCCATGATGCATTGCTTTAAAAATCAGCTCCTTTCTGGAAGACACGGGTCATATTCATGTAACAAGATTTTTAATGAATTTATCATGCACTTGTGCTGTGCACATCTGCCATTTCAATGATTTCTGGTGGTCTTCATATTCAAAGTTTCTTTTTTCAATTGTGTAAAACTAAGTAGTAGCACTTACGGGCATTTCATTAATGAGTATCCAATAGTGGTGTCCTCTGTCAAGCCACCTGATTGATTTCAATTCCAATCATGCCCTTTTCTTTTCTTTCCCTGTTTTCTTTTTCTGGCTTTTTATCAGTGGCTTGCAAGAAAGGTACTTAGGGCCCATTCAGTATTTCAGATTTGCAAAATTAGTTCCTGTTGAGTCCTAATGGCCAGGAAAGTATTAACTTGCTCTGAGTCACTGGAGGAAATCATAAAAGGGAAAAAGCTATTTATCATGTTCCTTATATGCAAGATTGTAACCATGGGGATTAAAATCCAAGATCTATATTTAGAAAGTCATTTTGGTCTATATACTAATTTGCTGGAGTAGAAAATATAAATATTCCTCAGCATATCATTGAAAGTGTTTTCAATACTAAAACCATTCAATCCTTAATTTCGTTGCCTAATTCATAATTTGCATTGAGTTTGGCTTATTTAAAATAATAGCACTGAAATACTCATATGGAAGGTTGGGTACTATCTTAGTCTTCTATAATTGTAATAAAACATGATACAAAAGCAATTTTAGGAGGAAAGTATTTATTTCATTTTATAGCTTGTCATCTATCATCCAGGGAAGCCAGGCTAGGAATCTGGAGGCAAGGCCTGAAGCAGAAGCAATAGAAGAGTGATACTTACTGACTTTCTCCTCATGGTTTGTTCAGCCCACATTCTTATACCATTCAGGACCATGGGCCCAGGTGTGGCACCATCCCTAGTAAACTGGGCCCAAAATATCAATCATTAATCGAGAAGATGTTTCCATAGGCTTACAAATAAACCTGTCTAGTAGGGGAATTTTCTCAGCTGATGTTCCCTCTTTTGAAATGACTCTACTATGTGTCAAGTTAATAAAAAATGATAATAATCAGGATAAGTGACCCCCTCTGTCAACTTGCAAATACATTATTGCTAAGTCATAACCTTTCTTTTTTTGTTTATTCTCAAGATCTCATATTAATATTAAAATACTATCACAATATAAAACATTCCAACTCCTAAAGGTCCCACAGTCTTCAAAAGTTCAGTGTCTTTACATTACCCAAGGCCTCTTTAAAATATCCAAAGTGTTTCTAAAACTCCAAAGTCTCTCTAAACCTCTGAAGTTTCTTAACAGAAATAAACACTTTTTTTTGGTTTTTTCGAGACAGGGTTTCTCTGTGTAGCTTTGCACCTTTTCCTGGAACTCACTTGGTAGTCCAGGCTGGCCTCGAACTCACAGAGATCTGCCTGGCTCTGCCTCCCGAGTGCTGGGATTAAAGGCGTGCGCCACCACCGCCCAGCGAAATAAACACTTTCTTATTCCAAGAGGGAAGAAAAGCAAAACCCAATTTTAACAGTATGAAAAGTTCAGTGCTTGAAACCTGAGTTTACTAATCAGAGGTGTCTGGGCTTCAAAAGGCTCCATTTCTCCAGCTCTGCCTTCTACAACCCAGAAAGCCTGTCTGCAGGCTCAGGCTAGCTCTCTTCCACACCTTCCAGCTACATCTGCTTTAGTAGTCATGTTGGGGCTTCACTGCCAGTGGGCTGTGCTCTCACTAGTGGCTTTTCCTGGCTTCTCACAGTGCCAGGCTTCAGCTTCTCTCCACGACCATTTCACACCTTCAAAACCAGTCCCACCTGGGAGAATCTTGCACATTACCAGGTTTGGCTGCCAGCACAGTTACAGTTGTGTGCTGATCCCTAGGAAACAATTCCCAGTAAATTTTGCCTTCATGATGTAGGTCCTTTCTTAATCACAGCTAATTTCTCAGCCTCATCAGACCAGGATCAATTATCTCAGTAAAGACAAGGTTTTATTTTAGCAGTTCTCTTCTTAATCACACCCTATTCTTCAGCATCAGCTGACCAGAGCCACAGATTCTTAAGTCAAAATACTGAACAGCCCTGATAGTCCTTAAGGAAACCTCAAACTACCCTCAGAAACTTCTCAAGCCAGCCCTCCATTGTCTGCACTGCTATCAACATTAGCTTCGAAGTTCCCACAATGTCCTGATCATTCAAAGGCTTTTCCAACCCAAAGTTCAAGTGCCACCACAGTCATACCAAAAATACATGGCCAGGTCTGTCACAATACCCTACTGCTGCTATCTATCTCTGTCTCCCTGTTTATTTTGCTAACCAAAAGCAACTTGAGATGGAAAGGGATTGTTTCATCTTAAATCAAATTATATTTTACCCTCCAAAATTCTAAAAAGTAAATCTTCTTTTTCAACTTGTTCATAACTTTTAGTCTAGTAGTTTGAGCATTAATATTAGCTCAATGAAACGTGAACTTCAGAATTACTTATTCTGAATCACATGACCATCACTCTTTTATGAGTGAAGTTTTATTTTACTCATTCATAAAATATGATCAACATAGTTGTGGTACAAGTTAGTCCAACAGATGCAAGACATCTAACACAAGGATAGACTGAATATATAATGGGTCAGTTTGTTGTAGACATTGTGTATGCCCTTATTGTTATTTATCACTGATACTGGTATGGCGACAAAACTATGTGTCCATAGGCTATTTTCATATTTTCAGCAAGCATGTTTAAAAACTGTTTCTTTCTTGTGAAAAAGTAGGAGCTATATGCCAGAGAAAGGAGTAGAAAGAGAATCTTCCAAGTACAAAGAAGATCAGAGGAGGAGTATACACACATTTTGGCATGCCAAACACAAACTTTAGTGGAACCAGATGAAAATTGTTTGGTTCTTTCTCATCCATATAAGTAACATTTCCAGTTATAATTTGAGCTTCATAGGCTAGAGACCATTGTGCATCTGTTTACTGCCACTTTGTGGGGTATAGCATATGGCTGATACTAAAAAAAGAAAAATACCTTTAATAAAAGAATGAATACCTAAGGGCAAAATTTTTAAATGAGGTTGTTCATAGAATATTAATTCTACAATATGGAATAAAACTCTTACACATCATTCTATGGCTTATTTTGTATTTAATGTTAGCATTGCTTAGGTCCTCAGCCACCAGAACTTACAGAGAAGGAACATCCTCAGTGAAAATTACTCTCAAGCGATCTGTTCACATGCACAAGTGTGAGAGCAGATCACGCACCAAGCCAGTTAGGAGAGTTCCTGGTTATGACATCATCAGCTTTCACCTCCACACTCTTTTGTCACTCTGGAATCCAAGAACAGTGCCTCTCTATCACTGTCCCCATTGCTGCCCATCTCCAAACTGGTTCCATTTTTCTTCATTGTGTTTTTCACATCTTGTGTTTGCTACATTCTTGTTTTCACTCAGTCACAGGGCAATAAGGTCCTTGGGAGTGAGACCTTCTTTGTTTGCTTTTCTGCTCTCCTCCCAGAGCTGTGAGTAGTGTCTGGCATGAATATATATGGAAACAATTAATGGACTCCAAGATAATAGATAAACAACCTACTGAATAGCAATATCTCACAGCAAGCTTCATTTGATCAGTTCTCAAAGTTTCCTCTAGTCAGTCTTTGACCAAGAATCAGCATTCATATTTCAAGTTGAAATTGAAGCCCCACAGTATTCTTTACATCATAATTTCCATATTCATATTTTCAATATAAACTTAGACTGTATCTTAAGCTGTCTTGGTTATTATTGTTATTATTTGCAGACTGTGACTTGTACATTTCCATCCAAGAAAATTCTTCATGAATAAAGAACCACACATGTGGCCAGGAAAAACCTCCCCATCAGAAAACTCTAATGAATATTACATTCTATTACAACTGTATGTGCATTTAGGGTATATAAAGTCAATTCTTATGTGTCACACATTTGTATATCCTGTGACTCAAAGTAAAATGTGTCTAAGTAGTATCTGGAACATGAGACACCAGTCAGTCCCAGCTCACACTTCAAGCACATGCTTGGTCAAGCTGTTCTCTGTCTCTGTTTCTGTCTCTCTCTCCCCTCTCTGATTTTCTTGGATTCATGAATTTTCATGTACATACCAGGAATCAGTCAGTTTATACCTTTAGACTATAAAATACATCTGTCGTTTCCTCCTCCTCCCAGTATCTCTTACAGTTGCTTTTTTTCTCTATCCCACTGATCTACCAAACTGTTATTTTTGCCAGATGAGTCAGAACATTAATTTTTTTCTTGTGTGTGTGCCAAGGTAAGTCAGTGTCAGTCTGACAAGGAAAAGGTGTGGATATACAGGTACACCAGCACCTGCCAATGCAGAACTCACCACATTCCTGAACTGTACTGTACTCATAAGACACAATTTATTTCAGAAACAGTTAACATACACACTTCCACAATGAAGGCAACTGAAGAATTCAGTGATCTTAAAAGGAGGAATAGAAAGTTGATTTTCTAAATATACCTTTGCAGATGTGCTCCTTATCAACTATTACATTATTCTTTACATTTCCATTTGTCTCATAATTTATAGCAATATTACACAGCTGTGAGTTAGCTAAAATTTATACTTATATGTTTTTCCTGTTATACATGGTATGACTTTGTTATTTAAGGACACTTTCTACAGGTATACACACACACACACACACACACACACACACACACACACACACACATGCACGCACGCATGCACGCACATGCACACGCACATGTACACACATATGTATAATGCATAAGCATATTCCCCCATAACTAGCTACCCTTCCATTCTCAACCCTACCATTAGTACCCTTTCATGCTCAAGACAATTTGCTTCTACTTTCATATCTTACATACCATATATGACTTATATATCACTGTGAAATCTAGGGATCAAAAATGAGAGAAAGCATATGAGACTACCTTAATTGATTTAATATCATCATCTGCTGTTGTACCTATTTTCCTGAAAATAACATCATTTCATTCTTCTTTTGTCTAAAAAAAAATTTCCATTGTGTATGCATGGAACATTTTTAACCCAACATAGGTTGATTCTATAACAGATTTATTGTGGCAATAAATACTTTTGTGTCAGTTCTCTGTGACATATTGCCTTGGAGTTCTTTGTAAGTACAGAGGAGTAGGACTGGGCCGTATGACACACCTACTTTTGGTTACTTTGCAAAGCCTCTATATTGATTTCCACAGTCTCTAGATTAGTCCTATATCTGTTTTTGTGCTAGTACCATTTTGATTTTATTTCTATGTTTCTATAATATGGTAAAACATCCAGCATTATTCTTTTTGTTCAGGATTGCTGTAGCTATCTGGTTGTTCTGTACTTCCATATGAATTTTAGGATTGGTTTTCTATTTCTGTGAAGAACAGTATTAAAATTTGATGGAAATTGCTTTGACTCTTACAGTTGCTTTGACAGTGTGGCTGTGTTCACACCATTAGTTCCTCCAGTGGTTAGGTGTGAGAGAACTTCCATCCTTCCACACCACCTTCACTTTTTTTTTTAAAGTGGTTTAAAGTTTCCTTGTAGCAGTCCTTTACTTCCTTGCATGGATTGGTTGATTAATTAATTGACTTTGAGGCAGTAGTGACTGAATTGTTTTCTTAGTTTAGGTTTTCAGCATGATTATTATGGTCAACAGAAAAACTATCAATTCTTTTTCATGTCAATTTTTTTGTCCTGTCGCTTTATTGATAGTGTTAATCAGGTCTATCTAAGAGTACCTAATGGAATCTTTGGGGTTTCTTCAGTAGAATCGTATCTACAAGTAAAGATGCTTTGATTTCTGATTTCACATTTTGAATCTGATTTCCTATTCTGGATAATATACAATATTTTCATCTATACAGTTGTATTGTGACTGACTCATCACTCATCACTGAAAATAATTGTTTTCCTACAATGTACTCCGATTACAGTTCCTCCTCCTGCAACTCATCTGAAATCCTCCCCATATCTCCTCCCATCCAGACCCATATCCTTTTGGTCTCTCATTTGAAAACAAACATTGTGTCCCGATTATTTCTTTCTATTGTCTTCTTGCTCCATTACAGGAAATAAACATGGAGGGGGGAAACACCCTTGCCTTGTACCTAATTTTGGTGAACATACTTTGACTTTTTCTTCATTTAGTGTAATGTTGGCTGTAGGTTGGTTATATACAGCTTTTATTATGTTCCGGTTTTTTCCTTCTGTTCCTACTCGCTTAAGGATTTTGCCTCTAATGGATACTGGATTTTGTCATGGACCTCTTTTGCATTTATTGAGATAATTACATGATTTGTCCATGTATGGGATGCATTGCATTTGTTGATTGTAATGTGTTGAATTACCCCTGGATCTCTGGAATGATGACAGTGAGTTATCCTTTTGGTATATTTTTTAAATCAGTTTGCAAATATTTTATTGAGATTGTTACATCTGTATTTGTCAGGGAGATTAGTCCTTAATCTGTTATTATTTTATTCACATCTGGTTTTGGTACAAGGATAATACTGCTTTTGCTTAAAAACAAGCAAACAACAAAAACCCCACCTTGGTAGCACCACTTCCTTTCCTATTTTATGGAGTAGTTGGAGTAGTGTTGGTGACTGGGACTTTAAAGGTCCATTGGAACTCAGCAGTAAATCTGTCTGGGCCTGGACTCTTTTGGTTGGAATATTCATTAGTTACTGCTTCAGTCTCATTCCTAGCAACAGAAGAGTTTAAATTGTTTTCCTCATCTTGGTTTAATTTTGAGAGGTCATATGCCACAAGACTTCTGTGACCCTCAGTACATGCTCCCTTGATCATCTTTGTGATTTTCACATCCCTACATGTCCCCTTATTTGTCTCCTTTCTCCCTGAGGGGAACATTCCACCCTCTTCATCGTGTCCTGTTTTCTCTCCTCTACCACCTTTGACCCCCCCCCCAGGCTTGTAATGTATCATGGAACCTGTCCTTTGAAGGAGTCTCCACCTGCTTTTATCACTTGTCCACCATTACCAGTACTCCCCAAATGGATGTGCTTGGTCCTAACAAGTCTCGCGCTGCCCAGAAGCATCTCTCATCTTTCTGTGTAATCTGCACTACCAGCCAGTGCAGCTGCTCACTGTGTCCACACTCACCAAACACCGCCTTTGTCTCTTATCCATTCTTTCCACTTCCTTACTGCCCTCCCCTTTCCATCTTCACACATTCAGATTATGTCCATTCTTCTGTTAATCTGTCAGTCACTGCATACTTCATAATATGCTCATTACTTTTTCCACTTTGGAGCCTTCCCTCGTCCATATTTTACATTGTACAGTCAGAGTTGACCTGTGTCATGATGATATTGGGCTCTTGGTAAATACACAAATTCCAGACCTAAAAATATTCCTTGGACTTTTCAAGATCTGAAAAAAGTGACTACTTAAAATAAAATGAGTGTATATGTTTTATTAGTTAGTACCCAATTTAAATTGATAAATTTAACTCATAATTTATTAAATAAGTACACACATATTCCAAAGAAAATAAGTTTATTTTCATTAAAATAAGAAAGAAATGAAGGTAGAGTGAAATAATATATGGACCGCTTTGAAGATTAATTGTGAACTGATAAAATGATATAGTGGGTAAAGGTACTTGCCACCAAGCTTGATGACCCCAGTTTGATCCCTGGGCCCCACACCATGAAAAGAAAAAAACCAACTCTCACAAGTTGTCTTCTGACCTTAAATGTACAAAGGCACATGCCTGACCTCAACCCTGAACTAAATAAGTGCTGTACAACTAGATTTGGCATCTGTAAATGTGGCTACCTCCTCAGCCACAGTCATACTTCGTTGAAATATACAGTGTGGGCTTTCTTAGGGCTTTCAGTTTCCTACTCTGCACGGTCCTCACTGACAGCTCTTCACCAGTTCCTGTTCTGTCCTTCCATTCATAGGAGGGGCTTACCTGGGTAAGATATAGAAGTCATTACATGATGATGTTAGTCTATGACTTAACCAGGGCTACAATCTCTGATTTTATATAACTCTTGCTTTATCCTATTAAATAAATTCTAATGTGTAATTTTCCCTAGAGATTTGCACACACAAAGTTCAAACTCGTAGACAAATTATCTAAGAACCAAATGTTTTTGACTATCTTGAAGTCATTCATGTTAACTCAAATTATTTAGGAGGGCTTGGTTCAAGTATTACATTTACCTCAGGTCTCATTGCCTACCTTAGCAAAAAATAAATCAATACTAAGAGTGATGCTTCACTATATGGTACTGTGCCTGAAAATTATGCCAAAATTCTTGAATTTTCTGAGGGTAGAATTTAAATTATGTATCTCTGTGACTATAGCACTAATACTAATAGAATGAATAAAAATATTATTGTAATACACACTATTTTTCTTTCTTTAAAAATTGAAAGGTGACTATACTCATGAATATACTCTGAAGACTGTAAAGTTATTTCTGTTTGTGTGTATCAGCTCCATAAAATCTATTTTAAAATGTTCCATACAGAACTATAACAAAAATGTGGATGGCAATTATGCAGTTGCCCCTTGACGTTGTAATGGCCAACTGTATGCCTTTTCTGCATTCCAGATTTTTAGGTTATCTATGATAAAGTACAGTTTTAAGTCTGTAACATTTCTATTTATTACATGTTTATTGGATTGACACATTCATATCTGATTAGCTATATTTGTTAAACAACATTATGTTAAATCTTCACTGTCAATATTAAAGACACATACCTCATGTGTCAAGTAATCAATTACACATATTTTCTTGAGGTAAAATTTTAAAATAAGGTCTTTGCTAGGTAGCTCAGCAGGGACAGACTTGATGCAGGAGTGTGACAAGCTGAGTTCTCACCCTGAGATGAAACAGAGGAAGAGAAGACAGTCCCCGCTTGTCCTCTGCCCTCCATATTTGCTCGTATGCACATGCAGAGGTGCACACAGCTACACACACAAAGCAAGTAAATAAACATAATAAAATTCCAAATATGTTTTTAAAAATTATAAATACGTTTTCTTCTACTGTTTTTATTATCACCAAAAGATGTATTGCTTAGATGTTAATCAAATATACTCCGTGACATAGTCAAGTTCTTGTAACTGCTATTTATTCAATGTATATTTTCTGAGTCTGATTTAGCACATTAATTCATTTACCTCCAAGTTTTTCTTGACTGTAGAAGAAAAATCAAAATTACTATTTTTATCTGTTCATATTTTTATTTGTAAGTTAGGTTCAGAAATTCTAGTACCCAAAGGTGTTAGCTGAAACAGCTTATCTGAGTAGATGCAGTGCTTTTCCTTGACAAATGGATGTCTTGGCAAGGGCTAACCTGAGAGCAAGAGGCTGGCGGGAAGAGTGGTTTCTGCAGGAGAAGGAGCGGCTGACAGTGGGCTCTCTGGAGGGAAAACAGTCTCGATTTACTATGTACATTGTGGGCCTGAACATGGGTTTAATGTAGGTGAATATAGGAAAGCTGGTCTCTGAGTTTTCAGTGGTTCTTCCATTAAATTTCTTAGGGCACTTTACTTCCAAATACTTTACAGGATTTTTATAATGTAAGGATTTGGAAAATTTTTGAATGAATTGAAGTGTAGGTGAATTTAATTTCAAACTAAATATAAACTAATCTGTTTTAAAATGTCCCTTTTAAATTTCTTTACCTGCTTACCCTCCTCATGATTAAAAAAAAAAAATACTCAACATTTATTTTATAAGAGTTAAAGTCTCAGGTAACACAGTAAACCTGCTTTGGGCAAGGTCATTTGAAGGGAAGTTGATCATTGTTTGTTGTTTTGTTTTGATAGGTATTTCTGGATCCCTGGTAGTGGGTTTCTCTACTGACACAGTAAACCAGATCAAGCTGAATTAAAAGTACAGGTTTAATGAACCAAGCGTTCTTGGGTGACTCTCAAGCCCCCTAGAAGTGAAGTAGGGGAGGGAGGAGGAGAAATCACCTGGCAGGTCTAGGGACCTGAGCTTAAATACCATGTAGGTGTAGTCTTGAACAGCTCCAGGGGAGGGGCTGCCACTTGGGGAGTTTCTGAGAAGGTTAGGGTTTGGAATGGGGGAGGGGGGTTAAGAGGAGCTTTTAACTGAACAGTTTCCTTTTTCTTTTTACAAAAGAGGGTTTGTGTAGCCCTAGCTGTCCTGGAACTCACTTTGTAGACCAGGGTGGCCTCAAACCCACAGAGATCCACCTGCCTCTGCTTCTGGAGTGCTGGGATTAAAGTGTACTCCACCACCACCCGGCTAAATGATTGATTTTTTAGAGGGTTGCCTTGATCATTCTCTGGCCACTAACTAGACACTAAGGGACTTGATTATTTCTCTCTCCATGTACAATTTTGTACACAAATGTTTAATCTAAAACTCAGCTTTTATCTGAGAGGACCCAGTGCCAGGGAGGATGTAGTGCTGTATGGACAGGAATAAGAATTTAAACAGGGTGTGTGGACTTCGTGGTTTATGAAATGTGGATTTAATGATCATATAATAGTTTAATAGAGTTAATTTCAAAGTTAGCTTGTTCAATATTAGATACAACCTGTTTTCTAACACATGTCAGTTCTAGGCAAGTGTGTAGTTCCACCCTGAGCCTCCATTTCAGATGTTCACCCCTACGACAGTAATTTTCCTTACACAGTGTTTTGCACTGAATCACAGAATTTTCCCAAAAGAAGCAATTTAATGATAGAACCATCTCATGAAAGTTGTTCTATCTTTTCTGGGACCATAAGTCATGTCTAGGGGTGTCTATGTGACCTTACCTCTAATAAATAAAAGTTGGTTTCTAAGTTTAAGTTTACTGATGAAGCAAACCACTTACCCTTTTGAAACTATACTGTCTAAATGTTGAATTAAAATGGTGTGAATTCCTCAGGGTGTAAGTGACTCAGAAACATCTTTTCCCATGACAGTTATACATTACTAAGCCGCTTCACATTTGGTGCCAACTTATCAAATGAACTGGACCATTTTGCATGGTCTTTATTATAAAAATGTAAAAGATTATTTTGGTGCAATCGGGATGAAAAATAAATTAATTAATTAAATTTAAAAAGACTATTTTAAAGTATCATGAATAAATTTCATAAACTATAGTTCTTAGCATATATGAATTAGAGAAATCACAGTGTAGTGACTAATTGTAAATTTGAATTGCCCAAATTTATGTCCTCCAAGTTAACTGAATCTCTCAGTGTCTTCATGGATAAAATGAAAACAGTCATAGCTTCAGTCCCATAGGTCCACTGAGAGGAGACAGTAGAGTTACAACATACACAGTGCTGTGTGGCTGGAACATAGAAAGTGCTCAATCAGGGTTAAATGCTACCTTTTACAGTTTAATAGGAAAAATAAGTCATCTGTGAGGCACTGCTGTGCACTTCTCCAAATGTTGCTTCTAAATTATCCTTCAGCAAAGCATGATTTATTTATGATTTTATGTACAGTTAATTAGATATACTTTGATGTATTTACAGAAGAAAGAATTTATCTTCACTTGGGAGAGGTTCTCTAACCACATTACTATGCTGATGCATCCTTTTCTAAATATAAAATGAAGCCTCCATTTGATACACTGTGTTTGACTATAGAAAGGTGAATGACCTTAAATATGATACAAGTAAGATTATAACTGATGAATTAGATAAAATAAAAAAATGTCACTTGGTAAGCAGAGTCAGGTGGATCTCTGTGCATTCAAGGCCAGCCTGGCCTACAAAGTGAGTTACAGGACAGCCAGAGCTGTTACACAGAGAAACCCTGGCTCCAAAACAAAACAAAATGTCACAAAGACATTAATTTGGAATTGCTTATAACTTTTACTTAAGTCGTTTAGATTTTGGAGCAGCATGAACAAGCATCTACCATCTTCAAAAGATGGCGCCCAAATTAAATTCTGTGCACACTGTCGGAATCTGGAGAGAGTAAGTGCCTGGTAATGGAACTCTCGATAGCCCTGGAGCCTGGCCCTCATATGTCAACACCTGGAATGGTGAGACAAGTTTAATGCATAGAATGAGCTATTATTAGCAGCAAGAGAGCTCCAAGCCCTTGGCACAACCTTTGTCTTTAAAAGTAAGAAGGCAAGTAATACACCTTGGCTATTTTTCTTCAGGCAAGATCTTATGTGAACCATGTTTGCTGCAGTATTTCTGTCTAAATAATTTTTTTTTAATTCAGACCATTCTTTATTTCCCATAGTGCAAGACTAATAACAATTTAGCTTTCATGAACTTTGAGAACATGCTCTTGCAAAGCCTGTCAACACAATGCTTACGTTGTTTGAAGGTCAGTTATTGTTGTTTTTCTTGCCTTTATTTTAATAAAAGCAGCTTAAGGTTATTATACAAAAAAAAAATAATTGGGTATTATTTTTCAGAATTCTAAGTGTTTGTATTAGAACGTGCAATTCACTGAAATAGGTTGAAATGGCATATGTCAGATTGCACAAAATCCTGCCTTTGGCTTTTGCATTCCATTAATTGGTTCACAAAGTAGATCCAGAGAAACTGACTTTCCAAAATGTTAAAAAGCTGTGGAATTCTATTTTCAGGTAAATCTAGGTGTCACCTGCTTTCTCCAGAGACAATGTTGTGATGTTTCTAACACTGAGTCTGTTCTCCAGTACATGAACAGGGCCACCTTATCCTGCTAATCTAATCCCAGATAGTAAATGGACAGCTGTGTAGCAAGGGCTGTGCTTTCTAGACCCGGGAAGATGGACTGTTGTTTGACAGCATCACAAGCAGCTAGTTCTATACCCCCGGGTACTGAGATGCACTGCCTGAACTCCTACCTGGCATAACTAAATTTGTAACCTTATCTAGGTTCACACTGATCATATGCACAATGAATTGGAAACAATTTTTGTCATGTTAAGAATAGGTTTAATTCTCTCAAGCCTCAGGCCAAGCTGTTATTGCTTTTCTATTGATTAAGAAGTGTAAACTAAGTCGGCCCCAGGCAGGCTCCCTAGCTGTTGGTCCAGAGTCTGTGAGCTCCCATGAGCTCAGGTCAGCTGTCTCTGTGGGTTCTTCTGTCATGACCTTGACCAACGCTAGCTCATATAATCCTTCCTTCCTGTCTTTGACAGGACCCCACAAACTTTGTGGGTGCTTGGCTTGTGTGTGACAGTTGTATGACTTGGTCTGTTTGTGGGGTTGCTAGCAGTGGGATCAGGACTGATCGCTGGCACTTGAGCTGGCTTTTGTGAACCTATCCCCATGCTGGGTTGCCTCACTCAACCTTGATGCAGGTTGGGGAGCTTGGTCCTGTCTCAACTTGATGTGCCATGCTTTGTTGACTCCCATGGGAGGCCCGCCCTTCTGAACAGAGATGGAAGAGGAATGGATGGAGGGGGGTAGATGGGAGGTGGGAGGAGAGAAACTGGTGGGTATGTAAAATGAATGAAAAAAAAAGAAATAAGAAAAAGAGACATAAATTAGCTGGTATTCTGGAATTGAACTGGGGACCAGGGAGATAGCTCAGTGGGTAAAGTGTTTGCTGCACAAACTGGAGGAATCCAAGTTTGGGTTCAAAGCACCCACATAAAAAGTTAGTTGTGGTGTGCTGCGATTCCAGAATAGTAGCCAGAGACAGAGCAATAGCAGGGCCTTGGAGGCAAGTCACTCTACCTAGTGGGTACCTCCAGGTACAGCTATGGTCAGAGCCCTATCTCAAAAAATACAGTGAAGAGCAAAACCTGATATTGACCTTTGACCTCCACAGGCACATGTACATACACACCCATGCACATTCATAAATACATGCATACATACATACATGCACATTCATAGGTACATACATACCATACATACATGCACAAACACAATAACAAATGGAACTTGGAAAAATAATGATGCATTCATCATGTCAAGTAAAATAAAGGAATAATGAGAAAATATGTAGTTTGACTGGGAGGAGTTTGTAAGGAACTTACTGTTATGGAATTTACTGCAGGCAGTTTTGAATGCGTTGATAGTAGCAGATTTTTGTGTTAGATTTGACTTTCCTTCTATTTGCTAGTATTATGACTATTGGTGGCAGTGGGAAATTGTTAGGGCTCAAATAATTGAAAATTTATGATCAGAAAACTTAACTTTTGTTTTCTTAGTCTCTTGATTTCTCTAATGAGAATGTATGTCAAGAGGTTATCCTAAGTGTTGAACTGAATGCTTGCTGTAAACATGCATCAAGACATATGGTGTGCACTAAATGAAAACAAAACCTTATTTGTTTGGAAAGGATAGTGCCATTCTGATACACAGAAAAACTGAATGTTAAGCCTCTAGCTTCGCCTACTAACCTGTTAACACAGGGTCATGTGCTACTTCAGTAAACAGGTGGCTTGTGTCAATGATTTCAGAAACACTTTGGAGTCTTGTAACTGATATTCACCGTGGAAAGACTCCAGGCTGGCCCTTTTATCTTCTATCACTCAGATGTACAAAGATCATTAACAATATGTCAGTTTTGTTTTTCAAGACCTTGTTCTCCAATGCAAATCTCTATTTCCCTGTTTCTGGTGCCGTGGAGACAGATGTGACTTGTAGCCTGTCTGTCTGTCTGTCTGTCTGTCTGTCTGCATCCTCCTGTCTATCTGCATCCTCTTCCTCTTGCTGCCTGCATTTTCTGGATAAAGGTTTGCACTTCCACACCTGTTTTTCTCATTTCTAATTTTAAAAATCACAATGTTTTACTATCCCACTGTGTGTGCTTTGTGGTATAATTTGTTATTTGAGGTTCTCTTACTTTACAACCTTAGTAATAAATGTTTATTTCAGGCGTCTATCTTGTGTCTGCCAGAAGATTCAGTACTATTCTTTAGGTTCCTCTAAAATTTTCAAGGGTCTTGAGTCATCACAGAGGCCTCTGTCTTCTTCAGCGTCTTATCTGATCCTGATTCTAGTCTTTGCTCTGATGGTATTCAAATACATAACTAGACCCTATGTCCACACCACTCATACATGTACACAGGCTTCAGCGTGTTCAGGAATGTGCATGCACCACATGTTCTTAAATACTGAAGAAGACACAAAAATACAATTAACTTACAAGTGAATATTTGATGTGTTCCCACATTTAATTTCTAAAGGCCTCTCTGCCATTCACTCCTCTTCCCTTCTTAAAGTTTTTTAAGATTATGATAATAATTACAATATGTCTCCCTTCCCCTTCCTCCCTGCAAATCCTCCAATATCCTGTATGGTCTCTTGCAGTCAATGCCCTCTTTTTTCATTAGTTGTTATTGCATGCATGTATTTATACAAATAAATATTCCTAAATACAACCTGTTCAGTCTGTAGGGTGTTACTTGTCTGCATGTTTTCAGGCTGACCATTTGGTGTTGGATAACCAATTGGTGTGCTCTTCTTTGGGAAAACCTTTCTCCTGCTCTCAGCATTCCTTAGTCACCTATAGTTCTTTGTGTAGGGCTGAGGTCTCATGCGCTTTCCCTGTCCACTTTGGCATGGCTATTGGAATCTACCTAGTTCAGCTCATGTTTGGGCAGTCATGCTGGAAAGAATTTATGGGTGTAGCTTCTGACTGTGAAACTACAAGTCCCTCCCAACTCCTTCCTGTGCATCTCTGTCTATCTTCCTGGCTCTTACATACTCTCTATAGCTAATTCTTGTCAACTAGTTGCTGGATCTGTCCCCCACCCCATTCAAAGTTGATTTTATTAACACAGTCTCAGGTTTCACTGTGCAATCAAATATCCTGCAACAAGTTCTAGCTCAGGAATCTCTGAGCCCTGTTTCTGAAGTGCATGGTGTCTTCAGCAATAGGGGCTTGACTTCCACCACAGGGAAGTTACCAAAGTCAACAGGAATAGCCTGTATTTTTTTTTTTTTTTTTTTTGAGTATTTTGGACTTCCCTGACCAGCAATTCAAAACACAGCTTCCCATGCCTGGTGGTGTTGCTTCTGTTAGGCAGTCTTTGGCTCTGGGAGAGAGCACTGTCAGCCCATATAGTCTGTGTGTAAATATACAGATGTAGTTATAGTGATTGTTTCTCCTTTCTACTTCATTCTCTACCACCTACTAAATTCACTTCTTTCAAATTTAGGGAAAATTTGTTGTCTTCTATTGCTCTTTGCCCTGATACTATTTCTACATTTCCTGATTAATTTTCTATAAATGCTAATTTATCAACGCAATTTCCTAATCCTAGATGAGTTTCCTTTTTAAGAGAAGCTATACATGTAATTGTAGGCTGGCGACCTCAGCTCTTTCTGGAAAAAGGAGAAATGGAATAAGGTACATAGGAACAGAAAATAAAACTAAGCAGACTTCACAGTTGAAAGGTGTTTTTTGGGGCTGGAGAGATGGCTCAGAAGTTAAGAGCACAGGCTGCTCTTTTGGAGGTCCTGAGTTCAATTCCCAGCACCCATATGGTGGCTCACAACCATCTGTAATGAGATCTGACACCCTCTTCTAACTAACTAGCTAGCTAGCTAGCTAACTAACTAAGTAAGTAAGCAAGCAAGCAAGCAAGTAAGTAAATAAATAAATAAATAAATAAATAAATAAATAAATGAAGCTTAAAAACAAAAAAGGTGTTGCTGTAGGAAAAGTAGTCAAGTACTGCTCTGAACTCCGCATACATGTAACAGTGACTGCATCTGAAAATGCAGGAACATTTCCTTCTCAGAAGCTAACAATACCAAGAAGAGAACATCTTCAACTCAGATATGAGGGTACTTGGGCAAGGGGTATTGTATTTTCAGGAAAATGACTGCATCTCCATTTTTCAATTGGAATAAAATTATAGTGCAAAGATAGTCTGTTTCTGAAAGTTACAGATCAATGGAAAATTCAAAATGGTTATGGCTCTCTCTACTAGGCATTTCTTCTGTGTAGGGACTTATTTATTGGTTTATTCTCTACAGCTTGACTTTATTTATTGGCTATTGTAATGCTAGTTCAGACTTTAAAAATTACCTCATTATTTAGGCCATTTATCATCACAGGATTTATTATAAAAATGAAATCATTGCTCCACAGCTATTGTACTGCTTTACCTTTGACCTTTGCAGCTGCCTTTGATCAATCCTCACTGTGTGTGTTATGAGCTAAATCATGTGACCGACTACTTCCTGAACCTGGGGTAGAAGTGTTAGTTTTCATTTATTTATTTTTAAGTTAGACGTTTAAAAACAAATGGGCCATGAGAAATAGTTATAGCAGCAGGTAGAAAGGCCAAGATGCAAAGTTATGTTTTTAACAAACTACTAATCTTTTTCCTAAAAAAAAAATAAGATGTAGTTATAAATAAAAATACTAAAGCCAGTTGGACAGAGTTCAAGCTTAAGGAATTTTTTTAATGTATTTAAAGCAGGTATTCAATGAGTTGTTACACAAATACTATATAATGGACCTGGAGGTAAAGGGTTTCTGCAAAGAAGAGTTTCATATGCTTTTGGGATTACAAAAAGTTGGTTATACCAGGCAGCATAGACCTTCATGAAACACAGGGAGTCTTGCAGACTGGCCTTTCAGAGGCGCTATACATGGGGGTTTTCTAGATAGGTCAGAAGGAACTGTTTATCCCTTGCTGACTTCCTTCTATTTGTCCAGTTGTCCGTTCTGTATTTACTATATGTCTGTGCTGTAAACGGAGCATATTTCTTCCAGTTATTTCTTCCCTATTAGAGCTGAAGAAATATGGATTCCCTCCTTCCTCACTCCCCCAATGCCTAATGACCAAGCCTAATTTGCTTCTCAGCCTTTATTCCTTAAAGCAAATCAATCCCTAGCTGATTAACGTGTCTTAGTGAATATCAGTCTCAGACCTGAAGCTGCAGCAGGACTCTATCCTGAACAAAAGCTACAGAGAAAAATCCATGCTGCATGGGAGGGCTCTGAAGGCCTGTCACCAGCAGAGGACAATGAAGCTGAAATTCAAAATTTAGTGCTGTGGTCATGGATGGGTAGGATGGTTCCCTAGATGTAAAACTGCTGACATTCAAAGCAATTTAATCAAAGCTCCTGCCAGTCTCCCTTGGGTTCCAGGACATAATGTGAAGATGTTTTAAATCACCAAGTTTCAGCACTTTCGGAAAATTCAAAGCCATGTTTAGTATCTAAAAGCCTTTGTATTTCTTTGCTGGTGTGATGGAAATAAATTTATATATGCCTCATAGTTTAGATATTCATCTGATTCCATCTGTTGGGCTTTGTGCTGACAGGGCATGGTTCCTGAATAATGCAGTTAACACAAGATGCTCCCCCCCACACCACACACACACAGGAAATGAGGGTGCTCACAGTGCCCACCTCCTTGAGTTATCTCAATAAATTTGAATTGCTCATTAGAGTTCCAGTGCCTCATTGTTGCCTATATGTGAGCAGCTTAAGTGACTAGGAATCAGGTGGAGAGTGGGGGGAGGCCACAGAGATTTCACAGAATTCCCGTTGCCAGAGAAACCATTTTCTTGCCGTCTGGGCATGCACTGAGCAGCTCAGATCAACTGCAGGCTCAGTGCAGCCCTTGCTGTGACTTTGGAAAAGCAAACAAACAGAAGGGTGAAATGCTCATGGAGAAAAGCAGATTGGACTATTAAAATGTTCTTTTAATTAGGATGGTTTTGTAAACCTGGCTTTGAGGCGCCTC